>NC_133759.1:4491893-4794924 GCF_036562045.2 Rhinolophus sinicus | reverse complement strand
TGTAGCTGCCAGTTGTACCTCTCGGGGAGGGCCCCGTACCGTTTCCAGATGGCGTAGTAAAAGGCATGCAGGCAGATGGCGTCCTCCACATCGCCCATCAGGACCTAGAGAGGAGGCACAGGTCACCAGGCTAAGACACTTTTCCGAGTGGCAAGACGTGACACAAGGCCTTGGGCCCTCCCTTTGCCCACCCGCACCCCCACCCCCCAGGCTGGAGACAAAACCAATCCAAAAGGAGGAACTCAGACCGAGATGGCCTCCCCGTTGGGCCATCCATGCCAGGTGGCTGTGAGCAGGATAGGACGGGGTTCACTGTGCTCAGAACAAGAGACGGCCGAGAGAGGGTCATCCAAAGATGACACGCGGGCCTCTTCAGGCTCTGTGCTTATTAACCATGGCTCAGTCCACATCCTGGGCACTAAGTCCAGGAACAGAACAATGCAGACGTACTGCGCTACCAACCTCCCAAGTGCGAAGGAGCCAGAACGCACGGGGATCAGGACGCGAGAACACCAAAGCCCCCCCTCCCACGCGCGCGCTCCCTTAGCGACAGGAGTCCAAGTACCTGCAGCCCGGGGAAGAAGGCCTGCAGGGAGTCGATCCACGTGTTCATCAGCTGCCCACTGAACATGTTCACGTTGACGTACAGCGGGGGGTCTCCTTCTCCCTCGTTGCAGGCTTCCCGGCTGAGGGCCAGCACAGCAGTCAAAGGAGAGAAGACAGGTGCCCTGCAGGGCGCAGCTCCACCCTCCAGCAGCGACCCCCCCTCCCCCCGCAGTTTAACTTAAATGGAGTCAGCATTAACTGTCCTCCTCCTACGTCCTTCTTTGCAGACGGACTGCCTCTGCCTGCGATCGCAGAGTCTAGCACATGGGAACATCCGTCGAACCTCAGCACTGCCATCTAGCACATCTCACTGTACTTTGCAGAGCTTCCCCTTTCAGGGTGAGGACCAAAGCCACGCATGGGCCTACATGGAACCTGACCTGAGTGTGGAAGCCTGGCTATTTCCGCACAAAAAAGGAGGCTTTTCTCTAAGGCCCGGCACCCGGGCCTGGAGGAATGATCAGGGCCAGATGCTCGGGGGCTGCTACTCAATTCAGTTTGGGGTTATAACATGTAGAAATGACTGACTCTGGCCAAACAGCCTCTTAGAAGAACACAGCACTCACACCGTTGTTCTGACAACAGCTAATGTGGAAATGGGTCCAAGGAAATTCCTGCCATGCAGGAGGCTCGGGAGCTATAACCTGCAGTGGCCACTTAACATACAAAAGTATAGAAAGAAAGGCCTGGGAAGGGAGAGGGTAGAAGTCACTGTAACCACCATCCTGAATGAACAATTGAGGAGCAGCAAATAATGCTGTTTTAAATAAACAGAGAAGGAAAAATGTGGCAGCTGTCCTTTCTCTCATCAGGTATGAACACTGATCGTAACAATTTTTTGGAAAGTAAAAGAACCAAAATAACTCAGTGACTGTCTTCCATTATAGCTCCATCTGCAGTTAAAGTCACAGCTAAACACAGAGATCTGTCACTCCTGTGGCAGCCAGTCTCCAGGAATGGCCCCGTGATCCCTGCCTCCTGGCAGACACACCCGTGGAGTCACCTCCCACACACTGTCAGGGTTCCTCTGTGTGACCAATACAGGCAGGTAGAGTGTGGTTTGTCATTCTGAGATTAGGTGATGAAAGCACATGGCTTCCATGCTGGTCCCTTTCTTTTGCTCTCAGATCCCTCACCTGGGGGGGGAGTTGCCATGAGCTGCCTACAGAGAGGCCCAGGAACTGAGCTCTCCAGCCAACAGCCAGTGTGGAACTGAAAACTGCCAGTGGCCTCAGGCGTGAGCCTCGACCTGGCTGCAGCCCCAGCCGACAGCTGGAGGACAATCTTATGAGGCCCCGATAGCTCAGCTGCTCCTGGCTCTGTGACCCTCAGGAACTGTGTGAGTTAGTGTCTGTCATTTTACGCATTAAGTTTTGGGGTGATCTGTTCTGCAGCAGTAGATAGCTCCTACACCTCTTCACCCCCAAATGACTGATAGACAACTAGGAGGCAGTTAGGTGAGAGCAGAGACCAACAGACCCTGTGAATTCATGTTGAGAAAAACATGCACATTTCAGAATCCATTCTACTTGCTTCCCAGAGTGACAGAAGAGATGTTAGGGACACGTACCCTCTTCTTAAGTAGTTCTGAATGCTCTGATATACAGCATTAAACATTTCTAGGTCTTCTTTTTCTCCAAAGAGAATGTACGATTTCAAGAGATACTCATAGAAGGAGTCCAGTCCAGCACCCAAGCCGCTCTGCTTGCCCACCCAGTGGCCCGTCTGGATGTCCACCACATTGCCTGTGAAAACAAACCACATGTGTCAGGTCCCAATTACCCTGGGGGAGGGCAGGCCTCCCACGTCAGCCCCACTGCACGTAAGCACCTTTGTCCGTGGCAGGAAGAGAAGCAACGAAAGCGTGGCCCTTACATTTTTGTCAGTCCTCACGGCAGCACAGACAGCCAGGAGATCTTTCTGAATACGCAGTGTTTAACCACTGGCACAAAAATGGGGAAAACACTTAATGCAAAAGAAAACTAGGGCTGCCATTTTGCTTTTCCAGACCGACAATGCATTTCACAGCTTTCTGACTCAGTACTGCCATTCTTGGGAATTTATCCTAAAAAAAAAATGTTTTTAAGAAAAGGAATTATGTTGCTTATCAGATAATTATAAATTATATAATTTAATTATCTGTAAGAGGGAAAACAAAACAAAACAAAAAACCCCCACAAATAATCCAAGTGTCCAACATCAGAAGAGTTAATGGACTACCACGTGGGTTTTTAAAGACAGTAACTAGGAAAGCAAAATAACAATTTGAAAACATCGGAATGAGTTGCCCAATGTAAGGCAGAATAAAAATGTTTGTATCATAATTTGAAAGTGAATAAAAGTTGCACATGCCAGCCTGAAAGGGTCTGTGGAAAATTTAAAAGGTAACAATTTGGAGTGACACTGGTCAACCATCTAATGGGGATGGGTGACAATTTGGTGACTTTTTTTATTTCTACTGCTGTTAAATACAAGTAATTTGTAAATAAACTTAAGAACTTAAGGAATGATCAAAAAACACTTTTAAAAAAGCTGTGCTTTGGCAATGACACCATGTGGCTGTAGGACAACCAATCCCAACGACAAAAAGAAAATACTTGTCAGTGTCAGATAAACAGTTCCAGGAGGTAAAAACCCATTTTTAAATAACATCTTGACTTAGCAAAATACTGACCATTGTTGAAGATGATGATGAGTACACAGGGGTTCTTTATTCATTATACTTTCTTTTATATACTTGAAATTTTCCCTAATTTTTAAAATAACATCTTGTCTAAACATTCTCAAGGGAAAAATGAGCCCACCTCATATAGGTTTAATCTGGGCTTTCGATCTATAGTTGACCCTTGAACAACGCAGGGGTTCAGGGCGCTGACCCGCACTATAGTCGAAAATCCACAGGTAACTTCTGACTCCCCCAAAACTTAACAACTACTGGCCCACTGTGGACCGGAAGCCTTACTGATAACATAAACAGTCGATGAACACATATTTTGTATATGATATGTATCATACACTGTATTCTTATAAAATATTAAGCTAGAGAAAAAAGTTAAGAAAATCATAAGAGAAAATATATTTACAGTATATTTACTGAAAAACCCCCGCACATGAGCAGACCCACGACACTTCACACCTGTGTTTTTCGAGGGTCAACTGTGCCACCGCGTGCCCAGATATTTTAAAAGGAGAAAGCCACTCTACCAGTGACTCTAAATTCCTCTATTAGAACCTGATATTAAAGCAGTAGCATCTGCCTCAGAGCAGTTATTTTATTAACGGTCATTTTTGGGTGGAATTTGCCCAGAGATTCCAATCAGAAAGAGCCCTCAAAGAGCAGAAGCGCTCTTCTTCCTATGGAACCTTACAGCCTCGCTCTAAGCCAAAGTCACAGAAAGAAATGGGATATGGTGGACGGACACTGAGGGCCGATCTCTGAGTTGTCAACTTTCAGATTCAATGGTACAAGAAAGGAGGTGAGAAGAGAGGGAGCACCCCAGAGAAGATGAAAGGACAGGGGGGCCAAAGGCATGGAGACCCAATGGCCAGAGAAGGTGCCACCACACCTAATAATCCTGTGTCATTGCTCCGGAGGTTCCAAAGGGCTTTCACTGCTCGTCTGGCCACCCACTCAAACGTGGGATCCCCCAGCAGTCGGCTCAGAACCCCAAATTCCACCAGGAGGGAGCCAGCCCCTGCCGTGCACGTCTCGTTGTTGCTGTCGGGAGGAACGCCTGTCTTTAGATTCACCTGGGGACAGGAAGAGACAAAGGATTCATGGCAAAACTCAGGAACCCGCAGGGCGAGAAGGCAGGGTTACAGCTACTACACTCAGCTAAGGAACCACCTCAGCTGGCCGCCTCCCACTGTTCATCGCCCCCCAGATGAACAGGGGAGTTTCAAAGACACAAACTAGACAAAGAGGACATCAGAGCCTTGTTTTATTAATGAGCCACTCTCAGGGGCATCGTTATAGGCTGCTCTCTCACTAGCAGGTTCTCTTTCCAGCAGGTTCTCTTTGTTTACATAGCCCCGGACTCTGGCAGCAGAGAAAAGGGCCAGCTGTGGAATCACTCCCACATTTTGAGTGAGCTATGAACTCACCCACGCTCAGTGAGCATAAACAAATCTCAGACTGGGAGACAAAGGAGACACAGCGAGAAAGGGACAGACTCTTTCATCTCTGAGGCGTGGTAGCCTGGCTGACTCAGTTCCCAGAGGCCTTCTGGGCCCAGCAAATCAGACGTCAGAAGGATGTAATCTTATTCCAGATCTTGCATTTAAATCAGCAGCTAATTTGCTGGTCTGTGCAGGCTTTATTTCAAAGATCCATATAAAGCAACGAAAGAACATTCACTGAGCTCCTGCAACACCCACGTGAGGGTCTTTGGGGAAATGTACCCAACTCAGAAATGAGGACAAATGCCCACGCCGTTTCGTAGCAGGGACATAAGTTCCACCTGTGAAAGGACTTAACACAGAGCACGGGAAGTACCTTTTTCCTTAAGGGGAAGGATTGAGTCAGATATGTCACTGTATGCCTGGCACACAGTAGGTGCTCAGTTAATGCTAAATGAATTAAAAATCATTTACACCCTATTTCGGGCCAAATTCTAAGAAGGACACAGCTTTCCTCCTGTCCATCGGCCCCAGTCCTCCCTCCAGAAGACGGTGAACGGTGAGGGCATGTGCCTACCCGAGGGTAGGGGATGCCTGTCTTGGTGTTCTCGAAGGCAGGGAGGAGCCGCACGGCCAGGTCGTGAGCCATGTGCAGCAGCTCATTGTCATAGTCCTTAATGGCCATGTCCCCAAAAGGCTGCTTGGAGTCCGTTATTATTCTGTGGGCAGAAAGGAGACTTCCCAGGACCCTGGTGACAGGAAGAACACAGACATAATAAAATCACGTTGGCTGTACACTGCACACAGTCCAGTTCAGTACAACAGAAGCAGCCTCGAAGTCTGTACGGAAGCAGAGGGACTGGACTTAATGGTTTCTGGAAGTTCTTTGCTGCCCTGACAATAACGATTGATTCCTAAGCGCATCACTGAAAGGAAGAAGGGAGCCGTTCCTCTGAGGCTCCCGAGAACGAGCCCATGTGACGTGACAGCTGAGGCCTGTCATCTCAGCCATCTCTTCCGAAGGGATGGCACTAATCATTCTCAGGGCAAGTG
Organism: Rhinolophus sinicus; assembly: GCF_036562045.2. NCBI lineage: Eukaryota > Metazoa > Chordata > Mammalia > Chiroptera > Rhinolophidae > Rhinolophus > Rhinolophus sinicus. The sequence goes on along the minus strand of NC_133759.1, from coordinate 4,789,146 downwards.
TCACCTTTTGGGGTTAATAAATGACTCTGGATTTCTCTCACTTGGGGAAAAAAAATAGCCATATAAGAAAGAGAAAAGGGCAAGACAGCAAATACTAAGTAAATTTGTAGTTCTGGCTGCCAAGTAACTGATGGAATTCTCCGACCTCTGGTAGAGAGGTGCGGTGAGGAAGAGGAGGTGATTTACTCAGAGGCCACCCGCTTAGCTCTACGTCCCCGAAGAGCGATGAATTCATATCCCACTCCCACCATCTGAAGTGGATTGTGACATTTTTCAGAACGAATGTTTTCATAATTTTTAATTTTAAATAAATGTTACCTCTGGAATATTATTCAGTAATACAATTTTCAAAAAGTGTAAATGAAATAGGAAAATAGCCACAATATATCAAGCTAAAAAGGCAAGATACCAGACTGGGTCTGGAAAGAAATACACCCCAGAGGTAAGCAGTGGTCCCCTGTGGGGGTAGAAGACACGGGAATTTCCATTTCCTTCAGAAATTTGTAGGGGTTTTCCGAGGACACCGTGAAGGAAGGAAATGAGACCAGAAATAGAATGAAACAGTGACAATCTGAATTAAAGGAACACCTTCACTAAAGCGTAAGTGTGTCTTTTTATTTAGTTCAAAATATAATTAAGTACTCTGAAATGTCAATCGCTCCAGTTTCGATAAATTCAAGAATGAAGATGAAATAGGGCCACTGCGCCCATACGGTCTGTGGGGACCCTCTGCCTGGATCTTGTGGCCGGTAGACCCTCACTCTAAGGAATTTTCCTCCTTACACACAAAGGAAACCCTCCATCCATTTATGTCCTATTTTACCTTATTGTGGCCTCAAAGACTTGGACGGTAGAATCTTTGTCAAATGAAACGGTGTTGATCACTAACTTGACTGCTTTCTGGAACTCCGATGAATTTCCCATTATCTTTAAAAAGAGGAACACAAACCATTACAATAGGTTGGAACGAAACACAAGCCACATGATTGCAGGGGCTGGGCCACGTCATCTAAAGGTCTGCATGTGGTTTTGCCTCCTGTGGGAGTAAAACACAAATGGTACAACAGACATGGCAAGCATTTCCCCATCTCCAGAATCGGATCTCCAAATGGCAAAACGGTTCAAATAAGCCCTCATAAAATGATTAGCGCCCCGCATGGTGCCACCCCACTCTCCCTCACACACAGCATTCGAGTGCCCAGAACTCCTGAAATGAGTGAAAATAAATCCAGAAGGAACAAAAATAAGATTTCCCCTCTGCTCCTGAAATAAACTGACAGCTCGGGTGCAGTGACTCCCAGGAGACCACACATCTGGAAAATGACTTGTTGCCTGTTACCCAGATGTCTAAACACTTTGAGAGACAGAAGTAGTATCTTTTGGAGCACAGCATAAAACCAGTGACATTCAAAACAAACAAAATGTAACCATCAGCTCTGCCCTTTTTAAAAAGTGATCTAGAACTACGATTCCTATTTAGGGTACACGGACGTGATGTCACACCAAGCTACTCTCTCCGACAGGAAGTGCAAATTTGGCACAAAATTTTATAGATCAACCTGAACTGAAATGCTTTCATGCTGTTCAAAATTTTATGACACTCCTGTGACTATAATGACACCGTAAGGACACACACAAACCAACCTCCTTCAAGTGTGTCTTATTTCCTAGTATTTACTGGTCGGGCGCACCCTCCCCCTCGCCCATTGTCACTTCGCTGTAACACGCAGGGCAGGTACAGACGTCTCTTTTCTGGCTTTCAGCTCTTTCTTTTGAAAAGATGACACAATAATGCTGCAAGCGCATCCCACGTCCAGGAGACTGGTATTTTCCAAGTGTTTCTGCAGCATATCTGTGAGCGCTTGTTTCAAATGTTCCCAGAAGAAAAGAAAAACCTCAACAGAAGTAACACCTGAAAAATGAGGCTGACGTGCGAACACAGTACAGGCCGGATGTTGTACAATGGAAACCACAGAGCTGGTCCGTTTCCTCACAGATGTGCTGCAGGCACAGGGATCTGTTGGCAGCTGCACAGGCTGATCTGACCTCAGACCCAGCGGAGGGGGGAGAGCGAAGCCAGCAACCGGCAATCCCGTCTTTTCACATTAGTCAGAACAGATAACCAGGCTATGAAATCACTCACTCAGGCTTAAGAAAAGCTGGAATTGGACAGAAGAGGTAAGTGGGTGTCTGCACCCTGGGACTTCTCAGAGCCTGTAAAATGCTGCTGTGTGCTGTGGCTCTCCCGGAGTGCGAGAGATGTGCAGAACTCCTCAAGTTCATTTGGGAACAGTATTCTACTTTCAAGGAGTATAATGCCCTTGGAAGCTGTGCTGGGAAGTGCTGGATTAGTAGAAACAAACTTTTTGCACACATTTGCACTCCTGTTCCAGACACCACTAGCTGTGGAGAGTGCGGTGGTGGGTGAATGATGGAGATACGGTCCTGTACTTAATGAGCGAGACAAGGACAGAAAGACACAGAAGGGCCAAGAGCGCTCAGGGAGGAGGGGCCTTTCCTACCAGCATAGGCGTCCTGGGACTTCTTTAAAGCAACACTTACAGGCTGAGTCAGCCTGTTGTCTTGAACAAGTCAATTCTAATGGGCCGAACGTACTTGTCTGGGCACATTTTGATGGTGGGTGATGGAAGTGGAGTGGCAATAACTTCAGGAGGAGATATTGGGAAACTGAATTGCTTTGCAGCTCCAGTCTGGCAGAGTGAAACCCCGTATTTCCCATTAGACCATGGGCACAGTGGAATGTAGAATGGCCTCTCAGCCTCCTCCCAAGTTCTAGTAATTCTATTGCTAGCAAGTACTGGGCAGTGATGCAAACTGGCCAGCATTACCCAACTCGCACTCCTGACACTTGAAACTCTCCTAAAGAAAGTTAAGAGAGAAAACAGTAAATTATTAAAAGCAGGATTGGGGCTTCGACGACAGGGTGAAGTTTCTAACGGCAAAGGCTTGCTGGACAATGGAGAGAGATTTCAAACCGCGATGCTAGCAGCTGGCTCTGCCAGTGGGGGCCAGGAGGCAGACCAAGCACACTGCCCGGCCTGACAGTGAGCACCTGCTTTCCACCTGCTTCTTTCTGCAAACTTGGTCAAAGGTCTCCTGTTCCCCAGAGTCAGAGGGAGATGGAGCCCAGTGCAGAGGTGAAAGGGGTTTACAGAGAGGGGCTCCGCAGAGGGCCAGCCACGCTTCACACATGCTCGTGGGGGCCCACCGACCCTGAGTTCTTGTCTTTTCCTTCTGAAATCTTTGTACTGCTATGAAGTTTACAGTAACTCTCAACCTTAAAGGAATGCTTTTGATACTTCTAGGGAACCAAACAGTGGGAAACTGGGAGAAAAATAGGTTCCCCCCCAAACAATCACACTTTCCTCTCCACATTTTAGGGGAATCACATTTCCCCTCATTCCACCTTCAGTGCTTTTCTTGCTCTTGGCATTAAAGTCATTAAAATAAACAACAGTTATGAAAGCTGGGAATATATTTTGAGTATCAGGTTTCTTGGAATTCCCATCCCTGGGGGAAACCAGGGGAAACCAACTCCAGAATACCTTAATTAAAAATGTATGCTAATAATAAGGCTGAATACTTACTGCAAGTGTGTCCAATGCGTCAACCAGGGTCAGGGAATAATTCCCCAGGACATCATTGATGTTCAGATTGGAACTGAAAAACAAACCAGTTAAAACTAAACAAAGGTACTTTATTTTAAAAGAGGAAAAAGACAGTAAAACTCAACACCCATCAGACTGCTGGCCACTCTTTTACTCGGGGACTATTACAGTGGCAAAGGTCCCTCACATGTCACCCTTTCTGTAACGTCTGTAAGTGGAGCCGAGTCACAGAACAGCCGAGACACACTTATACTGTAGAGGAAAGGACACGTTGGCACGTCAGGAGACGGTGAACAGGAGCCACCTGCCATCGCTGACGTATACTTTCATCACCACAAATGATCTCTCTGTCCAGCTTCAAATGGCTCTGATTTTGGAATCATTTGGAACAAAAAGGAGACCTGGTCCTATGAACTGCCCATAGTACTCGAATATGGAAACTGACACTCCAGCTACCACACACAAAAATGAGCAAACGCCTTCCTCCTCTCCAGTCTCAGTGTCACTCATCTCTTCTTTAGTTGGGGGAATAAATTAACGTCGGCCATACCCCCCACCCTCCCCACGTCAACACCAGCTTCCTTTTCTGAAACCAGCATCAGGACTGCAGTGAGGGTGAGGCCCCGCGTCACTCCCACAGTTCTTCCTGACACTGACACAACAACCAACACATCTGGGAAGGGCGGGGTGCGGGCTAGAAATAGTGAATGTAATCAAGTTCTGGGGAGTGAGGCCACTCCTCTGTCCCTGTTTAAAGACCCATGTGACAGAGCCCCCCGTTTCATCTTCAGCAACAGAGTCACCAGCATTCTGGTGTCTTCCGTCAGTGCCCCAGACCACTGTATCTACTCCCTGATCACGCTCCTGGCTCCGTGTCACTGCCCTGCCTGCAGGCAGCAGCTCCCGTGCTCGCTGTGCCTTGGCTGTGTCCAACAGGTCTTCCAGGAAGCAGCATCAACAGCTTCAACACCTCATCTTATTACCCTTCTAGTTGCTTTGTTTTACGCTTTGTTATGCCACTTAATCTAGGACAAAGAATGTACAGCAAGCTTTTGGACACGTGTGTTAAAACAAGCTATAGAGAAGGAGCATCTAGGATCCAGGGCTATCTCATCTCTCCCAAGCCCTGAAGCCAGCACTCTGCAGGGCGAAAAACTGCACCTGCATTTTCTATTTGTCCGTTCTTTCTAAATAAATTTACAGAATTGCAAAAGGTCCTCTAAAGATGAGAGCTGTGGGTTAAAATAAGCACTTCAAGGGCAGTGCCAGCCAAGAAGCACATAGGAAGGATAGGAAAATGGAGGACAAGGTTGGAGCAGGCAGCCCTGCCAACTCAGGAGCTCTGTGGGGCGTAAATATTTAACTCCATGGCTCTGCCTCTCGGAAACGAAGAGCGGCCTCCAACAACCCACCTCATCAGAAAATGGTTCTGTCATCAGTTAGCATCGGACCAAGATGGTGAGCGAACCACGTGGAACTACTCTGAGTTACGCGCTGACCTGTCACATCCTCCACCTGCACAGCCTGTGGAAGCGACCACTCACTCTGAGGGCTGCACACCTTCCCGTGTTGCACTGCACTTTTCCTTTTAGGCTATAACCAAAATGGACCCCGTTTTAAACTACTTCTCGATACAATGCCCACGCATTCACCAATAATGGGCAGTTGTAAGAGTTATCACAGTAATACACATGGTACTTGCAATGTCCCCACTCAGACACATCCAATCAAAGAGAGCGGAAGTTCAGTAAAACACTTTTAATTCTTGTGTATCAAATCACTGTTATGCACGCTCTCAAAGTACGCCACAATGGAAAACAGAAAAACAGAAATGGGCGTGAAGAAAAAAGGAGATTCCATAAAACACTCCTGGGCCTAAGAGCCCCAAATTACCAGGAGTCCATTTACACTGGCCCACCGGCGGGTAAGACTGGATTTGCTCTCGCTGGAGTCTCCCCTCATGACCAGCCTGACCTGATACCATGCAGGTGCCCCAGCCAAGCACGCAGTCCTCCGGAGCCAGGCTAAGGTCGAAAGTCCACCTCTTTCCATAAAACCAGCTGCTGAACCACGATGATGCAGAATTCAACTCTCTACTTCGTGACATTCACCCCACTGCGAATTTTTAAGGTTCTCATCACCCCAAAACAGAGAAGATAGAGAAAACCATGGCCTTTGATAGAAATTTTTTGATTATGTAGTTAACAAAATCAGTCATATATGTGAAAAACATTGCCGTATATACTTAACCTGTCACAGCTGTTCAGAAACCTACGTGGCGCTGTGCAGGCACGGAGGTAATAACAGACAGTCCCTGTGTTCAGGGATGGCTACTCTGGGGAGACAAGCCAAAGGGAAAGGAAGGCGAGTACAACAGCACTCAATTCTCAAACGGCGGTAAGAGCTGGGTAGCAGCTCAAAGGAAAGCAACACAGGGAGACTGAGTAAATCAGGGAAAATCATCTTCAAACAGTTCAGTGGCGTCATAGAAAGAGACCTGAGCTTGACTCAGGGAGGGCAGGATGTGGGAAGGAAGAGGAAGGCACAGGCCATCTTAAGCTGGAGTGCCTCGGAACGAGTCAGTTTGGGGGTTTGTTAATTTGAGATTTGCTTTTCTGTTTGCATAGCGCTATGTTGGGAGAAAGCAAAGAAGGGTCACGTGCCCAAGACCCGAACTAGCACTATTCACAGGATTGTGAAATTATAATACCCAAATTTACTTAAACTTTTGAATTTGGACCCCCCAATGCAAACTGGGTATGTGAGAGGCACTGACTGCATAGTAATCTGTAGCTGGACAGAAGGCTTTACTATTTTTAAAGAGTTCAGGTTTTATTTATTTCACGTTCACTGCTCACCCTTCCTCCAAACAAGCCTCAAGTAAACGTGACTGAAAAGAAGAGACATTTAGCGCCATATTTTGTTTCTGGAATTTTTTTACATAATATTCTAATAGCTACGTCACTGTATTTTTAAAATGAATCCTTAGAATACATTTGACAACAATCACTAGAATACGTTTGACTTTAAAAAATATCTGAAAGGTTTTTATTACAGGTTATTCCTTTTGGGGATGTAAATGTACCCTATTGTTTCAGAGCCAGAATGACAAAGCGCCAGGTCGAGCGTTTCCTGGAAAACACTAAAGTCTGGCGGGAGTTAACTTAAAGGAAGGGGAGTAAGAAGAACTAATCTTTCCACTCTTTGGAGGTGTCCAGTGTGCGGGTCTCCTCAAAGCCACCAAACCCCAGGTTCTTCCAGCTCCTCAGAGACACTAAGGTTTACCAACTACAAGCCTTCCGAAACGCTGTCCCGCCATATTTCTAACTCCACCTTTGCAACAGCAACATACCTGTCTCAAGGTAACCTGACCTCCTCCTACCCAGACTGTCACCTTACAATCAAACCAAAACACTCGTCAGCTGACTTCACCCTGAAACAAAGGTCCATCCTCTCTGGAGCTACCACAGGGATGGCAAGCAAACCACCGGCCACCTGGCCTCAGGGGAGAGGGCTTCCAACTCTCCAGAGGTTAAGGTTCCTTAAGAAACGCACAAAAAAGTCATCAACTCCTTGCCAACACCACCACAGACCCAGCTGAAAGTGTTCTCTACCACAAGTCATTACGCTGTTTTTCTCAGGTCCACACCTGAAAAGCAAGCCTGAGGAAAAGTCTGAGACACAATAAGGAAGGGCCTTACCCTTCTTGCAATCCCATGAGCACTAGGGAGGAAATATTAACATCCACAACATGCACACACACTTCGATTTCAACTATGTGAAAAAATGGGCAGGACTATGGGCAGGAGCTGACAGGAAACATACATTAAAAAGAACCATCTGGTGTGATTTTAGGCTTTCTTTTTTCAAATTTTAATTTTTTTCTCCTAAAACAAATTGAGATAGAAAGAAAATACATCAAGTCTGGTAACAGTTAAGCGAAACAAATAACTCTTTAATTCCGACAATCTGGAAAGGCCCAGTCATTCTTTTTTCAAAATTTAATAAAAATTCTTCTCAAAAAAATTGAGACATAAATTACATTTATATGTATGAAGCCTGATGTAATAAAGCGAGAAAAATAACTCATCAGTTTCCTACAATTTTAGAAAAGCCCAGTCCTTTGAAGTTAGCCTGGAACGTGACCTCGCTTCACTAAAAACAACTGCTCTCAAACTGCAGTTTAAGACGTGAATTTGTAGAGCAACCATTTTTAAAACTCTTCACGCCCCATTAGTGTTTGGGCATCCTTTTTAGAACCTAAGGATTGGCCTCTGCATCTTTTCACCAGGTGAAGGGAAATCCATGCCCCAAACACCCAAAGGCACCCAGATGTGGTCCCAAGGCACTGCGCAGCCCAAGTCCTGCACTCTCCGCAGCCTCCATCCGGCCAGACAAGGTCCGTGATAAAGCACACCCTTCCCTCTGGCTAGGAGGGCCTTAGCTGGGTGTGTTGTCCTCTTGGACTCTGAGGTCAACAGCAGTGACCCTTGAAGCTCAGCCTTCGAAAACAAGGCTCGTCGTCGGGGAGGGCTGGCCCACCTTCCCAACAACCCTGCCACTGGAGTGGGGGATTTTACAGGACAGACATTGACAGTCAACTCAGCAGCCAAGGAATCTCACCCTGAGCGTCAGGACTCCAACGTGGGCCCGACGACGGCCTCCCTGTCTGCCTTCCACCTAAGAAGCTGCCCCGAGGCTGAAGGAGAAAGCTTGTCGCCCTGCTCTGCCTCAAACTCACTGGGTGGCTTTAGAGAAGTCCTTTCCAGGCGCCAACTCCTGAATATTTAGATAGAAAGGCCCCGGGGTGGGGGTGGGGGTAGGGAGAGATAAGGGCTTGTTTTGAAGCTGCGTTTACAAGGGATTTCATTTTACCATAGTTCATCTGAAGGGGTTGGAGATGGGAGTCTAAAGCCCTCCAAGCCACCCCTTGGCACTGCCACTGTCCCTTTAGGGATCGGGATCTGTTTCCCCATCTGTAAAACAAATTGTGCTGGACAGCTGTATTGTAGTTCAGAGATACCGGAGAATCAAGAAAGAGGACAGCCTCCGGCCCATCCACGCACCTCAAAGCCAGGGGGGCCTCAAAGGGGATCGCCCACAGCGGCGGGGCGCCCTGGCCCAGGACCCTAAACGCCCTGGCATCCCTCGGGGCATCCGGAGGGCAGAGGGCGGTCCCTTGTCCTGGAAGGCGGAAGGGCTACTCACGGGTCCCCGCGGTCAGGCCCTCGGCCGCGGCAGTGGATGGGGTTGAGCTCGTCCTGCGGAAAGGCGTGCGCCATGTAGTTGTCGTAGCCGAAGACGAACATGCCCCGCGCCAGGTCGCGCATCTGGGCGCGCAGCTGGGGCGGGAAGGCGCCACTGTAGCGCCGCTCGTACTCGTCCCGGCCGCAGCCCCGGCCACCCAGCGCGTAGCCCCAGGACGCCGGGCCGCACACGCCCGGCCGGGGGCGCCGCGGGGCCCGCTGCCGCCCCTCCACCTCGGGGCCCGGCGGCTGCAACCACGACGGCTCCGCCGGCCCCCCGGGCGTCCCAGGCCGGCCCGTGGGCCCCGGAGAGAGGGACGCAGCGTCGTCGGGGATCCTCAGACGCTGGAAGCCGAAGCTGATGGGGAAGCGCTGGTAGAAGCCCATGCTGGGCCCCAGTCCGAAGACGAGCCACAGCGCGCCGTGGAGGCCGAGCCGCAGGAGCACCAGCCCCAGGACGAGCGCTCGCCATTGCATGGTCGCGCGGGCGCCGCGGGCATTATCTTAGAGCGCGGTGGCTCCCGCCGACCACCGCACCCAGCGCCCGCTCCGCGGCCCCGCTCGCTTCCCCTTTAAGGAACTCCCGGGTGACGCACCAGGAACTGGCCCATTGTCCCCCGCCCCCAGCTTCTCTGGCCCGGCCGGCCAGGCCCCGCGTTCGCCCGCCTGGTCGCCCGGGATTGGCCCGGGCCGGCCCGGCCTCGATGGGCGCGGTGGACTCCTCCCGCGCCATAGGCCGCCCCGACGTCCGCGGCGCCGCGAGCCCTGGCCCCGCCCCCGCCTCAGGCCTCGCCCCTGGGCGGTCCCTAGTCCCCACGGGCTGGCGTGGCGAGTCGGGGCTGCTAGGGCTCGGGGCGACGGAACTTCTAGCCAATGGGAGCGCGGCACGGGAGTGCCCCCGGATGCGGGACGGAGACGTGGCCCACACCCGCCTGGCTCTGGGGAGAGCGCGTCTCCAGGGGAGCTGGGGCCGTAGAAAGCCACTCCAGCTGTAGGTTAGGGATGGTGACAGTTAAAAGATGTAAAGAAAGAGGGAGGAATGGGACCATTTAAAAAGAGAGGGGAGGAGTCAAGGCTGCCGCCACCGCCAAATGATTTTTACCAGGTAGGTCCCCTTCTGCCACTGCGGCTCTCCCGCGCACGGCAGCAGTGACCTAAGCTTTGAGGTGTGGGATAGAGTCCTAGGCATCTCACTTTAGTAACCTCTGTATCTACTTCCTCTAAGAAGGTTGCAAATGTCAGCTCGGAAGGGCTATAGCTTTTATGTAACGAGTCAACAGTTTAAGGGCTTTTGTTTTCTTTTGCTTGCTGCACTTGAAAATGTCTGCTAAGGTTTGCCCTCCACAAGTTTATACCAAGGTTCCTGAAAAGCTTGGGGAGCAAGGCCTGCTGGGAGGCCCAAATCAGAGCTTGGATGAGTGACCAAGGGAGTGATTCAGAGGATGATGAAGCGGTCACGTGGCACACTCATCCCTCTCAGGGGCAGGGGACTTGCTTACAGAGGAGCTGTAATGGGGCCTGAGAAGGAGCCCAAAGTAACATTTAATGACAACACAAGATAGCTCGCACACAGGCCCTTTTTGTTGGCGGAGCCTTATTTCTCCCCCAAATCCTGAGATAGAGGTCTGCTCAAACTTTAGAAATATAAAGCTGGATAAAGATGTGGTACATACATACAACGGAATATTACTCAGCCATAAGATGAAATATTGCCATTTGCGACAATATGGATGAATCTTGAGATTATCATGCCAAATGAAATGTCCGACAGAAAAAGTCAAGAACCATGACTTCATTCATATGCGGGATATAAAACTGAAAGCAACAAGCAAACAAGACAAAGAAACAAAAACTCATAGACACAGACAACAGTTTAGTGGTTACCAGAGAGTAAGGGGGGAGGGAGGTGGTAGATGAGGGTAAAGGGGGTCAAATATACGGTGATGGAAGGAGAACTGACTCTGGGTGGTTGAGCATACAATGCGATATAGATGATGGACTACAGAACTGTACACCTGAAACCTATATAATTGTACTGAACAATGTCACCCCAAAAACAGTAAAAATACATATATATATATATCAGTACTCATACTGAAAAGAAAGAATATAAAGCGAGCTTGAGTTTCTTTGGGCTCCTTCTCTGTGAAAGGCACTTAAGCACCCGCTGGAAGCCCAGCCTCTGCTTGATCCTGAACTTGCAGCTCTGCCTTCCTGGAACTTCCAAACTGAGTGGGAATATTAAGTTGTGTGTCCTTCCTATTTTATTGTAAATTTTAAGTTTTAAATTTGATCTCGTACCACCATCAACTATAGAGCACATCGATGACAGCTCCTATCCTCACATTAGGGACAAACTCTAATAAAAACAAATCTCTTCTCATGATCAGAGAAAACCATCCAAATTCTGAAAGATGCTTTTCATGGCAAAACTGAGAATAGCTGTCAGTTGCATACATCTTGTGATTTTCAAACTACTTTCACATGTGTTGTAGTGTACTCCTCACAGAAAACCTTGTAGTCTATTCCAAGAGCCATAAGGGAAGAAATCAGGGTGGTGGTGGCTCCAGTTCTCAGAGCTAGCTGGCTCGAGGCAGAAAAAGAGCTGCTGCCCAGGTCTCCCACACTTTATGGTTCTGGGGATGTTTACTACAATGAGCTGGCCCCCAAAGCAGACAGCCTGGTCTTCTGCTCTTCCCAACCACAGCACAGGCAAGTGGTTGACTTGAGCGCCCTGCAAGGCACAGCCTAGGATTTAAGGGCCAGGTTCAGAAACATATTTCCTGCTGGAATTATACTGAGCCACAAGAAAATGGAGTATCTTGGGCTAGCCCTTTACAACACACTAGGACTCCCCTTAAGGTAAATGTGGCTGGTAAGATTAGGATCTGATCAGAAAACCCAGCCTTAAATATCAACTCTTTAAGAAACTGTTTGGTTTGTGATAGGTTTTTCTGTACGTCATCTCACAAGAGCATCAGGGGGCTGACAAAAAACAAAACTGAAATGCACTACGGTAAAAGGGCTTTCCTGTGGGGGTGCCAGAAAGATGACAGCTGAGAACCCAGATTCAGAAGTCTGAGTGCCAGGTGTCTAACCCACAGCACTGCCCTCTGACGTTGAGCAGTTCCTTTTCTGGACCTGTTTTCTCATGTCTAAATAAGGGCGATGAGAACAGTGCTCAGGGCACATGCCAGCTGTGAGAATTACTTAATGTCTACAGTGTATCTACAAAGGTGCTACGTACACAGCCTCTTACTACTACTCTTCAACTCTGTGAACTTGGAAAGACCGGAATCTACCAAAGTACCTGGTACACATACACTTGAAGTCTGTGGAATTCAACTAAGTCTTTCCTATTTTCAAAGCAGTATTTTGGGGGGGGGAAGTGTCTAAGGAAACAGTATAAAATAGGACAAGGGCTAAAATGCCACAGTCCAAGGGCAGCTGAAAAAGCTTTTGAGTCCTCAAGTCTAATTCCAGTTCTATTTAACTCAACCTTTTCAAGCTTCTACACATCGTCCTAAATCTCTGTGGTTTGGGGTTATATCTCACAAGGTGATCCACATTCAATCTCCCTCTTACTTTGATGCTGAAGGAGGTGACCTGGCCTTTGAAGATATCCTCCATTGTAAGTAGGTGGACATTCCAGTTTTCAGAACCAGTCTTGTGAGTGCATGAGTCACTGCATTAGGTCCCTAAAACTGCAAAGTCAGAAAAAAGCTCCAGTTCTTTAGTGACCTCAAAGTGCAGTCCCAGAGCTTCCTATGTTAAGTATCAGGGTTACAATAGTCTATTAAAAGGAGATATTTTAGGGGCGGCCGGTTAGCTCAGTTGGTTAGAGCGTGATGCTCGTAACACCAGGGTTGCCAGTTCGATCCTTGTATGGGCCACTGTGAGCTGCGCCCTCCATAGATTGAAACAAGTACTTGACCTGGAGCTGATGGGTCCTGGAAAAACACACTTAAATAAAAATTTTAAACTTAAAAAAAAAAAAAAAAAGGAGGGATTTTACTACTCTAAGAAGATGTAAATGATTTATTACCCAAAGCAATAATGTAAAAAAAAAAAATCAAGTGATATGACTTAAAAAAATTTAATTTTTTTATTGGGGAGTATTGGGGAACAGTGTTTCTCCAGGCCCATCAGCTCCAAGTCAAGTCATGGTCCTTCAAACTAGTTGTGGAGGGCGCAGCTCAGCTCCAAGTCGCCGCCATTTTCAATCTTAGTTGCAGGGGCGCAGCCCACCATCCCATGCGGGAATTGAACCGGCAACCTTGCTGTTAAGAGCTTGCGCTCTAACCAGCTGAGCCATCCGGCTGCCCAATAATAACGATGACTTTTTAAAATTCTGATTATTGCTTCTTTCTGAAGCAATATATACTTGCTTTATAAAAGTGAGGGGGAAGTAAACTTAAAGAAAAAGGGGGGGATTACCTATACTTCCATTATTAGTTTGGTGAAGATCCAACTCCAGAACGAAGGTAATATTTTCCCTCAATTTGGTAAGCTAATTTTTCCTATTTGCTTTAAAATGGAATAGTATATTATTGTTCCCACCTATCTGATGGGCAGAAATCCGGGTTTGTCAACACACAGTTGGCAAGACACAAGGGACAGAGACTGGTAGGAATAAACACTGGTACACCCCCCTGAAGGGCCATGTGGCAATTCCTAGCCTAGGTACAAATGCATTTACCCTTTGACCCAGACATGCTTCTGGGAATTGCTGCAGGTGTACACAATGGTTCATTGCAGCACTGTTTATAAAAGCAGAAGGTCATGAACAATCCGGATGTCTATCACCAGGAGGTCAGTTAAATACACCGTGGAATCCCCACAGTGACCACCACACACAATGCAGTGGGAAACAGCAGCTGTGGAAGGAATGAGAAGCTTGCTCTACTGATGTGGAAAAAAGCCATGTCCAAATCAGTAAGCGACCTTCTGTGTAAGAAATAAAAAAACAACAACAAAGCGCGTGTGCACACACACACACACCAATGGAAAGATAAGAAACTGGGTAAGGGTTACCCATAAGGCCAGGGTGGAGGTGGAGGGGTGATTACTCAGTTATGGAAGTGATCAAGAGTTCAGTTTTTAAATGTATTTTCGAGTTTTGAATCGTGTGACTTACCTATCAATAATCAACTTATCCAAAAAATAAATGGAACTTAAGAAAAAAAGTGATGAGCTTCCTTTCTCACCTCTTCTAACTACCAAACCACTAAATCAAATGCGACGATCCATCAGGAACTGATGCCACCCATATGTTGTACCCCCGCCCTTCGGTTACTGATGCTTCCAGAGAAAAACAGGACTTACGTCAATTCTTAACTCTTCTCTGAAGGGTGAGGAAGAGCTAGTGCTTTCGTAAGTTAGTGGTAGGACAAATAATAGCAATTTCTTTCTCCGCAGAGAATGATACAAACAGAAAAAGGAGTTACCTAATTCATATACTGGGTAACAGCAGACAGAAGTGATGGGCTCTTTTAAAATGTAGGACAAGACAGTGTCGTGTGACAGACTACAAAACCGATGAGAGGCCAGAGTTGGAGGTTATAAAGAGCTGGTTGGAGGAAATACGACCATTAGCGATCCGTTAATGTTCTACTTCCCATGTTCAAAGGGAAAAACACTGGTTCTGTTTGTTGATTTTCCCTTTTCCCTCGTTCCTTTTCAAGGAAGTATCAGTATCTCCTAACTGCTCGAGGTTTCTCCACGCTCCAAATAAATTCTAGCAGAAACTAGCAATACTGCACTTAAACAATAGCTCTAAACCATTTACCCCCAGATTGGTAGTATATTTTTCCACATTGTATACCAGAATAAACATTTTTCTGCAGTTTGGGAGAAATGCTTTAAAAATTTTAAATGGCTTTCAAAATATAAACCCGTGTTTATAGCATTTCCAAACAAAATGTTACTGTATCATTCTGGCAAATGTCTGTGATCTATGGTCATTAACTATGTTAAAATGTAAAGTTATAAAATGTAAACATTTCTGTGTTTTGGATTATTTTCAAGTGGAAGGAACGTGCAACACTAACATATTTACTAGGACAAATGGTTGTTTTCATGTCTCTACTCTGCTGTTCACCACTCAAATCTCTCGGCTGCTAGAACCTCCACCTGTTAGTGGGGGAAATTCTCTAAGAAATCTCTACCATTCACTTTACAGATGGGAAAACTACCCAGCCAGAGAGGCTTCAGCAATTCACCAGTCACAGTTAACAGCTCAGAGACAACTATTCTCTCGATGTTAACCCAGCACTCTTGGCAACCAAGACATATTAACATTTTAAACTGACAATTCTTTCCCTATCACATCCCTTCCTTTTATGAATGTGACACCTGCAGGCCCCAGTAGAAAACAAAATAAAAAAAAACGAGGTATTGTCCCCCACTCCAGATTCCTGCTGGGAAATCTGCATCGCCTAAGTCACCAGCTGCCTTGGGATTTAAAATAGAATGATTTACTGGAGAGCGGGCATGTTAATGAACTGGAGAGATGGATGGCTACTACTGTGGCTCCGATTACAGAACTTTCCGTGGCAGTCCATCCAGCACGTTACTGGTCTACTTCTGTACACAAGTACCCAGTTTTATTAACAGCTGAAGTTTAAGCAGAAATTGTGTGGAGGATGTTTACTAATCAACAGGAAACACCTGCAGGGGCCACCCATTCGTAGAACTGTGAATGTGAGGGAAGTTGGCAAGGCCAGCGTTTGCTTTACTGTCTTCCTTTTCGAGTCTCTGCACTGACATCCATGTTGTTGAGGACACCTTTCAAGTTTGTAACAAAATGAAAATATTTCAAGTACTAAAACAGGGTGGTTTCCCTGCAAGTTTCAAGTCACCTGACAACTGGACGTACAGTTGCAGTGCTGGCTACAGTGCATTTAAACTTCCACTCCAGTGTCAATGTGCCAGGTCCCGAGGGCTGGAACTACCAAATCCACAGGACTTCAGGGGAACTGCATCCCGTACGGGTAGCAGATGCAAGGTGATCAGTTCCTGTCAAAACAATGAGCACTAGAGTGTCCACTACCATCAATGTACTTGACACCATTGAAGGGACTAAATTTAGAAGTCTCAATTTTTGAAAGCAGATATAAACTTAGAATCAAGGGTAAAGTAAGCTGACTTTCTATTTCCTCCGCCCCCAACTCCTTCAAAAATGGCTGGGATAGGACGGGGGGTGAGAAGAGGACCAAACTGACTGCTTCACTGCATGGCTCCACCAATTCAATAAAACAATTTAAACTTGATATCCTAGGGACTTGTCCTACAGATTCTAAATTACACATCCAATTGGCCAAAAGGGTTTGGCCATACAGAACGTCAGCAGATACAGAGGAAAAGCCAAGTTGAACTTCTCTTGAGTAAAAAATACTAGGTTGGTGCAAAAGTAACTGCAGTTCTTGCAATTGCTTTTAACCTTTTAAACCACAATTACTTTTGCACCAACCTAATACATAAAATAACTTCTCCAATAGCTTTGATAAATGTTCACTTTTATCGTGCAAAAGATAACATACTGGCAAAATAGGCCAAACACATTACTTTAAAAATGTGCCTTTGCGGGAAAACCATCACGTTTAATATTTTAAATCTTTCCAGTTTGGAAGTGAACGAAGTAAGCATGTCTTGCAATTTCAGTGTATTAATAGAGTTTTATGATACATAGAACTGGATTAGAACACACTGACTGGTGCTGCCACTTTGAAAAGCCCTGAAGTTGGTGTCTCATGACCGTTTGCAGTGGCATCTCCCCCACCCACCCTCAAAAAAGTCGCAGTATCAGTCGTGTGGACATTTTAAAAGTTTATTGCGATTTTAACTAGCCCACAGACCCAATTCTTTGAGAGCTGATTTCTTTCTCTGTGATCAAGCGACCCTGCTCATGGTGACTTTCTTTCCACCCTCTTCCAAAAGAGTCAGCACCTTCCATCACGATGCACATTTTAAGTTAAAATTGTCAATACAACCCTCAAAATGCAAGTTTATTGAATAAAGCTGAGAAGAGCAGTAAACAGACAAATAATGCATCCACCGAAATAAAATCCATGTATTTACAAAGTTCAGTAACTGGTAAGTGTTCACATGCAGAGGTTAATGCACAGGAAAATGGTGGTGCTGTCTGGATGTCTTCAAATGCCAAAAGCAACACCCAGACACACAGACACATTCAGGTAAAGCTACAGGTCATGGATGGCCTATGTGGTTCCCACAGCCACACATTCTAGTTCCGAGTCCTCTGTTTTAGGCACAAATTGCCACGTTCTTTGTAACAGTTCCCAGCGACCATTGATTGGCACTGAACTACAGTAGCAAGTTTAAATGTCCCTTCACTTACAGACCCAGCCATCCCATCAAGGAAGTATGCAACATGCTTCAAAGGGTAAGAACAGAATTTTAAAAGCCGAGATTCTACCCATAAAAATGTGACTGGAGAAAAGTAAGTAGTGTCTGGGCAGCACAGTGCAGGATTTTGTACAGAATATTGTTAAGGCCATGGCAGTCTGTAAATTAAAACTGGTATCCGTGAGAAGAACTTACTGTTGACTGCACTCTGAGTGCTCACCACATTTGGAAATGCACGGTCCACATGAGTGCTGTGTAACGAGAGAAACAAAATCACACACAGTGTGAGGCAACACACAGGCAGGCGTACCACAGACAGAGTTTTATCTACGACAGTGGTCTATGTGAACAACAATTTACAGCGAACCAGTAGTAATATGTCCCTTTATGGATATGGAGATCACTAAACTACAAAACGCGTTCATTTTCAGTTTATACATCTCCACGTCACAGAGGCCGACAGTGAACAGCCTCCGGTTCTCAGCTCTGCGTAATTGGTAATCAACCTGCAGACCCTCCGTGTGACTACATCAGATAAAGCAGGCAGGTCTAGAGTTGTCACAATAATCAAGATGTCTCATGGCACCAGGCACGAGTGCCAAACCTTCCATCAGGAAGAGAGGAAGTAAGAACTTTTCTGTTTGTAGGTACGTGTTGTGCTGAAAGTCAACATTAGGACTGGATATAAAAAGTCAGGAGTTAGAGAGTCGTGCGGCAGCACTGACTTAATGACTGGAGATAGAAAGAACAAACAGGTGTTTGAACAAAGTCTGACATTCTTTACACGTTTTATTATATTGGCTGGAATGCTCTCAATTCATGAAAGCTTTTGAAAAAATCTTCAGTTCCCAACCCCTTAAAAAAGTGTGTTGAACAAGCAAAAAAGGAAGAAAAAATATAGAAGTAATGACCTGGACAGATACAAAAGAGCACGCCTCAGTTCCTCCCACACCCCAACTGCTGTCTGGTGATAAAGAATGCTCAGAAAGCAGAATGTATTTAAAATTCATCACGTAACATCTCACCAGTGTAAAGAACCCATAACAACACTGATCCGGTGTCTCTATTCTTTCTTTGCAGACCATTTTTAAAATTCCTAAGGTGTAATTATACATTTCACATGCATTTGTGGGCTATGTAAACATTATGTTTATAGCCCACGTGAGTCAGGCTAAAAGTTTTCTAAATACTGTGTGTGGCACTAGAAACTTCATGCTGTATCAAGCCAGTATCAGTATTAAGCTACTGGACTCTAGAATGAAATACCATAGACAGACATTTGCTGAAAACCAATATAAAAATCTGGCCCACAATGACCAGAACAGAAATACGCAATCTTCTTGATTTAAGATGGTCGAAAGTGTGTTTTTTTAAAAAAGCTCTACACACTGTTTAAGACAAGTGTGTGTCAGAAGCCTTTCTGTGTGTGCTGACTTTATCGTGACAACTCTAGTTGATTCTTTATGAAGGATTAGGGATACACATCTTCAGCAGTGCGCATGAGAAATAAACTCTGAAAAAGGCAATTTCTTGGGTTTAGGAAGGACCGTATTCTGGGAAGTACTTCAGAGGAACGGGCAATAATTCTAGGATTACAGCCAGGAAGGACTGGAAGACGTCAGGAGATGCTTTTCAGCTTCTTCTAGATTTTGAATGTTGAATAAGCCACTGAAGTGTGATATCTACAGATGGAGGGAAAAAAAGGCATTAGGGAACTAAACATCAGAGATGTAATCTTTAAAATGCAGCGAAATCAAAGCACAGCTGGGGCCTGCCTGCTTCTGCTTTTCTGTGTCTATACTGCCGTTCCCCATTACCTGAGCTTCAAGAGGACAATCTGAGGAATTACGAGAGACTGAAGAGTCTCTGATTTCCAAGTGAAACTGGAAAGAACAGCTTATGTCATCTTTGATTCGTTCAAAAATTTACCGACTGCCTATAAGATCGGGTATCAAATACAAAGAAACAGGAGAACCGCTCTCTGCCCTTGAGAAGCTTTCAGCATCATAGTCAGAAAACATACAAGTAATAATTTGGGGTTGGGGGGCCACCCCACAGAATTCTAGGCAAAAGAAACAGTATGGAGCGCTGGGTGGATCAGAAGTGATAAGCGGCCAAAGCAGCGGGACGGGGAAAGGGGGCCACTCATGCTTAGGCCAGAGCAGGGGTTCTCAACCTCACTCTTTTGACATCTGGGGCTGGTTAATTCTTTGCTGGGAAGTGGGGAGGCCCTTACCAGTGCACAGTAGAATAGTTTTCCACATCCATGACCTTTACCACTAGATGCCATATCCCCATTCCCCGCTCACTTGTGACAATGAACAATGTCTCCAGACATTACCGAATGCCCCTGGGGAGCCGAACTGTCCTCAGTTGAGAACCACAGGGCTAGAGGGACCTAGATAATCTTGTATGCCATTCTGAGGTGTTAAAGAGATTTGGATTTTATTCTCAAGTCAATAGGAAGTTAGTGGAGAATTCTAAGCAGGGAAATTATACTCGTTTATTTTAGTAAGATCAGTCACGGCGAGAGGCGGACAGCCTGGAGGGCTGCCGACAGAGAGACTGTCTCCATGGGATTAGGAAAGCGAGCGAGGCCTGCAGCAAGCCAAGTGCTGTGGGGCTGGAGGGGAGTAAAATGGGAAGCACGATTACCGTGCAGAACTGACAGGCCTGCTAACTGACGACGTGCAGGGGGCGAGAAAGACACTCTGGCCTGAGTGAGTGTGCGTGTCCCGGAGCTGTCGGCTGGCAGTGGCAAAAGGAAGGACAGCCTGAAAATACAGGTTCAGAATTCAGCTGTGGGCACATGGAGTTTGGGGGCAGAAGGTAATCCATCATGGAGATGCCCCACAGGTAGCGTTAGCTACATGGATGAGGAAGAGATGGAGACTGGCAAGATGCCACCTACAGGTGGCACCTGAGACAGCAGTAACCACGATTAGCCAAGAGAAGGACGCAGACAGAGACGTCGCCTATGTCAAAACACTGAATTCCCGTCCTTGAGCTCTTTAAAATGTGTGAGCCACATAAAGCACACATGAGCATCTCTTAGGAGCAGCCCTCTATTCTCCACGCCTGAAAGTCGAGTGCAAACTCCAGCCCACATGCCATCAGAGAAACTAGAGGCCACACACACAGCACAGCCTACAGCTGATGCTGAGCCAACACGCCCTGGCCGCAGATGTGGGAACAATGATTTAGCCCATCTGCCCAAGCAGGTCGTTTGCGCTTCACAAGGAGGATGGCAGTGTGTGTAGTAAGAGCAAAGCCACACTCGTTTGAACTGAATGGGGAGAAAGATAAATCTAAAATTGAAATAATCAGGTGTAAATATTTCAGAAATTTACTAAAAAAAAAAAAAAAAAAAAAATCTTGCGGACACTAGACAGATGGATGCTTAAGATTAGATGAAAAGGCAGGAAAAAAATAAGACAGTCATTTTCTGTGACAAAAACAGCCACAGATATGAGCCATCTTTGCAAAGATCCTTCTCCCAGAAGAAATCTGTGGGGTGTGGGTCTGAGGACACATTACTAATGAAATTAAAGTGTTCCTGGTACCACATCAGGAAGCTGGAAGTATAACATATAAGCCATGTATACTAAATACATTTTGGAGCAATTTAGTAAGTTAAATTTAGTAAGTTAAATTTGACACTAAAATCTGTTATAAAAGCTGAAATTAAAGAGGATGTTCTGACTTGAATAGCCAAGAAGTCCTATCTAAAGGATTTATTTTCTCCCTTCAACCCCCCCACCTTCCATTTCAGGAAACAGGAGAGAAAATGTAAGGCAGTAATGGATTTACACCATAGCACAATGTACTAAATAAAAATCCTGGTTAGTATAGAACAGGGTTTCTCAACCTCGCCCCGTGACAATTACTTGCTGTGGGGTATGTAGGATGTTTAGAAGATTCCTGGTCTCCACCACTGGCTGCCAGAATTACCCTCCTCACTATGACAACCAGAGACTGTCTCCAGACCCTGCCAACAGTGTCCTGGAATAAAAACCCCTCACTGGGAACCATGGGAGTGTAAGTAAATGTCCTCTTGAAGGCACAACGTAAAACTTGACAAGAGTTCCGCTCAACATAGGACATATTTAAAAAAAATAAACACTCAGTCACATTAAATGCTTGAATAGTCTGTTCTCAATTAACTGAATGCTCCAATGTAACCAGTCACTCATTCCATCCATTTACTAGAGAAGATCAGGGTCCATCAGCACAATGAGCTCACACTGCTTTGGGTGGTCTCTAAAAGAAGCCCCGACTTAGCCAGAAAACGATGAACGCTGAGGTCATTGGAACACGCTGAGGTGGGGAAGGAGCTCAGCTCCGGAGGGGAACTGACTTGGGAAGAAGTTAAGCATGACGAGAACCAGCACACACTGAATGAAGGCTAAAGGAAAACTCTAAAAATACCTTTTTAAATACACTATTCTGACACTATTTATTGCAAACAAATACACTTTTGTTTCTGAAATAATCCCTCACCTAATTTTAGCTAAGAGACTACAATTCAGTCATACACACTATTCTTAAAGGACGCTGGATTGAACAGTGCCCCCTAAAAATTCACATTCACCTGGAACCGCAGAATTTATTTGGAAATAGGGTCTTTGTTTTGCAGATATGCTTAGTTAAAATGAGGTCAAACTGGATTATGGTGGGTCCTAATCCAATGACATGCGTGCTTATAAGAAGAGAAGACACACAGACAGAGACACACAGAGGAGGCCGCCGCGTGAGGCTGGAGCAGAAACCGGAGCGATGCGGCTCCAAGCCCAGGAATGCCGAGGGTTGCCAGCAGTTTCCACCACTGGGAAAGGCCAGGAAGGATCTCTCCTAGAGCCCTCAGAGAGAGCACAGCTCTGCCGACACCTTGACTTCGGGCCTCTAGTCTCCTGAACTTGAAAGAATAAATTCCTGCTGTTTAAAGCCACTCAGTTTGGGGGACATTGCTAAGGCAGTGCTAGGAAATCAATACAGACATCAAGTAGATAAAGGGTACCTGGGGCTTACACCTCCAATAGAGTGCTAACATACAGCAGTAACGTGCCGGTTCAACAAAAGAAAAACTGTTAGTGCCTACGGACCAATTTGTGTGAAGTCTTATTTCAAAATGTCATTTTGTTATAAAGCACAGCTGGATACTAGCTCTGCAAAAATTAAAACGATAAATTGATATCTCATATGCTTAACTTCGTGTCTTTATTGCATCTACTTCTTTAAATAGCACAGAACAGATTCAGGATGTTTTATTTGTTGTCAAAAGGTATAATGTCTACTCTTTTTCCTGCGGCAAAAACAATAGTACTCTAGAAAGGAAGCCAGTCAAACAGCAATGGGGATAACAAACAGTACGAGTCATTAGACACCCCTTCCAACGATACCCATTTTTTTCAAAAACACCGGTTACTTCTTACCTATATTATCCTTTTCTTTGCAAGAAATTGAATAGCAGCAAATTTCTCTATCCTGAATAGCAGACAGATTCCTATAAGAAACAGAATTAAGAGAATAAGTCTGTGCTTAAAACAGCTGTCATACTTATCACTCTGCTCAATTTTACTTGTTTTTTAATTACTAAACTGAAGAAATTATTTTACTACTAAAAATTTAGGGATTCACTTCTCTGGTAGGTCAAGTTTATCTACTTAAAATCATGGCTGTGATCATCACTGAATAATGCAATGATGCTAAACAAAGCAGTGGGCAAAACACTATAATTTAGCACCAATTAAAAACAAAACAAAAAATGTCATCATTCATTCTCAAGACATACATTTTCTCAATGAGCTGCTTCTCATCCAAGGCATTAGGAAGGTCTCTCTTGTTTCCAAGGACTAGCACCTTTAAACAGAAAAGGTAGTAAGAGGAAACTTAACGTAAGACAATGTCACAGGAGTGTGTCATATTCCTATCTGCAGACATTACAGTGAGAATGTGGCCACATGCCGTAATAGTAAAGCATATTTGTGGAAATGGTGGCTTATCTCACTCATGTAGTCATTCAAATTAGCATTTGTTTTAAGTTCCACATGTAGAGGCCCTTAATTCACTATTTGGCTGCCAAGTTCTATTAAAATATTCTAAGTCTACAGTATGCATTCTGCTATTTCTTAATAAATCTTTACCAAAATGTGAATATGATCTTAACAGTCTAGGGTAGGGGAACAATTTTTAACCATTTTCTCCCTGTAAGCTGTTATAACCATGTGAACATGTAAATAAGCTTTTAAAATTCTGGATCCCTCCTATAGGATTTCAGGTATGAATACGCTCAGACAATGGAGAAGTCTGGGCAGCAGAAGAATACACTAGCCATCAACTCTGGGAATAAATGTCGTTATCTGATTGCTACACGTGCTTTGAAAGACCAAAGCAGAGATGGGCGTCCTAACTACTACTCTGTCTTTCCCAGATAAATCCTTTCTGCCTCACAGAAAGCAGAGCCTGTGAGTACATACAACGTGTTTGATAACATCCACATTCCAAGTCAGTGTTTTCTAAGAAGTGGACCTTTGACCCACGCCAACAAAGTACACACCATGTCTAGCCCGTCATACCTATTCCTTTCACTTAGCCAGCCCCTGGCCCACCTCCGACTCTGGACACTAACCGATTCGATTCATAGGCCCTAGACTCTTATTCACTCAAAGGACAAAGACGAGGACAGAGACGCAGAGAGAGCCAGGGGGACGTTAGACCACAGAGAGTCGGCAGGCCAAGAGCCAAACCTCAGTCTGTCCGCTCAGCCTGCCTTCCCTTCTCCAACTCTTACCCTTATTTCAGTTCTTCCAGGTTCTCCAGCGGGACCTGCCTCAGTTTCTCATAATATATCATGGTCATTTGTGATCAGCTATTGGTTATGGGGTTGCCTGGCAACTTAGGAAATCTCCCACCTCATGAACCTGCTTCCCAATAAAGTGACTTGCTCCTTTAGATGATTTCTTTCCTGGCTTTCCTTTCTGCTAGAGCATGGACACATAATCTATGGTCAATCCAAACTCTGACGGCAGAGCCAGTGATGCAGGCAGACACGGACAGGGAAGCCATTCTGACAGGGAAGGGGCACCAGTTTCCTGCTGCCTGCAACCGAGAAGCCTGTAGTCACCGAGACTGATTTTTACTCATGGTTTATAGAACGAGTTTTTAACGTAGAAGAACAAGAACAGTCTTCACAATCAGACAGCCATGGATCCAAACTGTTATAAAGAAGGGATAACACCACCAACCTCGGCATGTTGTGAGAATTAACTGAGAGAATCACCTTCAAGTACCTGACACCCATGAACTTGTTCATAGGCTAGAGCCTTGTCCTTTTCCACATTCCTGAGCTCAACAGATGGCAGCACCTTCCATCGAACTCCATAAGCCGGAAATGAGGGATTATGCTCTACATCTTCCTTCTAACGCATGACCACGTCTGAGGGACTGCATTGCTAACTATCGCTCGCTCAAGCCTGCTTCCTTCTCAGCCTAACTAACCCATGACACAGCAGTCGCGGGGACAGCTTCAGCAGCTTCCTCGGGCTGGCCTGCTTCCAGCCCCTCTCGCCACTTCAATCCACTCTTAAACTGAAATCAGGATGATATGATAATAAACTTGATCATTTCAAACACTGCGTGGCTTCCTCCCCAGCCCAGCCTGCTCCAGTGTTCCAGCTGCCACGCGGCTGGACACACTCCACCCCCACACTGTGTGCTGGACAGACCGGCCACCTCTCAGTGCCCTGCTGACTCCTACCAACGACCTTTGTCTGGAACTCTCTTCCTCCAAGCATCACATCCCTCACATCTCAGCTCCAGCATCACTTCTTGGGGAATCTTTCCTTCCCTCACACTCCATCAAATCTCCTATCTACAAGTCTCACAGCCCCAGGTACCTCTCTTGGGTGGCACTTATCAGAGCTGTATAATTGGGGTGACAGGGCATCCACCTTGCCACTAAACCACGAGCTCCGTGGCAGGGAGGCGTCTCTCGGCACCTGCTCATGACTGCCCTCAGCACTGAGCGCTGCTCCCGCTGCAGCTCAATAAACAGTTGGTTAGGAGATGGAGACACAGCACTGGGCCCAGTACGGCGGGTGCTCAGTAAATGCAAGCCCTCCAGACTTAAAAGCAGGCGGCATTTTACTGACGCCAAACGTCACTAACAGGACTGTGTAATATGATTTCAATAATATCATAGATATACTACAGATGTAATACATACATAGTTCCATATAATGTAAAATAACACATCATCCACACTTACTGGAATCCCTTGTAACTGGGGTTTATCTAGAAGATTATGAAGCTCATTTCGGGAAGCTTCTATCTTTTCACGATCCGCAGCATCTATCATGTAACTAAAAAAAAAATACAGTGACCTCAATATGTCTTCTTCATATTCTTTGATCACAGTTAATATTACCAATTTTTAATTTTCTTAAGATTTATACTACTGAAATTGTTAATCAGAATCAAGTTCTAGATAAAGAAAAATTCCGCACCCCAAACTTTTACACAGACAGCTCTCAGGAGCTAAGACAGGATGGTGACACACTTATATCTCTTAGCTCAGAGCTGCATAAACAAGAAACAAATAAAACTCTCATTCTGTGATTAAGTTTTGTAAAGTCTCACGTAATGGATTACCCCATTCAGCCCCTGAGAAAGACTGTTACTGCTGAAATCAGAAATGAGACTTGAGAAGCAGCAACCCCGCTGACCCCTCCCTGCAGCCGGGCCTCACAGCGCTTACACGATGGCGTTGACGCCCCTGCAGTACCGCTCCCACATGCTCCGGAACCGGGGCTGCCCTCCGATGTCCCAGATCTGCAAACAAGACAGACAGCTCTCAGCATAGACATTCGGTCCCTCATCGAAGGACAAAGATCGGGCAGACATGCTCATTTTCACAATGTTAGAGCCAACGGCTCCGCAAAAACTTGAGCTCAAACAAGCTCTTAATCTGGAAGTTCCAGGGCTCCTTCTAAACTTAAAGTTCATACATAATATATTTACACTAAATCTAATAAATTCTGCTTGAGCAAAGATTTAGTTTTTGTACAATACTTTCTTTGCCTGTTTACCAATAAATTTCCAATATTGAAAATACAGCAGTCCCCTCATATCTGTAGGGAATATATTCCAAGACCCGCAGTGGGTGCCTGAAACCAAGGATAGTACTGAGCCCTGCATATACTATGTTTTTTCCTATTCATACACACCTATGATAAAGTGTAATTTATAAATTAGGCCCAGTAAGAGATTAATAATAACTGATAGCACAATAGAACAACTACAAGAAAATAAGGGTGACTTGAACACAAGCCCTGCGATGTTGTGACAGTTGACCTGATAACTGAGACGGCTACTAAGCGAATAAAGGTAGGGAGCGTATACAGGGTGGGTACGCCAGACAAAGGGATGAGTCACGTGGGACAGAGTCGGGCTGGCATAAGACTTCATCACACTACTCAGACAGTGCACAATTTGAAGTTTATGAATTGTTTATCTCTGGTATTTTCCATTTAATATTTTCGGACCGTGGTTGACCGCAGGTAACTAAAACCATAGAGAAGGGGGGGACTACTGTATATATCTTTTAAGATAACACTTTCAGAATCTCCAGAATCATGCATCTTCCAGATCTGAATGCCAAGACAGGAAACAAGTTTGTTTAGAATCTATTAAAGTTTAATTGTCTGACTGGGTATACATTAATGCCTCATCATGTTTAATTATTCTGTAAATACCACAACCACCACTCTTACCTAGGTGTTTTTCTTGTATAAAATAATTTTATCCATTGAAAGCCACTACCCACAATAATTTCATTAGTGTGTCTACTGCGTAGGGTACTATTCTGGACGACAGGCTACATAAAAGTCTACAGTCATGGTATTTATCTTCAAGAGGTCTCCGATTTAGCTATAGACACAGGTAACATGCATAAAAAGATGTATATTAATACCTGAAGAGTCAGGTGCTTCATTAGATGAGCTACAGAAAGAATTTAGTAAACAGTTTCTGTGAGCCACAGCAACTGGGTGAATGGCCATAAGAGCCCAGGCTATATAGAGAAGTAACTATCCCTCTGTTCAGTGGAGAAGTAACTCTCATGAACTACTGAACCAAAAACAATAACACGAACCCCTAAAATACGGCCCCTAGTAAATGGTCCAACAGTCCATCGTTCAAACTCTTCCCAAAGACAAAATTATGTTAAACAAGTTAACTTTTCCCCATTTTATAGTTTTAATTTTAGGGCTTAGTAGTACAGAAAGGGAAAACTGAGTTACCGTATCTGCTGCCACAAATATAATACTAAATTACCAATATTATAAATAATAAGTTATTATTTCTCAATATAAAATATTGTTCATAAAATAATACCACATTCCAAATACTCTGAAAGATGGGGAACATCTTTTATTCCTAGGAAAAATCAAATCCCAAATATCACCTCTGCCAACCCATAGGCTAGACTTTCTATGGGCACTTACCATTCAACTCGTACAATTAGACAAAGAAAAAAACAAAGCTGATTTACACTCTTTTGGAACAGGCCTATTCATTAGTTAAGAATTACAAATACTCATGCAAAAAACAAACAAGCAAGCAGAAAAATTCCTAGCTGTACAGACTAACAATTTAAACGCACTAGGCAAGAAGATGACGTACCTTTATTGTGACGTTACCTTTAGTTACTTTCCTCATGTTGAAGCCCACCGTGGGTATCATATCCTCACTGAACTGACCTGACTGAACAGAAGGAAACATTTGAAGTTAGAATGATCAGTATCATTGAGACATACAACACTGCACTGGCATTTAGCATCAACACTGCTTCTGTACCCATCTTAGCAAATAACTCCCTTTTTAGTGGTGGTACCAATATGCCTTAAGAAAACATTCCTTATAGCCTTAGTTCTTGAAGACGTACATTATTTTGTACATACAGGGACATATTCTCCCATTAAAGAAAGATATTTTTGAATTAAGGTAATTTATTACATATTTCCTTAAGTTTGAAAAAAGAAATATTGTACATTAAAACTACATATGAAAATTTATTGGGGCGGCCCGGTGGCTCAGGTGGTTGGAGCGCCGTGCTCCTAATGCCAAGGTCGCCAGTTCAATTACCATGTGGGCCAGTGAGCTGCGCCCTCTACAGCTAAGATTGTAAACAATGGCTCTCCCTGGACCTGGGCTGCATGAGCAACTGGAGGTTGGTGTGAGATGCTGTGGGCTACCGGGTGCTGCCATGAGTGGCCAGTGGCCAACGTGAAGCGTGAGCCCGTGAGCTGCCGACCGGCGACCGACTGCCTCAGCTGGGGGAGCGCAAGGCTCACAATACCAGCACGGGCCAGGGAGCTGTGTCCTACACAACTAGACTGAGAAACAACGGCTTGAACTGGAGTGGGGGGGGCGGGGGGAAGGCGGGAGAAGGCGGGAGAAGGGGAGGGGGAAAAAAAAGAAAATTTATTAATTCCCTCACACACACATTTTCACAAAATAGAAGAAAATCAGAAGTATAACTTCACAAAGTTTTCCATTTTTAGCATTTAAATTATTTTGACAATATCTTAAAATCCACTGCTTAATAGCTCTTCTGAGTTTGTCTTTTAACAAAGCTTATAAAATATTTTGTCACATAGATCTTCCTTTTACAAAATCACTTCTGTTCTTTTGGTTCATGACCTCACTGTCGTAAGACTAAAATGAAATATTTTCTAATAGTATTTGACTTTTTCAAATTTAAAATGCTCATCCACCTCAAACTTGATAAGAGTAAAAAAGTTTCATTTTTTCAAATGGATAACCAATAATTATCTCACTCCTCATTTAAAAATCCAGATTTCCCAACTCATTTGAAGTGACATGCCAAATTCCATGTAGATAGTTTTATATCTGAACACTCAATTCTTTTCCATTAGTCTGTTTATTCCTAAATTAGGACTGCATGAATTAGTACAGCGTAATCTATGTATTATTCTATATAGCAGATCAAGAATTTGGAATGTTTTTGAAATTGTCTTGGTTCATCTCTCACATTCCAAATGAACTTTAGAAATGATATCCAACCACTATCAAGTCTCTCCATCCAGACACATGGTTTGTCCACTCAAACACTCACATCTTTTATGTCCTTCAGTAACAATTTTCATAACAGGTCTTCCATAGTTCTTGTCATATTCCTTATTTTGACTGCAATTACGAAGTATATATAATGAGTTGCAGTTAATACTGATTTTATATATTGACATATTTATATATTTTATTTACCAAACATTAATTTCTCAGTTGACCTCTTACTTTTTCAGGTTAACAGCCCAGGGTTGTGATATATCTCAACAAGGGACTGATTACATAAATAGGACTATTTTCAAGGCCCTCACACTGGTTGATTGTTTGCTGTGACCTTATGCTAGCCACACATGCATTCCAAAACTCTCTACAAGTCCTGAGCATAATGAATTCTAATTTTACAAATTAATTTCCTCTACATAACTCCAAAAGTTCTACCTCTGTTTTCCCATCTGTTCAGTGGAGTTTGGGCTGATTAAAAAAAAAGTTAACACAACCATAATCAGTACTTTCATTTATATTAGACATTATAATTCTCATAACTTTCACATGATTTCTATGTGAAAATCTCATATCAAAACTACATATATAAATACTAGTCATGATACAACAAAAAATTAACCTGATTAAAAAATAGGCAAAGGCATGCTCTTTGAAAGAAATAATTAATAAGTGGGACTTCATTAAAATTAAAAACTTCTGCTCTGCAAAAGACAATGTCAAGAGAATTAGAAGATAAGCCACATAGTAGGAGAAAATATCTGCAAAAGACACATCCAATTGGGGCGGCTGGATGGCTCAGTTTGTTAGAGCACGAGCTCTGAACAACAGAGTTGCCGGTTTGATTCCCACATGGGATGGTGGGCTGCGCCCCCTGCAACTAAGATTGAAATCGGCGACTGGACTTGGAGCTGAGATGTGTCCTCCACAACTAGATTGAAGGACAATGACTTGGAGTTGATGGGCCCTGGAAAAAGACACTGTTCCCCAATATAACAAAATAATTTTTTTAAAAAAAAGAATCAAAATCCATTCGTTATAGTTAAAAAAAAAAAAAAGAAAAAGACATCTGATAAAAGACTATTACCCAAGATACACAAAGAACTCTTAAAATTCAACAATATGAAAACAAACAACCCAATTAAAAACTGAGCCAAAGACCTTAACCCTGACCTCACCAAAGGATATACAGATGGCAAATAAGCACATAAAAAGACGTTCCACATCATATGTCATCAGGGTACTGCAAATTAAAACAATGCGATACCATCATACACCTATTAGATGGGCCGAAATCTGGAACACTGACACCACCACATGCTGATGAGGACGTGGAGCAACTCCAACTCTCACTCACTGTACTGGTGGGAATGCAAATGGCGGCACCACTTTGGAAGTCAGTTTGGTAATTTCTTACAAAACCAAACATTCTTACCATGGGATCTAGCAATCGTGCTCCTTGGTATTTACCCAAAGGAGGTGAAAACTTATGTCCACACAAAACCCTGCACACAGATGTTTACAGCGGCTTCATTCACAGTTGCCCAGACTTGGAAGCAGCCAAGATGCCTTTCAGTAGATGATGGATACACAGACTGTGTCCATCCAGACAATGGAATATTATTCAGCACTAAAAAGAAACGAGTGCCAAGCCACAAAAAGACACAAAGGAAACTTAAACGCATTATCTAAATGAAAGATCCAATCTGGGAAGACTACAAATTGTGTAATTCCAACAATATGACATTCTGAAAAAGGCAAAACTGTAGAAACAGTAAAAAGGTCAGTGGCTACTGGGAATTGAAGGGGTGGGGAGGGCTGAACAGGCAGAGCAGAGGACTTTTAGGCAGTATCATACTCTACACGGTACCATAATGAGGGATCCATGTCATTATAATCTGTCCAAACCCATAGACTGTACAACACCAAGAGTGACCCTGATGTCAACTATGGACTCCAGGTGATACGCCACATCCACGTAAGTGCAGCAGTTGGAACCAATGTCCCACCTGGTGCACTGCTGACAATGCGGGAGGCTGTGCATCTGTAGGGCTGAGGGCATATGGGAAATCGCTCTACCTGCTCCTCAATTATGCTGTGAACCTAAACCTTCTCTAAAGTGTTAAAAAAAAATGAAAAAAAAATAGGCAAAGGACTTGAACAGATATTTTCTAAAGGAAACACAGAAATGGCTAATAAGCACGGGAAAAGATGCTCAGTATCACTGATCACCAGGGAAATGCAAATCAAATCCAGAGACCGCATGCGCATTAGGATGGCTGCTATCAAAAAATAAACACCCACCCTCCCCGAAAACACAAAACAAAAACCAACCTAAAACCTAAACAATAAGCATTAACGAGGACGTGGAGAAAGTGGCCCCTGGCACACCACTGGGGAGAACGTGAAATGGGGCCGCTGCTGTGGAGACCAGTACGGCAGTTGCCAGAAAGTTAAAGGTAGCATCACCAAATGATGCAGCAACTCCGCTTCAGGGCATCTACCCAAAAGAATTGAAAGCAGCGGTGAAGAGATATTTGTACACCCACGGTCACAGCAGGCAGCTCGAGTGTCCACGGGTAGCTCAACAGACAAGCACAATGTGGTCTATTCCTACAATGTAGAAACCCATTCATGCAACAACGTAAGATGACCCTTGAGGACAGATACTAAGTGAAATAAGCCAGACACAGGAATACAAATTCTGTGATTCTACGTATAAGGAAATTAGAGTTAATTCATAAAAACAGAAGTTAGAACGATGGTTGCCAAAGGCTAGGGGGAAGGCAGGGAGTTAGTTACTGCTTAATGGGTCTAGAATTCCAGTTTGGGAAGATAACGTTTTATAGATGGTTAGAAAGTAATGTGAACGTACCTAATACTACTGACCCGTACACTTAAAAATAGTTAAGATGGGAGGAAAATTTTGTTTTGTGTACTTAACCACAATTTTAAAAAAAAGAAAACTAGCATGATATAAGGAGAGGCAAATATCACTTTATAAACTAGGAAGTAAATTCCCAAGGTTACATACCTCAATAGTGATTGATTATATTTTTCTTAGATTTCCATTGCAACTATATGTACAGGCTTTAATCTCTGTGGAGAGGTCTACATGAAATAATGCCTCATTTATTTGTTATCAGTAGGAAATAGGTACCTCACATAATGAGCCAGAAATGGTAGCTAAACTTTTTTTTCATTGTGTCATATTTATCATTATTTTTTATTATTAGTTTCAGGTGTGTAGCTAAACTTTTTAGGTACCAAAACGTTTAAACCAGCTTGCATAGAAAGCTTTGTAAATGCAATACATACTTGCCTAACTGCTCAGACATAAGCCGTGGAATATGATTTTTTGTGTTCTTGGTGTTTCAGAGCTATTTTATCAATTGTAAAACAAGAAAACTAAATTAGGTAACCCTCGAGGGCCCTTCTGGCAGTGAAATGTTATGATTATGCACACCAATAACAGCACCACCCCACAATAAAATGATGCGGGGTCTGCAGTACACTGGGGTGCCCCTGAACTTGTTTTAGATGTCCACTTATCACTTTCTTCATCATTACTTCTCACTTCCCCTAATTCAACTGCTACCGCTAATCTGCAATGGCTGAAAATTAGGTAATCAAGTCCTTGTTTTTTTAATCCTAAAATGTCTTGGGTACAACAAAACGTTCAATAAATATCTGTTAAATTAGATGCATGGATTTTGTGGTATAACTACTTTATAGTCTTAGAAGCATTTTCTACTTCTTTTATTAATAGACACTTTCTAGGAAGTGTCAACTCTTAATAGTCACTTTTAAAAGCTTCTGTTGAATGAACAAACCACTCAGATGGCAGTTGTGCTCTAGATTACTGAGAATTTATTTCTATACTGTTGAAATGCCACTACACTGAAATTTGCAACTTAAGAAACAGATGCTGAAAAATACTACTTAATTGTATCATTCTATTTATTTAAAGAGTGGTATCTCATTATTACTTTTTAACATTTTTTTATTGGGGATTATTGGAGAACAGTGTGTTTCTCCTGGGCCCATCAGCTCCAAGTCCAGTCACTGTTTTCAATCTTGAACTGGCAACCTTGCTGTTAAGAGCTCACGCTCTAACCGACTGAGCCACTGGGCCGTCCCTCTGGCAGCTCATCTTTAATCTAGTTGTGGAGGGCGCAGCTCACTGGCCCATGTGGGAATCGAACCGGTAACCCTATCTTTCAGAGCTCGCACTCTAACCAACTGAGCCATCTGGCCGCCCCTCATTCTATTTATTATAACAAATTTAACAAACACTTAAATAATACCACCCACTGTTTTAAGCACTTAGTATTAATATATTTATTTAATCCTTATAACAATCAGGTGAAATAAGTGGCATTATCCTCATTTTTCAGATGAGAAAACTGAGGCATAGATAGGTGAAGTCACTTGCCCAAAGTCACATTATTTTTAAGATTTGTAGATAGAAATAAAAATATGCTTTCATGCCTGTCTCCTTAAATAGCATATAAAACAAACTGCCCTTCACTTAGTAACACAAATTTGTGGTGCTGGATGGAACAGTAGTTATCAATGTTCACTCTATAAACCAAAGTCACAAGGCAGCAGGCCTGGAACTTCTTTGGTTGGGAAAAACTGATTTGAAGCAAAATAAGACAGTAAGAAAAAGACTACCTTGAAGCCGGGAACTTACGATCACTTATGCCACTTACTGGCCACATGCAAATTACTCTGCCTTTGGCATTAAGGTACCTCATCTAGAGGAAGAGGGAACTGGGAGAATATCTCCTAAGTCACTCCCAGCTCTAACACAGGCCTCTAGTTTAAAAGAAAGTTAAACGAGATGAATGCCTACAACAGTAGAAAAATGTGGCTCTCTTTTTTCCAAAACTCATTAGTATACCAAAAGGCTAAAAGTAGACCTTACCCCCAAAAGTTCTGTTAGTTTCAACTCCACTGTGTAGAGCTTACCTAAATTTAGTACTGCAGATCTTACAAACAAGGCAAATGGAAAAGGAGAAGGCATTTAAAGGAAAGAGAGGAGCGAGACAGAAAGCTAACCCCAGAAAGGCAGATAATCAATCTGTTAGTTACAGCCCTAAAACAATAACGGGTGGGGCGAGGGGTTCTATTCTTTGTAAACAGCTTGACAGCACTGATGTAGGTGCACTGGCTGCTTATAAACCGCGTTATCTGACACTGGTGAGAACACTGAAATACTCATACATTTCAGTGCTTTAAAGTAGGGAGAGTCTAAATGGACGAGATTCGAGTTGTACAACTGCTCTTCTAAATGAACAAACGTAGAAAACAACCTCTTAACAGCCTGGGAAAAGGAGCTCACTTTGAGCTGGCCATTTACAGCAGCCCAGTCAATCCAATCAACCTGGAAAGACAAATGGAAAAATATCTGCTTTGGCAAATGTGTCACAGATTTTCCCTAAGAATTGTTTTTTTAAAGCTTGGTTATCAAGCTACTGTGTAAAGACAATGAAACAAGGAGCACAACAAAAGCCTTATACCGTGGTTTCCCCGAAAATAAGACCCAGCCGGACAATCAGCGCTAATGTGTCTTTTGGAGCAAAAATTAATGTAAGACCTGGTATGATACGATATATGATATTTTAAGACCCAGTCTTATATTACAGTAAAATAAGACTGGGTCTTATATTAATTTTTGCTCCAAAAGACGCATTAGAGCTGATTGTCCAGCTAGGTCTTATTTTCGGGGAACCATAGTACTAAATTTTCCCTCTTGGCCAAAAGAAACTATATTTGCATGCTAAGCAGAACGGTATTTTTCTCCTTTTTTTAAAACAACCTACGTTATGACTTAATTGTTTAACTCCCAAACTTCACACATTTGACGACTGGAAAGATATGGCCAATAAATACACAAGTCAGTTGTTTTTCTAAGAACTTTTAATTCAGATGTGAACTTATCAATACTCATTTTTCTAGTTAGTGGCATTATGATGCCTGTTATATTTCTCTAATAAGTGGAATTTCTGGTATATCACTCTTATATTCCAGTTTACATTAGTAAGGAAAAAGAATGACATCTGTTTCTGGCTGGTCAGGTACTTGAAATGGAAGGTAAGCAGATGCTAGCTCTAGCGGGAAGTCCTGACAAAGAGGCAGGATATTCCCATGGTCTTAAGCATACCCCGCAAGCCGCTCGTTAGATGCAGGGGGCAACACTGGGGAAACCAGGCCTACACCTTGACTGAGTGATCACAACGGACGTGACCGTGAGGTCAGATGGAGAAATGGCACCGAGGGCAACATCCGCTATCAGCATGTCTGCTGAGAACGCACAACCTGCATTTAACCATGAGGAAACACCAGACAGTCTTTGAAAAAGGGGGGAGGTATTTTTCAAAAATGTCAATGGCATAAAAGACGAAGAAAGGCTATACAAATGTTTTAGACTGGAGGGGGCTAAAGGGACATGACAACTGGATGGTGTATACCTCACCCTAAAGTGGGTCTTGTACCGGAAGGAAAAAACGCTCTAGATGACATTACTGGGTCAACTGAACACAGGAATAGATAAAATCTGTGAGGTACTATCATTTTTAATGTAATAAAGTTGGTCACTAAACTGGTCAGGTAGAAAAATATCCTTAATCTTAGAAAATACACACTTAAGTATCTGGGAATAAAGGGCCATGCTACACACATCTTAGGTAAAATGACAAACAGGGTAACAAATGATAGAGCAAATGAGGTAAAAACAACAATAATTTGATCTCTGTAAACAGGATATGGCTGTTCTTTGCAATGCTTTTAATCCTGCAACTTTTCTGTAAATCTGAATTATTTCCAAACAAAAATCATTTTTAAGTAATTTTTAACGGGGATAATCACACATTACTCAGCCCATCTCACTCTATCAAGGACGTCTAGAATTAGGAGGGAAGTCAGCCATGCCACCACCTGTTACCTGCACGAGCTCAGTGAAACTCACGAGTACACGCAACATAAGGGATTCTGACGACTAGTCCAAGAACAAGTCATTGCTCACCTTGTTCTGGCCCCTAATATTCTAAAGGAATACTAACTTTCACATGTCTTCTGACAGAAAACTCCGTGTTTTGTAGTTTTGGTATTAGGAACAAGCCTCTGGCCTTTAAAGTTGACGTTATCAAATCTACTCCAGTGTTGTAACATGTATTTATATGCGGGAACATGAATGACATGTTCTTCCAAGTCAAAGCTCCCCTTAGGTTTGGAAAAACACCACCACTTCAACATATTTTCCTCTTTTCACTCTAAGCACTTGGTAAGTAGTTACCACTGAGAAGACATGCTCACATCTGGGGCTATCCGTCGTACAACTCTCTCTTTTTAAGGGGCTACACAAGATATACTTGCTCACTACAGTAGCATTTCAAGGATCAGCTAATGTTCATTTTCACCCAATTTTTGAATACTTCGGACGATCTTCCCTTAAATGATTTCCCAAAAGAAAATGACTTGTTCTCAGTTTTATGTGCAAATCTGGACTTACTTCCAACTACAGACATTAATTCCTTCCCACAGAATATCAGTTTAAAAGCAAATGTTAAAAAGATTCACTTGGGCAGTTAAATCTTATTAAGCAAAGAATAACATCTCTCAAAATTCCAGTGGGTTTGTGTGTGTGTGCGTTTGTTTTGGGAGGAAGGGATTCTCTTCAGTACTTACCATACAGAATTAAGAAGTGCGCAAAAATTTCAAATTTCCGACTCTGTCTCCTCTCTCCTTACAGCTGCTTCTCCTAAGTGCCTGTAGCTACTTCACCTCCTGCATCCCCTGAGTGTTTAGCACTCCTTTCCCTCTGCTTGTCTTCCTTCCTGAGTCTCAAAAGCTACTGTACATAGGAGTTTCGCTCTCCAACAGCTGGCCTTGAATAAATACTGTATTCCTTTCATCTATGAGGCCAAGAGACCCACTCCAACCCTAAGACGCAGTACTTAACTCCTAACTGCTGCACTCGTCTTCACAAAGCACCCAGCATTGCTGCTCTGCCCGCACGGTGCTTCCCACACACTTCCAGGCTAAGGACCACTCCTGATGGCTAAGGGTCCAGGAAGGCAGGTCTCCAGGTTCTAGTGTTCACACTGCTAGGGTTTTTGTTTTGTCCTTTTTTGATGTTGTTAAACTTACAGTAATTTGGCAAGCAATCAGGTTTGCCTTGGGGGTCGGGGGTAGACAGTATATTTTTCATACTAATTGTTGGCATGTTTTATTTATGTTGCCAGGACATACAACGCCCTAAGCAGTAGCAACATGGATTTTAAAATAATTCTTTTTGGATGGCAACATTAAAACTGCGTGAGACTCACTGTGTTTTCTTTGACTTTAGGCTATGAAAACTGAATAGAACAAATGGAAATTGTCTAGATTAGAACTTCTTATAAAGCATAATGGCACAGGGAACTCTCTAACTACTAATTAAATACCTGATTGTCATTCTAATTCAACTCATTTGTAACTAATTAATTCTTACTGCCTGCTAATACCAACAGTAACTTTGCAGCAATCCCCTTTACAAAGACAACTCTTGAGGATTCAAATGTTCTCAAACCCACCATTTCAATTAGGAGCCTGAAAACTCTCACTCCCGCTAACCTCTATTCCTAAAACAACTCATTTCAAGCCGTCTCTAATGACTATTTCCTATACTCACTCTACCTCTCATCAACACCACTCTATTAATGGTTTTACTAAATCAATCATATCCAAAGAACTGCTGAAGAAAAAGTCGCCCTGCTTGTCTGTGGAATGATGTGCTGGCGACCACACGACAGTGTAGCATTTTCAGTGATGAGGCCGTAACAATGTAAAAATGGACCTCCTGTTCTTCCATCCCCCAAAAAACCAGTGGTGGAAAGCTCTAGCAAATACAGTATTTGCTAACTTGTCAAGTCACTCAGTGGATGTATTGCCCATGAACACCAAGGGTCCGCCATCACTCTTTAATCAACACCTGGATCTTTACAATGAAAAGACTACTGATTGCACGTAGGTTGTAGGTCGCAGCCGGTTCTAAGGGAGGGGGAAATCAGCATACAAGTCAAATTTCAGGCCTTAATACTACCTACTGGTTGGTCTCTAAACATTTCAACTAATTTTTTTTTACTTTTCTTTTGAACGTAAATACTTTTTCATAAAAAAGTGATTTTGTTAATGTACAAGTTTCTTTTCCTCTTTCTGGGAAGAACTGGGTATTTAGGGAACTAGAATGAGAGACTTATTTTTCACTGTGTGCCCTTCCCTGTGTGCATATACAGCTTGCAAAAAAGATCATGAAAAGAAGCTTTCTCCCAAATCCTTAAATAGGCTTCTATTACTGAACTTAAAAAGGGGGATTCCTAAAACCACCCAAAAGCTACAAATCAATACGTTATGTGTGTAATACAAGTCCATTAGTCTGAAGAAAAAAATCCCTTATAGAAAGACTGAAGCATACGTAAGAGATTTTTAACCTACAAACAGTAAAATGAGTTTCCTTCTCTTTAAAGGCCTAGCCTTTATCAAGATCTACTAAAGTAAGCCAGAATCAGAAAAATAATAAAAGAAAAATTTGAGTGTAATTAATACAGCCCATCCAAAACAAGTAAAATCACATAGCTGATTAAGTCATTTGAATATAGTTTATAGAATCCCAGCAGCTGTGGAGTTGCTATAAGAGGTCTCATTCATTGTCTCAGGTGATGGATGTTCAAACACAATAAAACAGAGGCAGCGGTTAGTCTGGTGGATGCCTGAGACTCTGGAGACAGTTACACTAGGTTATAACTCTGGCCTTACCACCTGCCCAGCTGTATGTCCTTCTTGCATGTTCCTTAAGTTTGCAATGCCTCATTTTCCCCAAATGTAAAATGGATGTAATAACAGTCTCTACCTC
Source organism: Rhinolophus sinicus (assembly GCF_036562045.2). NCBI lineage: Eukaryota > Metazoa > Chordata > Mammalia > Chiroptera > Rhinolophidae > Rhinolophus > Rhinolophus sinicus. The sequence goes on along the minus strand of NC_133759.1, from coordinate 4,749,919 downwards.
AGAGTTGTTTAAAAATTAAAGGAATTAAAACGTGTAGCATTTTGAGCAGTGGTAGGTTCAGGCACAGGAAAAGCATTCAGTATGTGCCACCACCATCATCACACAAGGCTCTGGTTAAGATTAGGTGAGCACAGCCACATTGCCCCTTCCACTGGGTGTAACTGAAAACCTCAGACAGAACGCATGTGCAGCAGCTACCCGAGGACTCTGAAAATAAGTGGTAGCAGGTAGATTAGAAAAGGAAATCAGAACTCAAATCACAAGTCATTTGGGGCTATTTCCTAGTTTGTTTGTTTGTTTCCCTTTCCTCCTGATCTCTCAGCCTGGATTCAAAGGCAGCCCAACTGCCAGAAATGTATGCCAGGCGTAAACAGAAAAAGCTCCAAGAAAGTCTCGTTTTGGTCTTGAGTGTGTGTGTGTGTGTGTACCAGGGAGGAGGTAACAGGACAGAGACAGTGGAAGAAACCCCCCATCTTTTCCCCCTTTCTTCTGCCACGGCCCCCAGACAAATCCAAACCTGGAAGCTGTGAACATCCATGGACAGGCAGGTACCCAGAGAGAAGACAGCCCTCATGCACTGTTGGTGGGAATGTAAACTGGTGAGCCATATGGGAAACAGTACAGAGGCTCCTCAAAAAGATAAAAACAGAACTACCCTATGACCCAGCAATTCTACTTCTGGGTATTTATCCAAAGAAAACAAAAACATGAATCAAAAATATACATGCATCCCTATGTTCACTGCAGCAGAATTTTCAACAGCCAAGATAGGGAAACAACCTAAGCTGGATGGATAAGAAGTGATGTGTACACACACAATGGAATACTATTCAGCCACAAAAAAGAATGACATCTTGCCATTTGGGACAACATGGATGGACCTTGAGGACATTATGCTAAGTGAGGTAAGTCAGACAGAGAAAGACAAATACCAAATGATGTCATTTATATGAAGAATCTATTTAAAAACAAAACACTAAACTCATAGATACAAAGAACAGATCGATAGTTGCCGAGGAGAGGGGTGGGGGTGGGGGGTTGGAGAAGTAGGTGAAGGGGGTGAAAAGGCACCAACCTTCAGTGATTATAAGTCATGGGGACCTAATGTACAGCATAGGGACTACAGTTAACAACACTGTATTGCTTACTTGAAAGTTGCCAAGAGTAGATCTTAAAAGTTCTCATCAGAAAAAAAAAACTAATTTGTAACTACATGTGGTGACAGATGTTAACTAGACTTATATGGTGATTTTATAATATATACAAATATCGAATCATTATGTTGTACAGCTGAAACTAAGATAATGTTATCTGTCCATTAAACCTCAGTTAAAAAAAAAGACTGGAAAAGCAAGAAATGCAATTAGTAATTTTAAGTCTTCTTAAAAAGAAATCTCCAGGTCCAGATAGTTTCACTGATTAATTCTGATAAACATTTAAATAGAAATAATACCAATTCTACATAATTTCTTTCCCAAAACAGAAGAGACAGGAACATTTCTCAACTCGTTTTATGAGCCCAGCACTACCGATACCAAAAAAAGTTTACAATATCCAAAAGGTTGACACACTATCCTAAAACGAGTACTACAATGATCAAAGTTAGACAGTGACAGAAGTAAGAGAGCTGGATCACCGGCTAGAAAATTTAAGCCAATCTACAGCAAAGTACTACCCTTATAAACTAATGGATTCTTTTTGTGATTTGGGAACAATAGTCCTTGACGAAGGGACATCTATCATTTGCTGAATGGTCTAGATCGTCAGTTTTGTTCAAACAAACGCCGGTGGGTGGAGGGTAGGGGAGTTAGGGCAAACCCACCCTCCCAGCAGGAGGGTACTGGAGGTAACCCATTAGCGTTTCCTGGTACCCAGGAACCACTTATTCTGGCCTAAAATGTTCAGAATATAACAAACCACAGCTCCACACATACAGCTGCTTCCCTCAGGGTGTCCTTTGTCTTCTGGTTGTACCCCTGATTCCGTTTTAAGCAGTCTGGAAACCTGCTCCAACATTCACCCAATACAGAACAAAAGACAAGAATTATCTGTGTTGGAATTTAGCCACGAGGCTTAGCTCCTGATGCACCAACAGGAGAACATGACTTTAAAAACTGCCAGGCATCGTCCCCAAAGCGAAGAACACCAGCCCCTCGAAGGAAGGTGCCATGCCCACTGCTACGTCTGAAAGAGCAGGACCAGGAGGCCGACAGGAAGGCCCTGCGAGCTCTGCGTCGCACACTGCCCTCATTTCTTTGAGACAGGACGCCCTATAGGAATTCAACTGACTCATTCAGAATTCCCAGGTCCAATATCATCCAGTAACTACTTTTGCTTCCCGTTTAGCTCCACTTCTTTAAGGGAAGTTATAGAAGAGGTTTTCTGGGCTGTGAAGATATATAACTGGTAAAAAAACATCTTAGACAATTTTTTGAGTCAGCCTTACTCTTCTTCCAGGGAAATGAGCTTCACTGCTCACTGAACCTGTGGCATCCGTTCGTGGCTATTTTATCTGCAATTACGTCAGCGACATTACTAAGGAGTTACCCGGGAACTGTCTCCTAGTTTAGAATTTAACCCACGACTCCTACTGCTACTCGGAACTCTTAAATGTTAGAAGTGAAAAATCCTCTAAATGTAACCACGGATTACAGCGTCTCACGTCAGATGACAGCATATGCATGAATCAGTTCTCTTTTCTAGCTGGAAATGAATGAAGCTACTAAAACCCCGGCCCACAGGTGTGCCATAAGTCAGGCAACCCTCCCTTCCTTATCTTTTAGAGAAGAGTCTAAGAATCATTGAAAGAAGTCATGGAGGCAAGAAAATGTTTATAAACACAATTTTGATGTCAAACTCTGGAGGAAGCAAATGTGGCACCTGTCGTAAGGGTACGTAAAACCTAGGTTTTAATTTATTAGCCCTTTATCGCTGACTTGTAACAGTTTTTCTGTCTCATAGATTTGCAACTTTATCTCCTCCCCTAATAACACCACGGTGGATTGCTTTGTTTTGCCCCTGTTGTGAAATGTTTAGTAACACTGGTTACTTTTTAAAATATTAAAGAGTTACTAATTCCCTAAAACCATTTAAAACTAGAGTATATAGACCTTTTAGCTATTTATTCATGTATCAGTAGCGCCATCTCTGCTTCCATGCTTATGGGTTTGCCTCGCACTAGAGTGGTGTGGCTGCAGAAAATGCCATGGTCTGAATATATTCTCTTTCAATGGCTATTTTTCACTGTCGGGCTCGCTCTGGGTGTCCCTGAAGCAACACGAAACACTCCATTAGCCTCCTCAGTGTTATCAGCGTTGCTTCACGCAGAAACTCAGCTCTTAAATGATAGACAGTCATAAAACACTGAGTCACTGTACACTGCTCAGGTTCCAAACGGCAGTGCCGTCTAGATGCTAGCTTCATTATTTATTCACTAGCTGTCTACAACCCCACCTATTACCGTCTGTGGCGAGCCTGGCAGAGGACTACGAGTGCAGGGAGAGTGGAGTGACAAGAACGCTTTCCAGTAATCTGTGATTCCTGCCTCAAGAAGGCCTCATCGCTACCAGCTGGGACACATGTCGTTCGCTCACTTACACTGTTAGCAACAACAATCACCATGACGGTACACGACACCATTCACTTTACTGGCCTATTTTACAGAAAAGGAAGCTTGAGGTCAAGGTCCCAAGGTCACACACACAGCTAACTAGTTGCCAAACTGGAATCTGAACCCAAGTCTGAACCTCAAAACCCTAATGTGACTTTGTACTCAAGCACAATAATGCTTCAGGCATTTAAAGGTTATTTGGTGATGGACAAGCAGCGTCATTATCTGCACAGAAGCTTGAAGCTAATGTTAGGCGGCTCCACAGCAATGACAAAATACCTACTCAATGGTCATGAGAGGTTGCAAAAACATACTAGGCTAGTATTCTACTAGCATCTGTAGTACAATACCAACTTAGAGCAACCCCAATCTCTTCTTCCAAGCCCAAACTAGTATCTACAACCAAATGTACCTCCAGGAAGACACACCAAGGAAACCAGCACGTTTCCAGCAGGTGGCCCTACACATCCTAGCTCACGTCTATAGTGGATTATGGCAAAGGACAGTCTATTACTTCAGTTCCTTTTCCAAGGCGACAGAAAACCTTCATCAGGAATCAGAAACTGGTCCCTAGGGCCCAATACGCCTCCCTCCTGAAACTCAGGAACCTTCCCTCCCCCTCTGAAATCAAATCCCTACTTGGCCCTCACTTGAGGGGTGAGGAGGGTTCCATTTAACTGGAGCACATGCTGACGCCCTAACTCCCAAATATTACAACCCACAAGGGTAATTCCCAATGGTGGGCGGGGCGGTCACTGTATGCCAGGCAGTGTGGCCGCTACCCTACGTCACACCGTGAGCCACGGGGCAGCTGTTCTCACTGCCACATCCCCAACGAGGAGACCAACTGAAGCGCTGACGGGTCACAGAGCTCTGGCTGATCTAGAATTCCACTTTAGGCCTGTCTGGCCCAACACACTTAACTATCACCCTACACTGCTTTCTACCGTGTTTCCCCGAAAATAAGACCTGGCCGGACCATCAGCTCTACTGCGTCTTTTGGAGCAAAAATTAATATAAGACCCAGTATATATTATATATTATATTACAATTATGATACATTATATTATATCGGGTCTTATAGTAAAATAAGACTGGGTCTTATAGTAAAATAAGACTGGGTCTTATATTAATTTTTGCTCCAAAAGATGCATTAGAGCTGATGGTCTGGCTAGGTCTTATTTTCAGGGAAACACGCTAAGTCAATAATCACGGAGCACCTATTGAATCAGGTCCAGAGCTACACTGAGGGGCATAAATAATAATGGGACGAACTTTGCAATCAAGAAGTAGAACCAATAAACAAATAGCTGGCACAAATTAATACAATCTGCAAGCCAAACTGTGCAAAGAAAGCAAGGGGCAATACGCTGCCTAGGAGAACAGCTGGGACAAAACCGCCCAGATGTGGCACCTACACCCTGGGTAAGACACAGCCGTTTAGGGGAAAAGGAGCAGCAGGAGATGGAACACGTACTGGCAGCGATGCAAATGCTCTGGTATCTTAGGTGTCTCACTCTCCAGCATTACTACACTCTGACATGCATCTCAAAGGCCTGCATCCTCCAGCCTTCTGTTCAAAACCACCTCGCTCATCTTCACTGGCAAAATTAAGGCCTTCTCTAAAGCCTAAAACCAAAACCCAAAAAACCGAAAACCCACTAAAATTTATATGTTCCTACAAAGGATAACATCGGGAAGTATTAAAACCACCACTAAAGTAGACTTAAAGCACTTGGCAGCAAAGAGCCAAAGAAAGCTAAAAATACATATGGATACCACAGAAGGTCATGTCCAATTCCCAAACTAACCTCAGGCACAGAACTTGGGAGAGCTGTACTTACCAAATGGCAAAGCAAGATTCTAAAGGATTTGTCTGTAAACATGGATTCATCATATTTCGCCTTTTTTTTTTTTTTTTTTTTAATGGAAGAGAACAGTCAGGGTGAGAGTTGGATTTCAGACCTGTACTAAAAATTGTGTCACTTAACCTTCCTTTACTTTGTACAAGCCAACGAATATCTGCTTCACAAGGGGGCCAAAAGAATCATATAGTTGGTTATACTCAAGCCAACAAAACTTCTTGCCCTCAACTGTGTCTTTGCTTCTCCTACTGTTCCTTCTTGAACCTCTGTTCTTTCCTTCATGACACCAGAAGCTACATAGGGAAGGAACCATGTCTGTTCTGTTCTTCATTATTCTATGCCGCCTAGGACACTACACTGCGTGGAATACTCACTGAATGGAAGAAAACCACTCTACTCTAAAGGCTCAGCTCAAAGGTCATTCCCACCATGGTCCCACCAAAAGTCAGAAAACTTCATTTCTAAAACTCCCCTCATGGCTTAGTGGGGTGAAGTGGGATAGTCCTATAGCTTTTTGCGCCAATATTAAGGCACTTAATAGTTTTATCCTATACATGGCTACTATGAGCTACATACCCGACCGGAAATAACTTTGGTATATTTATGCATCATCTCCTATCACAACACCTTGCACACAGTTTAAGCATATAGAGAATTGATACATATTTTTGTTATACTCATATTCATTCGTTCACTCATTCATTTATTCATTCGAGAGCTTATTATGTGCCAGGCACTGTTCTTTCCATTGGGATACAGCACTGGGGAAAAAAAAGAAAAAGACAAAGCCTTGCCCCTACAGAACTTATTCATAAAGAGGCAAAGACAATAAACAAGGTAATTTCTGATTGTGGTAAGCGCAGTAAAAATTATGATGGAGCTGATATGATGAATCTAGACTTGGGAAGACACCTACGATAGCCAGGATAGGAAAATGTAAAGGTTAAAACTGGTCAAACTGTTTGGCCCAGCATCTGGAACTCTGAAAAAATCAAAAATGAAAAATTTAGGAACATTTCTATCACTCAACAGGGAAAAATAATGCCTGTCACCACAATATACATACAAGGTTTAATAAAAGCCCGTAACATCCACTTGACTAGTATTTTTAGAAAAGGGGATTGAAGGAAGAAGAGATCAAGAGTTCCAGCTTCTGCTGGCTGAACGTGAGCTGCCTATGGGCCAGCAGAGCAGATAAAGCCAGTAGACTGTATGAGATCACCGAGTGTGTACAGCACGGTCCTCTCACTGTTACCAAGAAAGCCCACAGTGAGCATTAGGCGAAGTGACGTCAGCCTGACAGAAAAAGACAAATACTCTGCTCTCACGCGCAGGTGAAGAAACCAGCAAAATGGGGTTGATGTTACCAAGAGCAGCCCGACAGGAGCAGGGCGGCCTCCAGGCAGCGGAGCTAATACACCCCTTCCACGTGAAACGGAACTTGGTCAGCGTTTGAAACAGCTACATCCTGATACAGCTCCTGGAACTGGGTCTGCACCACTGAGCTCTCTATTAAAAATAAGTGTCCCCCCCAGCGAGACATAATTAATGACGTATGGCATAATATAAATCTGTTTGCCAGCATCAGTCACAACCCTTTCAAAGCTACTTGTGGAACCCCTTTGGAAGCCCCCCTTTTTCTGTCTTATAAACTCTGTCTCTTTCTTTCTCCTTCAGAACACAGCTGGAGTTTCTACCCAAATCTGTGTCTCCTGGATCTGCAAGTCCGTAAAAGGCCCCTAAATAAAGCTTTTGTTTGTCTTGCAGTTCTTGGTCAAAACTGATTGACATGTGGAATCTAAAAAAAAAACACAAAAAAAACCCCCTAAGAAACAAAAAACCCCTAACTTACAGACAAAGGAAATCCATTGGTGGTTGCCAGAAGTGAGGGGTGGGTAAAGTGGGTGAAGGGGTCAGAAAGTACAAACTTCTAGTTATAAAATAAGTACGTTATGGGATGTACTGTAGAGCATTGTGGCTATAGTTAATAATACTGTATTGCATTTTTAAAAGTTGTTGAGATCTTAAAAGTTCTCATAACAAGAAAAAAAATTAACTGTGTGGTGATGGATATTAGCTAGACTTACTGAAGTGATCATTTAGCAATGTATACAAATACTGAACCATTATGTTATACACCTGAAACTAATATAATGTTATATTTCAATTAATGTATTCATATATATATAAAAGAACAGAGGAAAAACTGGAAGGACATACAGCTTAATATTAATAGTGATTAAATCTCAATGGTATTAAAGATTATTTTTTTCCTGTTTGTATATTTTCACTTTCTATTAAACAACAAATATGGATTCTGTGTATTCTTTTTAAGAAATAAATGAGTTGTTTAATTCAGGCATTGAATGAAGAAATAAGATCAAAATAAGGAAACCAGAAGTTAGTGGAGTTTAACAGCTAGATTTGGAGGGGGCAAAGGGGGTTTATTTTACTTCCTAGGTTTCTTCTCTGATAAGAACTATTTAGAAATGATGACGTCTCTATATCTGCATTAAAACATTCTCCAGACAAAACAAGCTTTCAAGGAAAAAAAAAAAAAAGAGGCCTGATGATCAGTGTCCACATCAAACCTTAAGCCACCCTGGGAGGAAACGCCGTCACCAAAAGCTCCCTCAGCCCCGCACGCGTGCATGCAGTCTACGAAGCCCACCTCTCCTCTAGGAGGCAATGCACTAACACAGTTACAGCAGACTGATTGCCTGCTGGGTGGGGCTTGGACATTTGCAACTGTAAACAGTCATTAAACCCACTGTAATCTTAAGTCTACGTTAAAACTTACGTTAAAACATTACAACAAAGACGTGCAAAAGAACAACAATATTATGCTCTTATCCAAACTTAAAATTATAATGCACTTGTACAGGCCACCTAAATTCTAGAGGGCAGGTACCACTGCGAAGGGCAGCTTTTCTTCCTGTTGGGGTCAGTCTACTTTTCCACCCGACCTCAAAGCTGCAAATCATGTTTTCCTTCTGGCAAGAGGCTGGGATTTCATAACTGGCATATTATACTGGAGTCCTTCTATTTTTCTTTATCTCTCATCTATGCCTAAGAGTTCTAATTCCAGGTACAAGAAAGCACTCACTCTCAACCAGCAAGGTTCTCACAACCTTCACAAACATCAAAACAGAAAATCAAAGAAGTTAAATGACTTGTCCATAGTCCGGCCATTAGTCAATGGTGGAACACATAAAAGAACAACTTGTGTTTCCAATTCTACTCAGAACTGTTTCCACAACAAATACTGTAATTATATACCAACCAAGGAGAAGTATATCAGATCTAATTTCACTTCCTACAAGGAAGAAATATATGAGTAGGTCCATTGAAAATTATTAGCCTATCCTGGAGGTTAAATCATTTTTTTTCCACCAGCCCACCTCTACCTTCAATTACATTCAATATGATAATTATCATGTTCAAAAATTTTCTAAGAATTAAAAAAAAGGCTTGCATCCTAAACAAAAGCTACTAATACTTAATACTTAAAGTACAATCAAGAACCTGGAACTAATATAAAATAATGTTGAATGTCAACTATAATTAAATATATGGTCACGGGATGCAAAGTACAACATAGGGAATAGTCAATGGTATTGTAACAGCTATGTACGGTGTCAGATGGGAGCAGACTTGGGGGGGTTATCACTTTGTGAGGTGTGTAAATGTCTAATTATGACGTTGTTTTGTATACCTGAAACTAATAAAAAAAGAATCTTTAAAAAAAGTATAATCAAGAGAAATAAAATAACTGAATATAAAAGCTAATAATTTCACCTACTCTTCCTCCTAACACACCATTTATGGAATGCTTTCTATAGTTGCATGCTAAACTCTGCATACATTCATTATTTAATTCTTGCAACTACTCTACCAGTCAGTTGTATGAACATCTCCATTTTATACAGGAGGAAAAAATCAGACACTCACACAAATGCTATATGGCCAAGTCAATATTCAACCAAACCAGCTGAACTCCAGAACTCTCATTCCTGACATTATGCTACATGTTGCATTCAGCAATATGAATATGGGTTCGTAAGAGATGGTTTCTTAATATTTGTCCATTGGACACTGAGCACCTAGTACATGCCAGGCACTGTTTCCGGCACCTGGAATGTATCTGTGAGCAACAGACAGAAATCTCTACCTTCAAGGAGATCCCATCACAGTGACCCAGCAGCTAACTGCACCACGCACCTTCTGAGACGCCTTGTGGTCAACAATGCAGAGTGCTTTACAAGTATTAACTCATAACAACTCTATGAGGTAGGAAGTACTATTATTCCCATTTTACAAATAAAGAAACAGACATTGAGGGGTTAAATAACTTGACAAAAATAACACAAGTGGTGGAGTCAGGATTTGAACTTAAATAGTCTGGCTCTCAGCTCTCAACTTCTATGCCATTCTAACTCATGTAGTCGCTTGATTTCAAAATACTTCAAATAAACTGAACCTTACACCACATTCATATGACAACAATGTAGGCTCAAAATATATTCTTATAGTAATACTTATAGTAATGCTCAAGGAATTATCAAGTCAATAGGCACAAAAGACATTTTTAGTATCATTTTGTCAATCATCATCATCATTTTTTTTTTTTAAACAAATGATTACTTTTCTAATCCAGTTTAGGAGGAAAGGCATCAATTTCAAAGCAGAACTGTCACTATTTGGATACCTGAAACCTAAAATTATTTTGCCAGTAATAGAATTAAAAAAATAACAAAAACTGAATTCTTAGAGATGATTTTTAAATGAACCCTAAAGCTATAGACTTTAAAAAAAAAAAGTTCCTTTCAGGAAATGAAATAAATGTTATTCTAGTGTATAAAACTGGGCAAACTATGAAATTAGATCCAGATCCATTATCTAATTTAAGAAAAGTGTAACCTTAAAAAAAGTAGCACAACAGACTGTAAGGACTGCAGTTTTGACTTTGAAGGAAAAAATTAACTCAAATCATCCATCAGATATTTCAATTTTGGTTTGTCACATCTTAGAAAAACTAAATGCCTTAAATTATCATTTCATTTTGACCTATTCAGCAAATAGGTATTTTTTTCCTTAGTTTTTCTCATATATGAGTTCAAAGGACACAAATCAACTTTTAGAATTATGATACCAAATTATAAACTTTTAAAAAATTCATATACTATATCCTCAAAAACTCTACTTGGCAGACTTTCTTGGACTCTGGTTTAGAAAAGAATATTTTTTGACAACCCCTCCACCTTGTGCCTAGAAAAGCATCCCATATGGTAAGGATCACATGGAAATATGCCAGAGTTTTGGAATATAAACTCCAAAGCAATCCACCAATGAGTTTAAAATGAATTAGAATTAGAAATCAGTTGTATTTATATGGCTTGCCTGCAAATTTCAATTAAAAAAAAACTGGAAAAGGAATTATAGTCACAGTCTTAGCAGTTGCTGAAACATAAATACAGCATTAATTAAAACATTAAATACAGAGCAATTATCTAATAGGACAGTTTAAAAATACTGCTGCTTTACTTTTACCTTATCAACCAAGTATGTTTTGCCCTAAAAATACCAAAGAATGAAGTACGTAACTGAAGTCCAACTTCATATATGAAATCTGTTCAGAAGACGTTCTTTGTGGGAATGCATACTTTTTGGAACATAATCTGGCCATCTGCTATGAAACACAATCACATCCTTTGACCCAGTGATACCAACCCTGGAACCCATCCTCAGACACACAGCTCAAACTGATGTCCAACAGCAAACCCTGGACACCACTCAATGTCCAATAATGAGGAAATGATCAAATATATTGTGACACATACACAAGATATGCCAGAACAGAGTAACTTAAGAAGGCATTAAAATGGTTTTACACTCCTAAAATTTGTACAGAACCACAAGAGACCCAAATAACCAAAGAAATTCTGAGAAAGAAGAACAAAGGAGGAAGCATCACACTTCCTGATTTGAAGCTATATTATAAAGCTATAAGCATCAAAACAGTATGAGACTGACATAAAAACAGACAAACAGACTAATGAAACAGAATCAAGAGACCAGAAATAAACCCAAGCGTACACGGTCAACTAATATTTGACAAGGGAGCCAAGAACACTCAATAGAGAAAAGACAGTCTCTTCAATAAATGGTACTGAAAAAATTGGCTATTCACATGTAAAAGAATGAAACTGGACCCATACCTTATACCATTCACAAAAAGTAACTTAATATGGATTAAAGAGTTAAATGTAAGAAACCATGAAAGTACTATAGGAAAATGTAGAAATAAATAAAGCTCCTTGACGTGGATCTTGATAACTTTTTGGATATGATACCTAAAGCACAAGCAACAAAATAAAAAATGAACAAGTGTAACTAGATCAAACTAAAAAGCTTCTGCATAGCCAAAGAAACCATCAACAAAGTGAAAAGATAACCTATGGAATGATAAAAAAAAAATTTGCAAACCATTTATCTGATAAGGTGTTAATATCCAAAATATAAAAAGAATGCATATAACTCAATAGCGAAACACCCAATAGCAAACACGACAATTAAAAAACTGGTAAAAGACCTGAATAGACACTACTCCAAAGAAGATACATGAAAGGCCAGCAGGTACTGAAAAGCTGCCTAACATCACCAGTCATTAGGGAAATGCAAATGAAAACCACTACGAGGTAGCTGTCATCTCACCCTAGTTAGGATGATGGTCATTATCAAAAAGACAAGAGCTAACAAATGCCGGCTGGGATGTGGAGAGAAAGGACCCTCCTGCACTGCTGGTCGGAATGTAAATTGGTGCAGCCACTATGGAAAAGGGATGGAGAATCCGCAAAAAATTCAAAATAAACCTACCATATGACCCAGAAATTCCACTTCTGGGAATATATTTGAAGGAAATAAAAACTAAGTCAAAAAGATATCTGCATCCCCATGTTCACAGGAGCATAATTTACAATAGTCAAGCCACGGAAACAACCTAAGTGTGCAGTGACGGATGACTGCATGAAGAAGCTGTGGTGTATACACACAACGGAACATTTACTCAGCTACAAATCCATGTGTGACAACATTGAAGGCATTATGCTAAGTGAAATACATTACACGGAGAAAGACAAATACTGCATGATCTCACTTACAAGTGGAATCTCAAAAACAAAACAAAACAAACAAAAAACCCCAAACTCAGAAAAAGAGATCAGACTTGTGGTTACCAGAGGCAGAGGGTGTGGGTGGGGGAACTGGAGGCAAGTGGCCAAAAGGTACAAACTTGCACTTTTAAGATAAATAAGTACTAGTAAAGTTGTTGAGAGTAAATCCTAAGAGTTTGCATTCTGTAAGGAGAATTTTTTCTCTTTCTTTTTATTGTATCTATATGAGGAGATGGGTGTTAGCTGAACCTATTGTGGTAATCACGTCACAATGTATATAAATCAAACCATCATGCTGCACGCCTTAAACTTACACAGTGCTGTATATCAATTATTTCTCAATAAAACTGGAAAAAAATAAAGTGCCTTAAGAAATGAGAAAAAATGGTTTGAGATGTAGAAAAATGCACACCATAACTAAAAGAAAACAAATCACGATGCAAATATAATAGTATCATCCATCTGAAAACTTTTTAATAAGGTGTTTGTATATATACATTTAAAAAAAGGAGTAACTTTGAGACATTGACAGTAGTTAACCTTAAATGGTGGAGATAAAGGGCTTCTTCTACTTTATACTATTCTTTTAACATTTCTACTAATGACCCTGTATTATTTTAGTAACCAGAAAAAAAAATCTTCTAAAAGTAACATGTAACTTTTTTTTTATAGGTGCAAAATGGCTTTTGCATCTGTGTTCAGTGACCATCCACTTTATCTCTGAGAAACTTAAAAAAGTGCTTTAGGTTGTGAAATATCCTGGGTCGGTAATTTAAAATGCATTACAGCACTCTAACAGCTTCTTAACTAGAACATTGGGCTTTTGAAATTCTAGGTCTGCATGGGAAAAATATGGGAGGGGATGGGATGGGGGAGGGGGCTTTGAAGAGATGCCCTTAGGCAGGATGCCTCATGCTCCTCAACTCGTTCTGTATTTGAAGAATTCCTCACTGCAAGACTGGCATCTACAGTAGAGTTCAAGGTCTGTTAAACTTTAGACTTAGATCACAGCGAATTTTCTTTCAAAACTGTTTTTGCCATTTTCACCCCCAAATAAATAATAAGTACTCTGATCAAACACAGAACTATTTTTCTTTTTAACAATATTAAGTGTAGTTCCATAACCCAGCAATGCCCATTAGCCAGCTCTTTAAACGTCTCAGCATAACATTGTAATATTGTGCTACTTCTATTCTTCGTAGATTATCAGCCCTTTAATTCCTAGCCTCAAATTATATATACACGGGTGGGGGTGCCAAAAAATGTACACACATGACTCGTATTCATCTTTTGTTTTCGGTATATATTGAGTATTACAATTTTAATACAGTTTTTTCCTTTCTTAAAATGTGTATACTTTTTTTGGAGATATATATATACACACACATATATAAATTTTTTTTCCTCAAATGTTTGTCACCTGCTTAAAATGCTTGGATTTAAAATGCTATCCAGTCTTAAGAGGAGCGAGCATATTTATATATATAAAGATTTTTAGGGGCCGGCCCGGTGGTTCAGGCGGTTAGAGCTCCATGCTCCTAACTCCGAAGGCTGCCGGTTCGATTCCCACATGGGCCAGTGGGCTCTCAACCACAAGGTTGCCAGTTAAACTCCTTGAGTCCTGAAAGGGATGGTGGGCTCTGTCCCCTGCAACTAGCAACGGCAACGGGACCTGGAGCTGAGCTGCGCCCTCCACAACTAAGACTGAAAGGACAACAACTTGACTTGGAAAAAAGTCCTGGAAGTACACACTGTTCCCCAATAAAGTCCTGTTCCCCTTCCCCAATAAAATCTTTTAAAAAAAAGACACTACTTTTCAAAAAAAAAAAAAAAAAAGATTTTTAAAGGATTAAAATCTCCTCATGCACAGCTCTATGGTTCTAACCTCCACTGGATCTACAGAGGCAGACGGGAAAAGTTGAAAAGTGCACTGGCCCTGGGTTCTAATTTTATCTCTGCTACTAATTAGCTTTGTGGCCTTAGGAATTTCATTTAACTCTTCTGGATATCCTAGCCACATCTATAAAATGAGGGCAAACTTAAGGTTTCCACAAATTCTTAAAAAATAATTCTAGGGTGGTGGGTTGGCTCAGTTGGCTAGAGCGCAGTGCTTGTAACACCCAGGATACCGGTTCGATTCCCACATAGGCCAGTGAGCTGCGCCCTCCACAACTAGATCGAAAAAACAAAACGATTTGACTTGGAGCTGATGGGTCCTGGAAAAACACACTGTTCCCCAATAAAAATTAATAATAATAACTGGGTTCAGATTTCTACAATCTCCCCAAATATCTTATTTTTCCAATTCTCAGGAGTAAGAAAATTATTACTGGATTAATCTTTGTGGTATCAGCACTTCACAAAAACGTAGACAAATTTTTATACCACTACCCATTTCAAAAATACACAATGTTTATAAAATGTATCCTCTGACATTTTGGTAGATCCTAGTAAACATTTCTTAGCAACTATCCTATACCCCATCTAAGAGTCTCAGTTAAAAATAAACATTGCTCAAACATACATTACACATATAGGGCACATGGTTTATTATGCAATTAACTGCCGGAATATAGCAATAGGCACTATATTTCATTTCCTAACATGAATCAGAATGTTAAAGACTAGAGGTGTTTCTTTTTTAAGGTCCAAAAACAAAAAGAACACTATATCTATATTTGTATCTATATATTGCTTCTATGAAAAGTATTAGATAAAATGAAGCATCATTTCAGTTTTAAAACCATAAGAATATGAATTTTAGGACTGAAACTCTCTTTAAGTAAACTGCTTAATTGCAGAATGGACCAAATGTTACAAATATCAGCTTCACAAACCATTTGAGTAAATTAAATAACATGTTATTATTTTTTTTTTAACTTTTAAGGCAGAAGATAAAGCCACAATTTGATGTTTACAAAAGTTGATTTTTCCCCAAAAGAAAATTGGCTTCACCTGAAACTTTCATACCTGGGAAGTTACTTGTTGAGTTTTAATAAAAGTGACACATAGCGCTCAACACATCTGTATTTAATCTACAAAACAAACATTTTATACAAAATACAAAGAGTAGCACTATTGATTTTTTAAAAAGACAATGCTAACTTTGGTGTTTTGGACACACCGTTTCTATCTAAAAATCTGTAAAAATCACCTTTAATTACTAAACTTTTCCTCATCCTCAATATATTCTGTGAGAATCACAGATTAGGTTAGAGTCTGACTTTTAAAAAGTATGAAATTTACTGGTCTCTTTTTTCCAACATCCTTGTCAACAAGTAGGCAACTACAGTCCAGATTTTTTTCTTAAAGGAAGCTACCCAACATCATTAAAATAAAATAAAATAAGTCTCACGTTAAAATAATAGCGGAACCACTGGTTCACTTTAAATTCAATGACTTTCCAGAAATTTTGTTGTTAAAAGTAATCTAATGCAAATGGAAAAAAAGGGGGTGTGAGATGTGTTACTTGCTATAATCCACAGATCCAGTACTGTAGGCCACATCTGGATGTATACAGAGATTTAAAGAAGAAATGACCCTAGCTAATCCTTCTCAGTATTTTTCAAAACAGTGCTTCTGCATTAAAGGAGTATACCCACTACAAATAATAAGTTACCATTTACCTAGCCCCTTTTAATGGGCAGGCACCAAGCTACCAGTCACTTCACATCTGTCATTTCATTTACTCCTCAGAGCAAGTCTGTAAGAAACATACTATTATCTCCAATTAATAAGCGAGAAAGGAAGGACCGAAAGAGGATAACAGGCTGCTAAGTGGCAGAGCCAGATGGCACACCCAGGGCGCTCTGACATGAAGCTGCCCTGTTCTGAGTTCCTCCCGGATTTACCAAACTTTTGTTTGTTTCCCCGAGCATAACTACTTCTCTGCAACAAACATAACTGATTGTAGCAATGCACCTATCTACACTACAAATTAATGCAGTCTTGTCAAAAGGATAGGATTTACAAGGAGACTCCAATTCTTATTTCAAAGGAATGTCAGAAAATTTACAGTTAACTGAGCTCATCTGCACTCAGGCTCATCTTGTCCCTATCATATAAAAATTCTAATATGGATACTTAGTCCAAAGCTTTTCCTTAATTTTAGCATTAGATACACATTCCACTCTACTATACCTGTTGAAAGGTAGTCATCTCAAGCCAAATAAAATCATACTACAAAAAGACCCAAACAAGCAGATCAACTTTCTTTATACTTATATGCGACATTCTTCACATTTAGATTTCTGCTCAATCTCCTTCCCTCCAAGTCTTACTCATTCCTGTTGCTCCATCACTGCAAGGACTAAGAGTCACAAGTCACATATGTTCTCCAATAAGGGAGCTGTGTTTGAATCATGCCTGTAGCCAAACCAGTTCGACAGCCAGTCTCCCAGTAAATAGGAGTCCAGCCTCATCTCCAAGGTGGATGAAGCGCTGCCATCTCTCTCGAGACTAGTTCCAAAGCGGATCAAGCCCCTACCAGCTAAGACTGAGTCACGCAGCTCCTGGGCTCTAAATAAAGACTGACGAGACTCTTTTGCATGTTTTGCTCTCATTCCTTCCACAAACAAGCAAAACTGCATCACCAACCTCCCCCTCAATCACTCCTGGAGAAGCACCAGGTTGTGCGCGGGGTCCCGGGGCAACTTCCCTCCCAGACGCCCATTCCCGGGCCTGGAATAAGCTCTGCTCCGGCCCAGTCCCGTCAAGTGCGAGACCCTCACAAACGGCCAGCCGTTTCCAAGGCAGTTAGCGCTCTCCGGACCTCAGACCCGTCCAGTCCCCCGGCTCCAGACGACAATGAGCCCGGGAAGGGCAGGGACCTTACCTGCCTGGCGTGAACGCCGGGCACGGCTGTGGACAGGAGGAAGCCCCCCGCCCGGCTCGGTGTCGCCCCTGTGGGAACGAGCGAGGGCCCGTCGCCGTTACAGGGCACACGCCGCGCACAGACATCAGGAAGGTCCGCACGGGCCCGCGCCCCGAGGGGCGTCTGCGGGAGGCTGGATTCTCCTGCTTTCTCGGGACCGCCGGGCTCGCCGAGTCCCACCCTCCGGGAAAGTCACAGGCTGCAGTTAACCCTGCAGCTGCCCCCAGCGCAAACCCCGAGGAAGCCCAGTCCCCCGAGCGCTTCCGAAACGCGACCAGCCCCCGTTCGCCCTTCCCGAGCCCCGGCCGCGTCGACGGCACAGCCCCGGGAAGGAGACGACGACGTGGGCATGACCCCCCGGCCACCGACACGCGGGAAACTCCAAATCGCGGCCGTCGGGGAGGTCGGGGCACGGCGGCCCCCACCCCCACCCCAGGGCCCCGCGGCGCCCCAACCCGCCCCTCGGGCCGGAGTCGCGGCCGCAGCCCCGGGGATGAGCGGCGGTCCTCACCGCGATGACATTGACGAAGGTGGTCTTGCCCGAGTACTGCAGCCCCACGAGCGTCAGCTCCATCTCCTCCTTCCAGAAGAGCGAGCGGAACCAGTCCAGCAGGCGGGAGATGAGCGCCAGCATGATGGCGGCCGGGCCGGAGGGCGGACGCGCGGGCGGGCGGGCGGCGGCGGCGGCGGCGGCGGCTTCCACACGAGCGGGCCTCGGCCCGGACCCCCCAACGGCTCCTCGGGGCCCCGGCGCGACACTGGCAGACACGGGCGAGCGGCAGCAGCCGGAGCCAGGAAGCCGAGCGGGTCATATGACTCGCCCTCCCCCCACGCTCGTCCACGCGCCGCCGTCGGCGCCCACGGCAGGAGCGGCGAGGCCGGCCCGGGCCAGGCTCGCCCGCCGCCTGCAGCGCCACCTGGTGGGGCCTCCGCGCGGCACCGCGTACCAGCCGGCCGGCCTTGGGTGCCTTTTTCCTACCACGCCCTCCTGCGCTCACAAATGTGTTAGTGAATTCATCATTCATTCTTTCTACAATTGTTTATTGACAGCCTACTGTATGCAGAAGGAGTTCGAGACGGGGGCGGGGAAGGGGGGGCGGCGTTCAGCATAAAAATCCCTGCCCTACATTTTTGGTGATAGCCAAAGATGGAAAGCCAGGTGTTTAGCAATAGGGAGCTGATTAAGTCAACTATAGTATGTCAACGAGGATGGTCTTTGATTTGTAAACTGATTTGTAATGCAGTCCAGGAAATACTTTGAAGAAACATATATGTAAAGTGCAGACTATGTATATAATGATATTTTTGGTGTAAATTGGGAAAATAAGAATATATATGTAAATATACGCAAATATGTGTACTGGAAGACTAATAAAAATGTTTTCTTATGGGGGTTGAGGAACCTGTATATCTGGAGGCAGGAATGGGAATGAGACGCCTCTAGATATCTTTTTATATAATTTTGACTTGCAACCATGTAAATGAGTTGCCTGTTCAAAAGTTTCATTTAATTGAAAAGTAAACAAAAACATCTGCAAGGTTTTCAGATTTAAAAAACATTTCTGCCCTCATGGAGCTTACATTCTAGTGAGGAGACATGTAATATATACATATATATATAGTAGCACTGAACTTTATAAAGAGAACCAAACAGTAGGACACAGGAGTGGCCTCTGCTCTAGTTAGGGTCAGAGTAGACCTCTGGGAGGGAGTGGTCCTGGTTTGGGAAGAAGCGAGAAAGAGCGTCAGTCAGGTGCATATCTGGTGGAAGCACCTTCCAGACTGAAGGAACAGCAAAGACCCTGAGGGGGCAGGACAACGGGATGCTCTAGAAATAGAAGTACAGTCAGTGTGGCTCAGATTAATAAGGCAGGGCGTGGGCAGGATGTGGATGGAAAAAAGGCAGGCACCGAACCAAGGAGGGCATGGTGGCCCTAGAGTGATTTTATTCATGCTGTGATGGGAAGCCAGGAGAGTGAACCAATTTATATTTTTAAAAGTTCGCTCTGGCAGCTCCATGGAATAGGCTAGGAAGCTTTGAGGTTTGAACTGTGTTACCCCAAAAGAGATGGAGTCCTAACCCCAGGATTTTGTTTGGAAATCGGGCAATTGCTATCAGTTATGGTCATACTGGAGTAGGGTGGGTCCTTAGTCCAAGTTGATTGGTGTCCTTATAAGAAGAGAAGAGACCCAGACACGAGGGGAGAAGGCCATGTGGCAACAGAGGCAGAGATGGAAGTATTGCAGGTGCCAGCTAGGGAACAGCAAGTAACTGCCAGCAAACCACCGGAAGCTGGGACGAGGCATAGAACAGACTCTCTCGCAGTCTCAAAAAAATCAACCTTGCCGACACCTTGGTCTTGGATTTCTAGCCTCCAGAACCCTAGACAATAAATGTCTGTGGTTTTAAGCCACCCACTTGTGGTCCTTTGTTACGGCAGCTCTAGCAAACTCATACAGAGGGAATGAGCAGAGACAGTGATAGGTGAGGAGGCTATTGTAAAGCTTTAAAGGATGATGGAATCTGGGACCTCGACTTTGTAAGCACTTCGACAATTACTGAGTAAACAAATAAATGAGCTAAGTGCAAAGTGAGAAATGGAATATTCCTCAACCTTTACACTCACTGTAATTGCCTTCACCTCTAAAACCATTAGTTAATAGAAAGTGACTTCTCACCTCCAGATTCTAGTTTCCCACTTCAAAAACTTTAAAATTTATTTTTTATCATAAAAGCACGCAATGTGATGGTTGTAGAAATTCAAACAGGACAGAGGTGTGATAAGAAAAAGGTCATCCATCTCTTGGTACCCTCAATATTCATCTCTGAAGTAACCCATTTTAATAGTTAACTCTTTTTTGATCAAGTAAACACATGCACATATATGGGATGGGGAATTTTTGCATATATACAAAAATAAGAATATGTTGTAGGATTATTCTACAGCTTCCTTCTTTACTTAACTTGTAAAGATGTTTTATTAAAAATAGAGGCAATAAATACTCAAAACTCCTCATTTTCTCATTATTTTACTACTAATTTTGCTGTATGATGGCTGTGCAAGAAAGATAAAATTCCCACGGTATCAGAGCTGGACGCATCCTGGAAGACCATTCTCATTTAGCTATCAGAAAACTGAGGCCCAGAGAAGGAAATATCCCAATTAGGAACCTGATTTTAAGTGTAATCTCCTTAAGGACAGGGGCCATTGCTACTTGGCAATAAACTTATTTTGAGTAAACAAGTCGGTCAGTATGGGGATCCTGAAATCTCACCTCTTAGGCATTTGTTTTGCTAGCTTCATTTTTGGACAAAGAATAAAATGGGTGTGACACATTCCGTAAGTTCCCACTGGCCTGATTATCAGCCTCCTAGCATCTTAAAATGCCAGCACCTGGGCCTTACCCACGAGACACTTCTGCATTTTGGCCAAGTCAGTCATGGGGCTGGAATTTTTCATTAGCCATGGATGTCACTCCAGGTCATATAGATAACCCACCCACATCTGCAAGGGGCAGAATGTCAGCTCTGTCTTTTGGAAGCAGAGTGTTGGCCTCAGGAAAAGAGAAGCAAGGCTAGTTAGGGAGTTCTCTTTAGAAGGAACATGCCTCTTTATTCTAAAACTGAGGTAGTCAATCCCATTTTTTAAAAAAATTAAGGATTTTTAAGAAAAATTTAAGAAACTAAACGTTCTTTTGAAGGTAGAAAACAAATATTCAGTGCAGTGTGTGGGAGTGCCAAGAGTACTGCCAGGAAGGAAAAGCCTTATCTTGAATAAAAAGTTCATATCCTAGCTTTAAAAATGAAATAGATGTGTGATCTTGGGCAAGTCACTTCCCCTCTCTGGGCTTTGGTTTCCCTATCTATAAAGTAAAGGGTCTGGATAAGATAAAATTTAAGAACCTCTTATCTCTGAGGGAATCAAACCCGCAACCTTGGTGTTAAGAACCTCTTATCTCTGAAACCTTATGATTTCATAGCAGCTTGACTGAAATGTTCAGGAGTGGATTCCAGCATGGGAAAGGAAATCATTCTCTTTTTCAATAGCCTTTTTTTTTTTTTTTTTTAGGGGAGTTTAAGTTTTACAGAAAAGTAAGCAGATATAACCCTCTTTCCCTCTAACAGCTTCTCAAATTATCTTTGTTCCATTTGTTCCAATTCATGAACCAACATTGCTACATTATTATTAACTAAAGGCTATAGTTTACGTTACTGTTTATTCTTGTGTTGTACATGCTATGGTTTTGGACAAGTGCATTATGTCATGTATCCACCCTTACTGTATCATACAGAATAGGCCATACAGCAGGCCCTAAAAACCCCCTACGTTCTGACTATTCATCCCCGAGATAACTTTTTCACCTTCAATAGTCCATGATTTTATATATTTAAAAGAAACAAAGAAACATCGAATGACTGACACACACACACTCTCTCTCTCTCACACACACACACATACACACAACCTAAGAGTCATCAGTGGAACTCAGAAACATCCACATGACCATTTGACAGAGGAGAAGAGTGTCTAAAGGGTTTTTGTCTGTTTGTGGGAGCCCCCTGATTCAGCCAGGTCTGAAGCTGTTATTCTGAATTTTCAATTATCTGAGACAACCAATCTCTCTCCGTCAGCCAGCTGGATCTCAGTTTCTGTCGAGTACTCTGTAAGAATCCTGTCTAAAATCTATTTGAGAAATCAACACAACGACAAAAAAGTCTACCTGTGATAGGAACAAAGAAAGGCCGGGAAATGAAAGAAAATGTGACAAAGCAAAGGGGATGATAGACACAGAAAGGGACACAGAGGTGCGGGACAGAAGCATCGGTTTCTTTTAAGCGTGTCTCTGCTCATCCAGGTCATCACTGCTTTTGGGGGACTTGGTGACTAGTCAGTGCATGGTTTGATGGTAAAAGCAGGCATTTTGGGGTCCAGAGGGTGTGGGTTTGCACACCAATTCTCTCACTTCTGACTTTCAGCAAGTTACGTCACGTCTCGGAGCCTAAACTCGGGATAATATCTACCTCTCAGGGTTGTCAGGAGAGTCAAATGCGACAATACAATCAGTCTCTTAGCCCAGCGTGCTGCCCACAGACAGTGCTCATTAAACGGCACTTCTCTTATTTCTGATAATACCTCCTGTGGAAATTCCCAATTCTGAGTTCCTGTGACAGGCACGCTACCCAGAAAATGATGACATAAGCCCCTCCTGCTGAGGGCTCACAGTACCATCACATGCCTCTGGGCTGTCCTCTCGGGCACTTAGCAGCACTAAGACACATCCTGTGGTTGCCATGTCAAGGCCAGGGTTTCTCAGTTCTGCACTATTGGCCTTTGGGAACAAATAATTGTACTGTGTGTGCGCAGCAGTCCTCTGTACCTTCAGCAACATTCCTGACCCACTAGATGCCAGTCTGCCCCCAGTTGTGACAGCCCAAATTGTCTCCAGACACTGCCAGAAGGTCCTGGGGGCCAAATTGCCCCCCGTTGAAAACAACTGGATTTGAAAATTTTTATTCTATTTCCCACTGCCCTGTCCTTTAAACTCACTCTGGGGGCAATGGGTGCCAACAGGCGGGAGCACCGGAGTGGCCGGCCCCTCTGGAAGGAGGAGTGTGATCAACACTGACATTGTGAGGTTTTTGTTTGTTTGTTTGCTCAGGTCTCCTCGCCCACCAGGAGGCCCCCCTGGGTAAGACAGCCTGACCCCAGTTCTTTCCCTCAGGTGAGCCACACTGGTCTCCCGGGAACAGTCACCATGCTCTGTTCCCCCAAACCGTGCTGACAAGAGACTGCTTCAGTGTGGGAATGTCTTTTTGCTCCTCAGTCACAACAGCCAGCAGCCCCTGTGCCACATGATTAGATCTCTCAGGCAGGCGTCCACTGTGCCCCCAGCCTCTCTACGGGGCCCCTTTAAAGCCTCTTTTCTTGGGTGTAAGACGGTAAGCAGGTGCCTCACACACACCCTCACTGGGTCAGGGAGTGACTCAACTCGTGAACAGCCTCCACAAACACTGTCTTTTCCTTCAATTTCCCCTCTGGGTTGCTATCCTCAGTGGGAGTGAAGGGTCAGCATCTCAAAACCCCCCTCTTGCAAGTCCTGCGTGACCATCACGTTGACACGTGAGATGTATCACTGTGGCGCTTCAGCCCAAAGTAGAATAAACTGGTTTCACTGTAACCATTAGTTTCATCCTATTATTATTGGCCAGACCGAGTCCTCTGGAGGCAGGGATAGTCTTACTCAACTTGGCATCTCAGCGTCTGGCTCCGGTCTGACACCTGGTAGGGGAGGTCTGTAAACGTGTCCCAGCGAATCGAGTCACAGCCCGGCTCCTGTCCTGGCAACGTTCGGATTCCTCTCGGTTGGCAACGGTTCATTTGACGGAATAAAGAGGCAGGCGCAGAAAAGTGAGATGGAAGTGAGTTTCTGCCCGGCTTCCGAAAGGATGCCTGTCGTTGCCGTAGGTGAGCTGGTGAGGGCAGCGAGTGGGGCGGAAGGACGCCCGGGTCCCCGAGGCCGCGCTGCCGCCTCCGAGCTCCCGCTGGCAACCGCGGGGCGCACCGCACAGGCCGAACCCGCAGCCCGGGGCCGGCACCGCGCTCTGACGCGCAGCGGGATCCCCGGGATGCGCTGGAGGTTTTCATCCGCTGCCAGGCCGAGTTCAAAGGCGGCCTGGAAGCTGTCAGGATAGACGTGTCCGTCCAAAATACACCCTCGGCCTAGGCAGGCGGCTGAGGAAAGCCCGATTCACGGCGTCCAAAGAAAACTTCGTCCAGAACACCGGGTTCTGCGCGCTGCTTTGGGGCCAAAAACAAGCTACAGGACAGACGCACTTCAATAGAACTTTCAGATGTTTTTTCAAAAAAGAGTTCATTATTATTTTATTGGTTGCTTGTAGGAGAAGATAAACACATTTGGGGAAATAAACGTGTGAGAGGATTTTTAATAGAATAATTTATAAAAAATGTATAACTGTAGCATCTGGTTTAAATACTTCAATCAACTCAGACGTGTATAAAGTAGGAAATAAAAATCACCATCTCCTTCCTGACCCCCCAGTTTCACTCCCAAGAGGCAATCATTGTTGACAGTTTGGTGAGTTTTCTTTAGTAATAATGATAACAGTAAAAAAATGGATCAGGACTCATTTTTCTAGCAGACATTGTGCTAAATGCTTTATATAGACGATTTCGTTTAATCCTCAGATCTTTTCTCTGTGGTGGATACTTTACTTCTCTTGCTTTACAGATGTAAAAACCAAGGCTCAGAGAGGGTAGGTAACTTGCCTGAGTTTGCACAGCTTTCTGCATAATTTTCTCATACGTTTACAAACATGTATTATGTGAGTGCACATGCATATGTTTATGTATATTTTCTATTAATGAGATTAAATATAACATGCTGCTGTGAAATTTGCCTTATTGCCCTGAAAATATTGTAGGTGACTTTATATCAGGAAGGATTTATGATGTGGCCTTGTTCCCCTGAGCAAGACAGTCTCTCTAAACCTCATGTCGTTATTATCAACATGAAAGTTAACCTATGTATGTAAAGTACTTGGCTGGCACATAGTAGGTGCTCAAGAAATCACACCATTAATGTCACTATTAGCATTACTAGTTAATGTTCAAGGGAACCACCAGTAAATGAGGTGTGTTTTTTTGTTGTTTGTTTTAATTTAATGTGATTGACCTAATGCAACTAAAATCTACTGAGTTTAAACAGCCTGCCCGTTCTTTCTGGGTGTTTGGCTTTGAGGGTTTGGCTGTTGCTCAGAAAGAAAAGGAAGAAATGGACAGATGAGAATGAATTTGTAAGGAACTGTCAGATGAGGCTCAGAGAAGCAAACAGAAAAATGCAAAACAAGGGAAATCCCAGGAAGAAACCTGACAATGGGAGATCAAACCTGAAGGCTTTCCCCTCAGCCGCAAATCCCTCTGGCCCCTTGAGATCAGGTGAGGTCTCCCCGAGCCTGTCACCTCGTGAGCCTTTAGTGAGAGCCTCTGTCGCAGAGCTCAATGAGCAACCTGGAATAAGGTGGACACACTTATTCTTTGTCCACTCTTCAGGGTATTGCTCCTTCATAAAACAGTAAATTGAAGTTGGCCTCAGGAGCAGAGGTTGCAAATTGAAACCACCGATTTGTAAATTCTAGTGGAGGTTCCCACCATTGCAAAGGGTAGGGATTCTGGATGCTTGCATGTAGGAAACAGATTTGATATCCCTGTGAATTCCTTCTTGCCTCTGCTGCAGCAAAGCAACAACCTGGGAATCCTTTGAAACTGTGGTTTTAGTCAACAAACATTTACTGAGCACCTACTATGTGCCAGGCACTGTCCTAGACAGTGAAAACAATATCAGTGAACAAAACAACAACAAAAGAAAACCTTCTTGGAGTGTCCATTCTAGTGGTCAGAATTCTAAATGGGCCAGGAAAACCACAGTTTCTGATCGTCTGTTTTCAGTAACACAACAACCCTTCTATGGCATCCGGGTAACTTAATAAAATTTAAAAATTCCTTGTGTTTATTTAACCAGTATGAATTGCTTCATGATCCCTGGGTTAGTAGCAAAGACAGCACTTGCCTCCCTCTCCTTTCCAGTGTCCTTTAAGATTTGGGATGTAAAAGGCTGATCTCACCCTCCTTTCTGGGCAATGGCATTGACCCACCTCTTCTAACATAGCTACCCCAACACCTCTGACACACAGATTGTGCATCTGCCCTACACATATACACACCCTTTTTGAAGAAAGCTACCTGCATTATAGCGGTTCTCAAATTTCAGTGTGCGTGAGGTGAGGGTCACCTGAGGAAACTGTTCCAGTGGGGAACAGATATTTGCATTTTAAACAAGATATCTTCTCAGCAGGTGTCAGATGACAAAGACTTCTGCTCCATTTGTAAATCCCTTTGTTTTGCAAAGCAGTGACAGCTGTGCTGCCCTCACCACTGCTCCAGTGTTGAACAGAGAAGTTGTAAACTATAACGTTGGCTGTTACATTTCACTCTGTTAGTCTGTTTCCTTTAAGTCATCCACGGCAAACATGCCCAGAGATCACTGTCGACATTGGAGGTTATTGCAAGGATACAAGGAATTAGAGGTCGCATGGAACTCCCCAGCAGCCCACTCTCCCTGCCTCCCGGTGCTTCTTTGCTGGATGTTCAGGAGACAGCCTGAGACGGGAACCCATCTTTATGTTTGGTCATTTAGAATATGTTGTCCTCACAAAAGAGGATATGATTGGCTCAGCTCTTCACCACGCAAAGTGGAATGCCTCTTCTGAACAGTTTCATGCCCCGAGCAGCGTCCCAGGGTGGAGTTGCTCATGTTCAGACAGTTTTGACACCATCTCTGATCCAACCGGATATGGCCTGAGATGTGAGTTGATTTTTTTCCAGTTACACAAACAGCTCTTAGAAAAAGCCCTTCATGGGAGCGAAAAACAAAGTAGACCCTTGAAGATTCATGGAGGCCTCTTGACTTCTCCCCTGACTAGGGGGTATGTGGTATATACACACCATGGAATACCATTTAGCCTTTAAAAAGGAAATTCTTCCATTTGTGACAACATGGATGGACCTTGAGGACATTTTGCTAAGGGAAATAAGCCAGTCACAGAAAGACAATTACTGCCACTTCTATAAGGTATGAAATAAGCCAGTCACAGAAAGACAATTACTGCCACTTCTATAAGGTATGATTCCACTTCTATAAGGTATCTAAAACAGTTCAATTCATAAAATCCAAGAGTGGAGTGGTGGTTACCAGAGCCTGGAGGGAGAGGAAATGGGTAGTTATTACTCGACAGGCATAAAGTTCCGGGTAAGTAAGACGAATCTGCCGGACAACATTGTGCTGCGGTCGACAACCATGATCGTTCACTTAAAATTTGCTAAAAGGATAGACCTCGTGTTAAGTGTTCTTACCAAAACAAAAATAAATTAAAGGAGGCTTTTTGTACTTGAACCTTGCTTTCTTTCATGTTGAATGTTCACGTCCTCTCTTAATTCTTGGCCCAGGGCCTCAAAATTCATGGTGTGTGATTGATCAAAAAATCCTCTTCATGAAATTATTTCATTCCTCTTCTTCCACTCAGATTTTTTGTTCCATTTTGAAAACATATATGTGTGTGGGTCTGGGTGTGTGTGTGTGTGTGTGTGTGTGTGCATGTGTTTTAGTTTTACGAGGCTTCCCATCAACTGAGCACAGGATTTGGTCTCCAAAGACCTATGAAAAAGACAATAAAAAGATATTTTTTTAATACTGAAACCATAACTGTAAAGGAAAACAAAATAAGAGAACCAGGAGCAGAGTAAAAAATTGGGGTAAGTTCTACAAGGTTGAAGGAAAATGGAACTTGATGAGTAGAGAAAAGAGTGGAAGGAAAGCACTGGAATAAAGAGCAGCCCTTCCCAAAGGGACTGGGAGAAACCTGGGAGTGGGAGCCCACAGGGAAGGGCTGTTTGGAGGCTGTGATTGGGGTAAGAGAGATCTTCTGGTTATCTATTGCTGTGCTCATTTTTAACAAATGATTAAAAATGTAAAACAATGACAATATTTACATTGCTTACAACTTAGGCAGAATTCAGTGGGGACCACTTATGTCTATTGCTGTGAGCACTGGAGCAATTCAAAGGCAGGGGCTGGATCTTCAGTCATTTCCATCTCTATGTGGTTTCCCCAGATGGCCTCTCCAGTGTGGTGGCTTCAGGGCAGCTGGGCTTCTTAAAGGGCAGCTTGGGGCTCCAAATGGACACGTCCCGAGAGACAGCCCAGCAGAAACTGTATTGTCTTTATGACCAAACTTTGGAAGTCATATAGCATCACTTCCACTGCAGACAGACCCTCCCCAATTCAAAGGGAGGGAACATGGATTCCGCCTCTTGATGGACCAGTGTCAGCATCACATTATAAGGAGAGTGTGTGAGATGGGACATATTTGTGGCGCCATCTCTGGAAAACACAAACTGCCACAAATTGCATTTAGACCAGCTGGACCAGATAATTAAGGAAAACCGAAAACAGTGAAAAGAAGGATCAAGGTGAACAAACACAACAACTGACCCAAGAAGAAAGGAAGAAAAGTTCAGGGGACACAGATTTAATTTTTTTAAAAATAAAAACGAATTAGGATCATCAAATTCCTTTGAGACTATTTTACATCCATTCACTAATATAAGCTGCTATAAAAAAGGAATAAGCAGAATAAACGAATCTGACCAAAATAGCCAAAATTCAATAATGAATAGACTGACTGAATAATAGAACAGATGGAGGTGAGGACCGAGACAACAAGCTAGAAGATAATCTTGAATAAATCCCTTATGATGTAGACAAAAAGCAAAGAATACAGAGAAAAAAAGAACAACTGTTTTTAAAAGTTAAACTTGGTATTTACCCAAAGGAGTTGAAAACCTAACATCCATGCAAAAACTTGCACAGATATTTATAATGGCTTTATCCATAGTTGCCCAAACTTAGAAGCGACAAAGATGTCCTTTAAGAGGTGATGGATAAGCAAACGGGGGTTCATCTAGACACTGAAATATTATTCAGTGTGAAAAAGAAATGAACTATCAAGCCACGAAAAGACACAGAGGAAATGTAAACGTGTATTACTAAGTGAAAGAAGGCGATCTGAAAAGGCTATATGTTGTATGATTCCAACTCTAGTACATTCTGGAAAAGACAAAACTGTGGAGACAGAAAAAAAGTCAGTGGTTTCCAGGGGTTGGGGGAGAGGGAAGGATGAACAGGCAGAGAATAGAGGATTATTAGGGCAGTGAAAATACTCTGTGTGATATTATAATGATGGATATGTGTCATTCTACACGTGTCCAAACCCATAGAATGTGCACCAAGCGTGAACTCTAAGGTGAACTATGAACTGGGTGATTTTGATGAGTCAATGCAGGTTCATCAATTGTAACCAAAGTACCACTGGTGGGTGATATTGATAGTGAGGGAAGCTATTAAAAAGAAAAGTTAAAACACATGGAAGATAAGTCCATGGGGTTCCAACTTCTGTACTAGGACTATCAGAGACAGATAGCAGAGACAAGAGCGAGGAGGAAATAATCTCCCCAAATAGAAGAAAATGTCCTCAAGATGAAGAAACGTGTGACCCTTTGGAAGTCAAAGGCCCCTGAGTGCTCAAAAGGATGAGTAAAAAGAGGCCCATGAGTAGAAACACACTGTTAAACTCTCAGAATTCTAAGGATAAAATGAAAAGAAAAAATTCTGCAAGAGATATTCATATTCTTTGCTACCAGAAGGAGAAAACAGGTTACCTGAAAAACAAAGAACCACACGGTCACTGGACGCCTTGTCAGCAAACATGGATTCTAGAAGTCAGTGATGTAACTATGAATGAAAAATTTTTGATCCTAGGTTTCTGTACACAGCCACCATGAATCAGGCAACACCCAGATGTATTCACACATGCTAGGATGAATGTACTCCCAATTTAAAAATAAAATTCTAAAGGAAATACTCAACTACAATGAGCTACCACTATGCATACACCAAAATGACTGAAATTAAAAAGACTAAAACTGTCAAGTGTTGGTGAAGATGTGGAGCCCCTGAAACGCTCTCATGCTGCTGGTGTGAGCAGAAAAGGCTACAACCACTGTGGAAAAACTCTACGGCACCTTTTAATAAAGTTCAACATGTACTTACTCTACCACCTAGCAAGTGGCACTCCTAGGTATGTACACAAGAGAAATGAAGGCAGATGTCCACAACGAGACTCACAAATGCTCACAGCAGCTTGAGTCATAACAGTCAAAATCTAGGAAGAATCCAAACCCTCATTAAGAGAGGAATGGAATGCCAAATTTGGTCTGGTCATGAAATGGAACTCATCTGTAGAAAAGAACAAACTACTGATACCCACGAAAAAACATGAACAAATCTTGAAAACACGTTGAGCTAAAGAAGCGAGACAAAAAAACCCCACAAAAAACAACAACATAGTTCTTGATCCATTTAAATGAAGTTCTAGAAGAGGCCAAAATAATAATGGTGCTAGAAGTCAGAATAGTGGTTAGCTGGGAGGGAGGGAGGGCAATGACCTGCAGAGGAGCAAGAGGGAGCTTTCCAGAGTGACAGAAACATAGTACATCTTTTTTTTTTTTTTTTTCAGACCCTCCCTTTTTTAAAAAAACATAGTTCAGTATATCTTGATCTCAGTGGTGCACGCATAAAAAGTCATCAAGCTGTATATTTGCGATCTGTGCATTTCCCCATATGTCAATTATACTTCCATAAAGTACTGTTAAAAGAAGAAACCAAGAGCTAAAGTTCACCAGCTTCAGTGACTGGGTGTAAAAAAGGGAGAGATGGAAGAGCTGAGTTGGACACTCCAAGATGATTCTCAGGATTCTTCAGGGTTATGAGCTGAGACTGAGAAATGAAGCTCAGTGAGCAAGAGCCTCAGCGCTGGAGTCCTCAGCCAAGAGCACCGGATGGAAGGGGAGGCTTTGTTGCAAGAAATGCCTTACCACCAGACGGACCCAAGTGTGAATGGTCTAAGATTTTTCAATCAGCAAGTGTAAGTTTTAGATTATCCCTCTAATGAAGTCGTTCTGACACGCTTACATGCCAACGTATGATCTCTGGTGGAAATCAAAGGGTGAAGTCCAGCCAGAAAAACAGGAATGGCATCACTGCAGCTTACCTACGGCACAGTGACCTGCTGGACGGATTAAAGCACTCACATGCTTATAAGACATCTTTTTGGCTACCGTGCAAAGAAATAAACCAAAGTACAGAACAGTAAAATAATTGAAAAGGGAGACAGTCTAGTGACATGAAAAAGAAATTCAAGAAAGAAGATAGGGTCAGATAAAAAAAGAAGCAGTGGTGTCTAAGTATGACCCAGAAAAAGAGAAGAAAGCCAGAATGCAATGAAGGAAGAGACACTTGAAAAATGCTCCAGACGTCTTCTTCTCCAGGGGTTGAAGTTTAAGGGCACAAGGTTACACTTCCTTCTCGTTGGGTCCAGTCAGACTAACTGGCTCTGTGGTAAACAGTCATTACATAATTGTAGTATTATAATAGTTTTCTTAAGTTTAAGCTTTTAGACTCAGTCTTTAGATGAATACGAAAGGAATTATAATCTTGCCAGTAACAAATCAATAAAAATAATGAAAGTAGGGTGGACATGAGAACTGGACAGAAATGCAATGTACTAATTTCCACTCCCTTACACAGAGGAGTGTCAATAGATAGCACTCGAAATTTCAAAAATAGACTGAGGTTAAAGGACATTATTTTAGGTCGTAAAGATCACCATTATAAGAGTTAAAAATAATCCTAAAGGGCAAGGAAGGCATGTAGGTAATAGAGAAACTGCACTGAGTTCGTCAACAACAGATACCATCTAAGTCTGAGAAAACGACATATGACTCTGCTATTTGAAATAAATGTTAACTACTTGTAGAACTTAAAAATCATTTTTAAAAATCTCTAGGAGTGGCTCAGGCGGTTAGAGCTCCATGCTCCTAACTCCGAAGGCTGCCAGTTCGATTCCCACGTGGGCCAGTGGGCTCTCAACCACAAGGTTGCCGGTTCGACTCCCGCAAGGGATGGTGGGCTGCGCCCCCTGCAACTAGCAACGGCAACTGGACCTGGAGCTGAGCTGCGCCCTCCACAACTAAGACTGAAAGGACAACAACTTGAAGCTGAACAGAACCCCCCACAACTAAGATTGAAAGGGCAACAACTTGACTTGGAAAAAAGGCCTGGAAGCACACACTGTTCCCCAATAAAGTACTGCTCCCCTTCCCCAATAAAATCTTTAAAAAAAAAAATCTCTAGGAGTGCATGATGGATTCAGAGTGGAAGTTGGAAATATTAACTTTTCAGTCTCTTCTGGAGTGCTAAAATTGGGAATGTGATGGGGAAGGATATTACCTTTATATTTTGTTTGCAGTGCCTGATAGGAGAGGCAAAATCCCCCCCTCACCCCTCCGCCCCACCCTCTGCCCCCCAGGCTTCCCCTTGATATCTCCTGAGTCGGCCCTTTTCCTTTGCTTTAGCTTTTCTAAACTTCATCAGGATTCATACCACCAATGTTCCCATGTGACTGTCCCTGTGACCACACAACAAAACTCCCCATTGAGGGGTAGGGAGCCTTTGAAGCAAGTCTGAAGGCTGGCTGCCTGCCTTATAAAGCTGCTCCCAACATTCCGTGTCGGGGATACCAGAGAGGACCAGAATGAGGACCACGTGCATCAGTGTCGTTCTAAGGAAATAGTTTAGGAATTCACAGCTAATAGAAAGTTAATAATAACCAAAGCATTAACGTTAGCAAGAGACTTCCATCTCTGCCACTTTCTACGCCCCTTCCCCCATCAGCTTCCTGTTTCCCTGAAGGAACTTCCTCTAAAGCAAGGTTCTTAATCCTGTGGGTAAGGGGGTGCATTTGGAAATACAGGGGCATGATTTGGGCTGTTGAATAACTGACCCACAAGTCGAGGACCCTAAAGATCTTACAGTGTGTAGGACAGTTTGATCAAGAACGGTTCTGCCCAACATACCACTGGCAGCCATTAAGAAACACCCCACGGGGGTGCTGCTTAGGCCTCTCTGTCCCCCTCCTTCCCAGTTCTAGGGAGCGAGTGACTTCTCTGATTGGTGCCTTTGGGGGAAGGAGTGAGCAGGATCTGTCCTCTTCTCCACCTGCCACCCTGAAGGGGGCAGAATTTGGACCTGCTCTTCCCTGGACAGTGAAGACCTGGAACTGATCCACACCAAAGCCTGGGTGGGAGGACCTGGCAGTCCCAGTGGCGTGTTCCCAAGTCACCATCTGCAGTCACCTTCCCCGGGACTAGAGATCACATTTCCACCTCCCTTTGTCTGTCTCCTGTGTCTTATTTACTAGTTGTTTTGAACTGGGAAAGGGTATCAGGAATGCTATTTAATGGCTCCAAGACTTAAAGAAAGAGTTTGAGAGACTTCAGAGAAAATACTGTGGGATGTAAATGTCAATAGTCTTTAGATTTTCCAGTGATTTTAAATTTTAAAAATTCCGTCACTTGGAATGACTTACGTTATTTATATGGATTTCAGGATATTGAAATGCTATTTTTATCTTTAAAATTATACCTAGCCTAACTCTAAAACAGACTGGAGGCTGGCTTTTTTTTTTTTAAATGCATACTATTCCACAAGATTTCTTCCTTGCTTAAAAATCTACTAGAGTAGGGAAAGTAAAGGCCCAACAATAAGATAAGCTAATAAAGTGTCAGTACACAGAAATACACACTATTCTTGTACCATGATTGAAGGTAGGCAGCAAAGTTAGCAGTAAACTCCCAGGTAGCCAAGCAACACAGAAAACACAATTATTTTCAAAACTGATTTTGCCCATTGAATATAAGGTTAAAATAGATTTTACCTGACTACACACACACACACACACACACACACACACACACACACACACACACGCGGCGGGGGGGGGGGGTTGGCTGATGTAATGGCACTACCTCCAACAGCATCTCTAAAGAAAATGTAACAGTGAATTATGTTCAGCTGTTTCATATAGTTTCCTTCAATGCAAGCCACAAGCATCATGTCAGAGCATGATTTGATGAAAGCTCCTTCAGGGACCAAGACAATCCAGGAAAACTGCCCTCTGACTGTCTGGCTTGATGCCCAAATGTACAAGTGATAGACTGTTTTCACCAGTTTTAAATAGTTTTGAATTGTAGCAGTGATTTTCTCATGGACAGGACCAATATTCAAATTCTGTACAGCCCATGCCCCATCATCCAGGCAAGGACACACACAAGTCATGCCAAATCTTGGGCTTTTCCCCTTTTAATTAAAAAGCACTAGGAAATCTAAATGCATTTTGGCTTTGGGTTATGCTGCTTGGATTTTTGTAAACAATAACGATTTGCTTCCTCTAGCATCTTTTTCTTGGTAGTCTGTGTTCTCTGATCTTCAGTGTGAATGCACCCCACGGGCAATGATGTGGAAGAATCTCCACTGAGGCGAGACAACAGTCATTATAACTTCTGTTTATATTGAGTCAGGAAAGAAAAGGAAGGAAGGAAGGAAGGAAGGAAAAAGTTTTCCCTCGCTCAGGATTCAAATGACCATATGGCAGGGTCGTGTGGGAGGCACTCAGTTCCACCATGATTAGGGGTTGAAAAGGCACTTTTGGGGGGTCATCTGTTGTGCTGGACACTTCTGTGCACCACTTCAAAATCCTCTAGGTCCCTACGGAGTATGGAGTGAGCTCCATTGCTGCTGGGGGGCCGCTGTCATTCTTGCTGGCACGGTCGTGGCCTGCGCTGTATGTCTCCCTCTTTCTGCTCTGAGACTTGGACTACATACGATTAAAGAATTCGGTAAAAGGACCATGCCAAAGCCTTAAGAAGAAGGTTAACAGAGGAGTTTAAAAAAATCGATTGTTGTCATCAAAACAATGACAGATGACAAAATCATCAAAAGCTAAAGCTTCTTGTTTTCCCCAATAATTCAACGTTTACCAAGTTTCATTCATTCGAGTATCAGCTCCATAATTTTTGTCAATTTCCATTTCTATATTAAGACGTTCATTCTCACTTTTTTTAGCTTTAATAAGTTTATTTGAAAAAGAAACTATACACTGCTTCCCTAAGTAGAAAACAAGTATCACTTGCCATGAATTGAAAGTAACTATAAACATTTATTTTTGAAAGTTACAACTAAATTAAAAGACTATTCATCATACATCTTTAGCATTACCTTTGGTAAATGAAAGGTAAAAGCATAAACCTTTTAGAGGTAAATATAGAAGAATAGTGTCAGGACTTGAGAGTAAGGAAAAGTTTCTTAGGTCACAGAAAGCAAAATCAGAAAAAAAATTTTGATA
The DNA here is from genome assembly GCF_036562045.2 of Rhinolophus sinicus. Classification (NCBI taxonomy): domain Eukaryota; kingdom Metazoa; phylum Chordata; class Mammalia; order Chiroptera; family Rhinolophidae; genus Rhinolophus; species Rhinolophus sinicus. The sequence continues at coordinate 4,714,521 of NC_133759.1, read as the reverse complement.
AGTTGGACTTCTTTAAAATTAAAACTTCTGCTCATCAAAGACACAATTAAGAAAAAGGTATAAGCAGGCTATCGACTGGGAGTTACATTTGCAAAACATCTACCAGACAAAGGACTTCTATGGAGGGTTTGCAAAGAATTCCTACAGTTCAGTAATAGACTAGTAATCCAATTTTAAAAGGGCAAAAGCAACACTTAAAAGAGTACATAAGAATAGACAATAAGTACCTGGAAACAGTGAATGGCTTATTCATTCATTCTACAAACATTCACTGACTATGAAATATGTGCTAGGTGAATACCAACTGTGCTTCTGAGGGCCTCACAGGTAGTGGGGGAAGCAATTGAACAGACTCCAAAAACAGTGTGCCGGGTGCTGTTATGGAGATGAACTACTGCACAGCTTTTCATGTATGCGTACATACACACCTCCACAGGCATATACAATATAGATGATATATTAACAATATGTTATACATGCACAGGTTTATCTAGGTTTATCTTTAGGAAAATTTTTGTGTGCCACCAGGAGTAAGGGCCCTTCACGCATTCCTTAAACATTTAGTCAACATTTCTTAGCAAGTAAACACAAATGACTGTGCTAAGTCACGTAAGGTAATAAAATACTAATATAGTTGTATGATCTCATTTATATGATGTTCGAGAACAAGCAAAAATAATTTATGGTGGTAGAAATAAGAAGAGTGGTTATCTTTGTCACCATTTGGACTAGGATGGAGCTCAGGAGAAAATTCTTTGGTGCTGGAATGTTCTAAATATCTTGATTTGTGTGATTACACACACATACACCCGGCAATTTGTGTTTGTGGTAGTGAGTTACACCTCAGTGAAAAATGTAAAAGATGAATCAGACAGTCGTGCCCATAAGAATGTTATAATCAGGTTGGAAAAGTAGGGTGTCCTGAAACTACAACAGAAGGCGAGATGTGTTAAAAGCGATGGGTTTAGGGGACAGGATGGCTCAGAGGTTAGGGCCGCTGACATCCACAGCAGGGGGTCTTGGAGCTGAAACCAGCTCCTCACTGTCCAGCGTCCTGGACTTGGCCCCAGTGCAGTGAGTTCGATTCTGTGAGTTCATTTCCGTGAACCCATTAGTTTTGCTGCTCTGTAAAATGTGAGTCACGGTGTTTGCCTGCCGGGACCCTAGTGAGCACTACATGAACTCCCTCACATAAGAAACTTGCTTCGCTGGGGGCCTGGCACGTAGCTGAGTTCAGCAAGTCTCAGCTCACATTACAGTTATTCCTAAACACTCATACAAGATGGGGAGTATAAATTCTCACAGACACAGGAGCCCACAAGCCTCAAGGGGACCTTTCTTTATCGGTTCACAGTTTCATGTAATCTCTGTTGCACTCTTGTCCTGTTGCATGGCAGAAAATAAAACCTCAAGTCCAGGTTTTCTCAGTCATTTCAGGTTTAAGCTCAGTCTCTGCACTGCTTCTGCATCCCAGGTGAGGAGGTGGCCAGTGCACTAGGGATGTGGCTGGTCAGGCTGACAGCCAATGACTTCTAACTCATCCCATCAGAACCCCTCCACTCTGGCACTCAGCCCCCACCCCCAGCGCGTAGACTCCAGCCATCTATCAGATGCTTCATTATCACACTGGAAGATGGAGGCTGGTTTAGTGTGGCAGGAGCTAAGGTGCTCATCATTTAAAGCAGACAATAGGCATTTAAAAACAACTTTAGGGAAATACGGCTAGGTCCTGCAAGCGTCTAACCGAGCGCTCACCGGTGTGAGACACTTCACTGATTTGAGTCGCAATACGCACAAGGAATTTCATCTTTGGCTCCTTTTAACTTAAAGTGAAGTTAAAACTAGAGTTAGAGTTTTAACTTAAACACGTTTCTTCTATAAAAATTCTCATGCATGAATCCAGACATTGGACTCACCAGTTTTCACAACTGCTTCTCACTGGGAGAGTACATCCTAACAATCTCCCAACCTGAATACCATGGAAACCTGGTTCCAGGAGATATATTAACAGGTGTCTGTAATAAAAAGGGGTTTTACATGTTTCTATATTTATAGTTATATTGTATGTACTATATATATTTATGACAACTTTTGGCAACAATACAGATGCTCTCCTCACAGATATTCCCCTCATCTGCCCAACACACGCACGCACGTTAGAATATTAAGAATGATACGAAGTCAGGCAAGAGAGCAATTGGCATAAACGGGCTAAACAAACTGGCCTGGAATCTTTGGGCAGAAATTCCTACCGAGAAACCTACTGCTCTGTACACGCAGTTGGTTGGCTCCTGCCCTCCACGGGGTTTGCTGGGTCCTTCTTCAGTGAGAACAGGGTCCTTACTTTGCAGACGAGGAAGGTGGATGCTCCAGTCACCCAGCTGGCTGGAGCGTAAATAACTCAGGTCTCCTAGTAAGTCCTTGTGAAGAAATTGGCTGGACTCTCAAAGGTTGACACGTGCTCTGGTGTTGGCCAGCACACACCCGGTTCTTACGGTCAGCTCAGGCCGCGTAGTAACTCAGTGGACCGGGCAGGGGCAAGCGTTCCGTCTCCACAGAGGCCCAGCAGCCAACCCCATGGCCTCTTAAAAAGGAGGGTTTACCTGCAGAGGATGATGCCGCTTCGCCCACAAATCCTAAGGTTCCACGCTGTGATTCACTGAGAGGCATCCCACCAGCGGCTTCCCACAGCAGCTCTCTGCTGCAGACACTTCAAACACTATTTGGTCTGCAGTCTGATCCTGCTCTCTTCTGTTCCAGGCCCCGCTTAAAACTGACGGCTTTGTGGGTTACGCGGTAAGTGGGTTAGGAATGAAGGTTTGGACTCTGGCAAGGAGCCACCACCGTGTGCTTGCTAAGGGGAAGGGGAATACGGACTGCAGCGTGGAAGAAGGCAATTCTATTCTAAACGTCAGCTATGACCGTGCAGCCGTGCAGCTGCAGAAACCAGGACTGTAATAGGAGCGTGTCTTCCTTAGTCTAACACGAATATACTCGTACTTACTCATGTACAAATTAATAGTTGTCTTCCCTCTTCCCTACCATCGTTAACACATAACATAAGATGTAATAATAGTAATTCTATTATTTTATAGTTCAGCATTTAAGTATTTTTTCAGTATTTAAGTCACAGGATATATTTTAGTATTTAAGTTACAGAATATGTCAGTATTTACATTACAGGATATCACAGGGACAGTATGACTCAGTTAGACAAAAAATGAACATCACCCCCAAATGGGTAAAGGGACTTTGAGTCCTTCACTGGGGAGAAGTTTAGCATGTTTTTGGATGTGTAAGAGATGATTTTATTATCTCTTGGTTAGCATTTCTCATTGGTTAAGGTGCCAACTATCACAGGAATACTGAGTGTCAGACGGGAAAGAGAGTCGAAGCAGTCTAATTCAGCCAGAACTCACATGAGTTGAGACAGAACATTGCATTTGTACATGTGACATAATTCAACATCCTTGAAAAGCACGTGTACCAGCAACGTCGAGGGCATTTGACATCTGTGTGCTGGAGGATAAATAACCAAATGCCACTTGGGGGAACTCAAGCTCCCTTAGCCTTCTTAGAATTCATAAGCAGTGGAAACTTTTCGCTGATACTAAGGGAAGGGTTTTGTGTGTGTGTTGGTTCCGCGCAGAAATGGCTTTTGGTGCCAGGTGACTCATTTTTAAACAACTTCCACATTCGGCAGATGGTGATAATGCCAGTGCTTAGCGATAGAGCTAAGTAAATCAGGACGGCATGTTTCCACACTTCTCAGATGCTTATTTCTAAACATTATATAAAAACCACGTCTTAGAGTGCCTCTGTCTCCAATGAGCCACAGAGCCCAAGCGAGGCTGCTGCCTCTGCAGTCCGTCTGGCCCTCCTGTTGGAATGCTGCAGTTCAGCCCATGACTGAACCATGGAAAGATCCAGACGCTCACTTCTCAGATGCTGAAAACATCGGGACACAGAGTGCACTGACCACAGACACGGTCTGTCTCGGTCATTTCTCACAAGAATATTACCATACTAAAAGGACTGTCAAGGCTTCAACAAATCCCCATGCATTCCAGACAAACTGAATTGTGAAATCATAGCACCTATGAGAAAGAAGGAATTTGGGGATAGAAGGAACTTCTGTGAGATAAAAGATCATCAAGGCGGGCCAGAAGTAGCTAACTTTTTACCCAACACTTTATGCCCCGTCCCATGGTGCAGAGTTGAAGCTGAGAAGTGGCTGCTAGGGAAGTACTACATTTCCCAGCACCCCTTCATTTGTGCCAGGCTACACGATGAGTACTGGCCAGTAGAAAGTGAGCAGAAGTTGTGTGCGTCACTTCTGGGCCAAGGCAGTTAAGGAGAGGGTGTGCCATTTCTTCTCTCTCTCCTTGTTCCTGGTTGCAGAGGTCTCCAAGGGGATGGCAGAGCCATGAGATGAGACAAGCCTGGGTCCCTGAATCACCACATGGAGGAAAGCCACCAGGAACACATTCATTAGATTGTTATATGAGTAACAAATACATTTTTACTGTATTAAGCCACTGAAATTAGGGGTTAAATCATTATAGTAGCTAACACTTCCCTAGTTAATACAGAGGCCAATTTCCATCTCCTCAGCTCCATCTAATATTTTAATTCTCTTTACAATCTCTCTTAGAAAGATTAGTAGGAATAACCAGAAGCAGTCTAAGGGTAAAGATCACGGACATTGGTGTCAGGTAGACTAGGATTTGAAGTTCATTTCCAAAACTAAACTAGCTGTGTGCTTTTGGGCAAGCTGATGAACTTCTCTGGGCCTTTGCTCATGTGTAAAGTGGGCATAATAATAGTATTCATGTCATACTGCTTGCTGTTCAGAGAAGTAAAGGAGCCCATCCACGGAAAGCACTAATAATATTCAAGACATGGAGGCTTCTGGTCTTATCAGCAGCATCCTACAAGAGGTCATTCAACCTGTGCTGGTGGTAATATTAGAGATCGATGTGCAGGTTTTGGTTGTAATTAGTCACTTTCCAGAGGGTCAGAGGAACAGGAATACAGGCGGCTTCCCTAACTAGATACCAGAACCTTAGAAAACTGGGTGGGGTGGTGGATTGGAAACAGGTCCTAGTAAATCGGGTACCAGGAGCCCAGAGAGAAAAAGCATCAGAGTCTCTGGGTACCAGCACACCTTAGCAACGCCCAGGGCCCTTTGGTGGGGAGGAGATGGGAGCTGTTTACAAGACGTCAGGTGAGGTCGTGTGGGATTGAGTGAGGCAAGGGCTGTCAGCACAGGCGTCCTCTCTGACTGGGTTGCAGGAAACGGGGTCCTCTCCTATGGTCCCTAAAGAAACCCCAGAGATGCGTTCGGGCGACATTGAGGAGAGGAAGTGCAGCACCAGGAGTTACGGGAGGAACGCTGCTGAAAGGACGAGTGAGCTGGAGGAGGACAAGGGCAGGGCAAGTAGCCAGAGGTCCACTCTCCCCAAGGGAATCAGTGGTCCCCTGGCTGCCATTCTTATACTTGCGCCTCCAGTTATGCTTTGGGCCATGGGGCCCTCTCCCTGTGTCTTCAGCAGAAGTCCAGGGCTCCAGGTCGACCTTCTGATGACCCCTGTCACCCACTGTCTGTGAAAGCGGTAGTCATTTGGCGTCAGGAGTCTGAAAGAAGACTTTCCCTTTCCTTCCTTTGGCCAGAGGCTGATGGTGGCAAAAGCAAAAGCAGACGTTTAGCCCAGAACTGCTTCAAAGAAAGATGAAAACAGCCTAATTCCTGCCACCACTGTGGGCAGCGATGGGAGGAGTGGAAACTCATGCAGTGTTCCTGTAAAAAAAGCAGCTGCTTCGGGCCCCCTCTCTGAAGAGAAAGGAGGAAAGGAGAAAACACAAGCAGAAACTCCTGTTCAGCACGTCGGGGGTCCGCACCGGCTGACACTACGGGCCCAGGCTACTTTCTCTGTCTGTTTTTCCTTTTTTTGAGCATTTGTTTTGCTGCCATGATTTTTAAGTGTTTGAATTTGAACAGATTAGCGGAGGGTAGGGGATGGGTTTCCACAAAGTGAGGGAGAACCAAGACAATTCCAAATACAATGTATTTTCCAGATTCATGTCTTTACACCAAAATAAAATGAAACAAAGGAAGGAAGAAAGAAAGAAGAAATGAAGGAAGGAGGAAGAAAGGGGGTGGGGGGAAGGAAAAGAATGAGAAGGAGCCCTTCAGTAATAATGGTGTGCTTACCTTGTACTCTGGTTTTCAGCACTCCCGAAACTGCTGAGCTTGAAGAAAATGAGGCCGAGTTAGGGCATAAGTGACCGTCTCTCCACCTGAGGCAGCCCATTTCAGCTCTGGACAGTTATTAAACATATACTTCATAATGAGACAAAAATCTCTCTGCCTCTATTTCCCATTCCTGGCCCTCTCCTTGTCAGGCGAGGGCAGGGGGAAAGGGTGGGCTTTGTTGGGGGTAACACACGGTAACCCATCACAGTGGGGGACACAAAAATGCTATGTCATGGGTTTTTCTCTCTCGGAAGGATAGCTGTATCACACTACAGAGGGGTGACATAACACTAGCCCACATTTTTTGAGTCCCTACGTCACACAAGGGCTGGAGCTTTACAACACCTCACTCCTTTCTCCTCACAACCATCTGCTGAAGCGGCAGCGTCATGCTGTTTTTACGGACAAGAAGACAGAGGCTCAGAGATCTTAAGTACTAGCGCAAGGTCACACAGTGGGCAACTGGAGAAGCTAGAGATTAAACCCAGGTCTCCTGACTCTAAGCCAACACAGTGAACCATTTCAGGAGAATGCCTCTTGTTTATCTTAACAGCATCGTAACCCCATGGTTTAAAATATTAACCTCCTGCATCGACAGAGCGATGATTAGTTTAATTACATGGTATTTTGTGGTGTTCTCCCTAAGTCACCGGTAGCCCTCTCCGAGAAGAAGGGAACCCCGTGGGAAAACAACAGAAGCCCTGATGTTGTCCGCACTCAGGAGAGAGAGGCATGAGCAAACATCTGTCTTGCTCCCAGCAGTGTCAAGGCTCATGCCACGGTCCTCTCCCTGAAACTTAGGCCAAAATCAGAATTTCCTTCATTCCCTGTTTCATTCACCTGGAACAGGCCCAAGAGAAGGTTAGCCAATCCAAGAGTCTGAGAAAACTACAACCAATTCCTGTGGAAAATATGCTAAGCCGGAACAGATTTCTTCAATGTGCCTGGTGGGTGGCTTCACAGGACGGGGGCCAAGAGCATATCTGCTTGGCTTTGCCTTTGATTATTCATTGACTGGAATGACTTTCTCACCATAAGCTGATGCAGACTCCTGTCTCAGAAATGGTGGGGAGAATATCAAACACCACACTGATTGATTCATTTCCAACAGAAGGTTTTTAAGAGAGGCAGAGCTGTGGTGCTAATGAATATCCCAGGTTTTTCCTTTTGAATTCACGGCAGGAGATTAAAGAAAAATGTAGAGATGAATTTAGTGATGGGTGGAGGCTTGTGGGTGCAAGGTTCTACTGATTCTATGGGAGTGTATATCCAAACACACATCATAAGTGCCTGTCATGAGCCATGCGCCATCCTGGATGTTTTCCCAAATTATCTCATTTAGCTTGCACAAAATGCATAGGTAGGTGTTGTCACACACATTGTACAGATGAGGAAACTGAGTCTTTTGAACTACCTTGTCCAGTACGGCAATCACTAGCGATACGTGGTTATTTAAACTTAAATTTGAAGTCATTGAAATGTAAAACGTCCGTTGCTCAGTGACACCAGCCACATTTCAAGGGCTCGACAGCCACATGTGGCTAGTGGCTCTCACACTGAACAGGGCCGATATAGGACATTTCTGTCACCACAGAAAGGTTCATTGGACACGCTGCTCTAGAGTCCAGAGGGAGAGACTTGCCATTTGCTTAAGCCAAGGCCAGATTGAAGTCCGCGCTCTCTGCTCCAAACCCAGGGTCCCCCACGATTCCACCACATCCATGGCGCTTACGATCTCCTCAGTGAGAGACTGTTAGTTAGTGGGGCGGCTAGCTCGACCCTGATTTATTTGGTATTCCCATGGCAGCTCATGCTCGCCAACTAAAAACTTCTGCCCAGAAGGGTGTGTTGGAAAATGCTACGAAATGACCAGCAGGTGGTGTGTGTGTCTCAGGTCTCACAGAAGCGTCCCCTCTCAAGTATTTGCAAAAGCTAGAGCTTGTTTTGTTGCAAGATGGAGCCTAGAGATGAAATTGGAATTGGACCGTCTGTCATTTTCTCTCTCTCTCGTCCCTTCTCCCTCGCAAAGGTCTTTTTATTATCACTCACAGACTTTGCAACAACGATGTTGAAAAACTGGAAAACACAGCCGCCTTTCAATGTCAACTCCTTAGGCTTTAATTATACGTGGATTACTCTGAAATTTATATCTCCAGACAGACGCGTCCCTGACACTCTAAATGTATTTATCCAGCTGCCTACTTGGTATCTCACTTGGGTGTCAAAGAGGCATTTCAAAATGGATTTGACCATAAAACAAATCCTCGTTTTCCTGACCCCTTTGCTTTCCTGACTTGTTCTTCACCTACCTTCCCTGTTTCTGTAAGTAGTACCACCATCTGCACAGTTACCCAGGTCTAAATGCTAGGCATTGGTCCTTTACTGGTCCCTTTCTCACACACACACACACACACACACTCACACCTGCGTCACTTCACCAGCAAATCCTGTTGGATCTATCTCAGAAAGAGATCTTGAATGCACTTACTTCCTCCCCTCTCCACAGCACCGCTCTCTTCCAAGCCGTCCTCCTTTCTTGCCTGGACAACGACAATGGCTCCTCACTGGTCTCCATGCTTTGATCCTTGTCTTTCTCTCACTCATTGTCTAGATGGTCATTTAAAACCAAATCAGAACAAGTCACTCCCTTTACAATAAAATGCAAACTCCTTCCCATGGAGCCCTTGTAGGCCTCCAAGATCCTACAAGGTCTGGTCCCTGCCTGCTGCTCTGATCTCACCCCCCAGGACTCTCCTAGGTGGTCACTATCTTTCGTGTCTCCTGTAGTTCCTCAAGCACACCAAACCCTCTCCTACCACAGGGCCTTTGCACAGTCTGTGGTCTCGATTCAGGGGTCACCTCCTCAGAGAGGCCTTCCCCGATGATGCTACTGAAAGTGACCTTCTTCTTCTAGTCTCTAAACCAGGGGTGTCCAAACTTTTTTCAACATTTTTTACCAAGAGCCATATGTGGTAAAATACATAAACAGCCGGGCCACTCACTCGAGGTGAAGTATGGATTGCCTCTCCTGGTTTATTTAAGTAAACTAAATATATTTTTGGAATTTGCTGCGGGCCAATTAACAATGGATTGAGGACCGCAGTTGGCCCGTGGGCTGCAGTTTTGACACCCCTGCTCTAAACCATCGCACTATTTCTATCCTTCGAAACATTTACCCCAATTGTAAATGATGTTGACGTTGTTTCCTTATTTGCTCACCTGTGTAGGGTTGGTCTCCTGCCCTGGAATATAAGCTCTTGTTCCCCACTGAAATTTGAAGTCAAATCTACCAACTCCAAAGTTCCAGTGCCTTTCGAAAGAGGAGGAGAAATGCATTCATGAGAACTCATACATCAGAAAGCACACTTTCCATGAAAATTGTCCTCTTGTTTTCCCATCTTCAAAAATACCTTTGGCACTCTTGCTTTAAAATTCCCTTCTGAGCCAAACTACTCAAAACACTTGATCACACAGTGGTTCTAAGTGGGCTGCGCACACCTTCGGTGGACACATTTGAAGTCTGGAAAGATGCTCACAAAATTGTTAATGGTGTTTCCTGTAAGGAGAGAACTTTCAAAACCCGCCATTGCTCCAAACAGTTCCCTCTGGCCGCTGGATGGACAGGAAAGGGTGGTGCCAATTTTCGACTGGAACGCACCAACGCAGGCTTACCTGCTGGTCACCGCAGCGTCCACTCCTGTTGGACTGTATGTACCCCCACTGTACCAGCTTTTAGATGTTTTCACTGATACCCAAAGGAGGAGGCTTCATTTTCTGCTATAGAGGCTGCTTCTATGTTACTCAAATTCAGTGCGACACACACACATTGATTCCGTAATCTTACCCCAAGCTCATTCCGCACATTTGATCCAATTTGGCTCAACACCGAGCCTCTACTGCGTGCCACGTACTGTGCGGGGGCAGAGATGCAAAGACGTACGAAACAATCCTGTCACCTGTCTCACAATCTGTCACCAAGGATCTCCTCATCCAGCTTGATCAGCTACCTGAGTCATGACGATTGGCTCAGAAAAACTATTGGTTCTTTTCAAAAATCAAAATTTCCCCTCAATGAACAGAACTCTAGAAAATTCTCGGGAGGGGAACAAATAAAATTCTGTGTTGCCTCTGAAGATAGTTCCATGAGAAGAAAATCAAAAGTCTTTGGAGCAAAAATGGCCAACAAAATAATTCCTTGGTTGCCAAGGAGGCTTAGATGGGATTATTATTTACTTGGTGTATAAATTCTGGCATGAAAAAAAAGAGTCTCTCATTTCCTTAAAACTGTAGTTCTTAGTTCCACCACAATCCCTTTTTTTAAAAAACAGATATGTTTGTAACATTACCTTTCCTACCCTGAATTGAAATTCATAGATAGTGTAATCTACTGACAAATAATTTCTAAAAATCAATATATTGTTCTAAATGCCATATTTGCAAGAAATAAACGATATAGTTTATAGTACAATATGTATTTCAATATGAAAGCACTCAGATGATTTGAGAAGACAGTGAGTAGTCAAAGGTCTGCACCTACTTTTCATGACTGCATCTGGACTTCAGAGGAGTGAGACAATATTCTGCTAAACATTGTGGCCTTTTGCTTTACGTTTGCTATTTCCAATAAGGCCTAAAGAGGCACACATAAAACCTTCATGAATGAAGGAGCAATCAGTGAAGACGGACGCAATTGTGTGGCGCTAAGATCCCATGTGTGGTCCTGCCATTAACAATGTCATTTTCCAAAATGGAGAACAACTCTTGGTCAATTGCTAGAGTTTTCCTTCCATTCATCACAGTAGTGGCATTTCTGGGAAGCTTGGTGGCTATTAAAACCATGCTGGTGTTTGTATTTATATTTAAAAAACATTTAGGATCTATGCTCAAATAATAAAAAATAAACCGAGTTTGTGTAAATGTCTGGTGGGACATTTCAAACCTTGAGGGGACACAAGACGACTCTTTGCCCTGCAAGCCTGTCACACTGGCCCCCAAAACAACAAGACACAAGACTCCCCCATCTCCACCCTCGCACCCTGCAATCCTTGCGAGAACCCAAAGCACCACCACAAGGAAACATCCCTGAAGGTGGTACCACCCCCTTTGACAAACACTTCCTTAAAGTCCCAACTCTTAGGAGAACTTCAGGTTTTTCAGTCACTCTTTGTGTCACCACAACGCCTACTCTGCACCCTGTCACCCCGCTGGGAATCCAAGGGTCAGCGGCAGGTGAGTGGAGTAGACTGAGAAGAAATGGCGATAGTTCTAGAAAAGAAAAAGCCTGCCCCTTTGAGTGACAGACAGGCTGGACCTCAGGCAGTAGGTGAAACTCCAGCTCCAAAGAGCACACAGTACTGTGACAGGGGGAAACTAGGCCACCAGATGACAGGGAATGTAAGAACAGGAAGGTGAGCTGTAGCCACAGCAGAGCATGAGGTGTAGAAAGAGCAGTCCACCCACAGGATAAGGCCCTGGTCATAGACGTCAAAGGAGAGCTCCAGAAATTCAGAAAGAGAAAGAGAGAAGTGGGGGGAGGAGAGAAGGGAACGGAGGGTACTAGTTAAGAACTCGGGCTTTGGGATCAGACAGGGTCAAATCCCACCCTTGCCAAGTGCTGAGAAGTGTGGCCTTGGGCCAGTTGCTTAAATTCTCTGTGACTCAGTCTCCTCATCTATAAAATGGGCACTAATGATAGTCCCTACCACTTTGGTTGTTCTGGGGACGAGATGGGATGGCAGGTAAGGTGCTTAGCATGGTGTGTGGGGGGCCTGTAAGCTGCTCAGGAGCAGGACCCTATCTTCTCCCCGTTGGAATCTGGTGTACTTGACCCAAGCAGTCACAGATCAACCCTAGTTGAATGAACTGACTAGGAAGGGCTGTGGAAGTTCACCATTCTCACTATTATGAATGATAATGAGAGAAGGAACCAGATAATGGAGCTGCGTTGGAAGTGGCGACTTGGTTTCTTTACTGGGACACAAGGTCCCAGGCAGCACCGGTCATAAGAAGAACAAACAGATCACCTGAGTAACTGAGTGAAGATGCCTGAAGTCTCTAAGGGTGGACAGCACTGGTCTCGGTGCTTGGGGGCTGCTGAGAGCCCAGGAAAGGCCGTGCAGCCCCACCAGTGAGAAAAGAGAGCTGAGGGCCAGACAGCCACGGGCACTACAACGCACAGGGAGGAGGCCTCAGCCGGACCCAGAGGACGGCCCCGCTGGCCCGCAGACCTGTGGCCGCACGACACGTAGGGCAGGCCAGCTCTGTCCCCTCTAGGAACCGGACACACCACTAGGAGTGTACAAAGTGAGAGAAAAGTAGGCCAGCCCTGGCTCCTTCCCCTCACCAGCTCCATGTCATGTCACTTTCCCCTTTGCGTTCTGAGCTCCAGCCACACTGGCCATTTCCTTGTTTCTCGAAAACGCGAAGCTTCCCCACCCACATTCCCACCACCCACGTCCCCACCAGCCACTCTGCCTGGCTAATTTCTGCTCACCCTTCAGGCCTCGGTTCAAATATCACTTCCTCAGAGAGACTGTCCCTGACCCCTGGCCAAATATGGTGCTGTCTCCTACCCTTATTGGCTCCGGCCTTCCCTTCTTAGCATCTACTGCAATTACAATGATCGCTCACTCGCGTTTCTCTCTCCCACTAGACTGGACACTCCCGGGGGCAGACATTAGATGGTGAGCATCACCCCAAATCCTCTGGTGTGTGGCCCAGTGTCAGGAGCAGGGTCAGACCTCAGTAGATGGCAGTGGAAAGGAAACAGATGAGGAGGGAAAGGGGCCCTATGCACAGAGTGGTGTGACTGGGTTTGTCCTAAAAGAGAATCAGATCCGTAGACAAATTCAACTCTTAAGGAAACCAGGCCATTGACATTCCTGGTTGAATATTCCAAGTACTACCTCCCAGCAAACATTTCTGTCCTCCTCTCCTCTCCAGCCCAGGGGTTGTAGGAGCAAATTATTTGATTGATTTCCCCATCCTCCCTGCTGTCCAGCCATGTCAGGTGTGCAATCGCTTCGATCCTACTGGTGAGAGGTGTTCGGCACCAAATCCCAGGCAGAAGTGAAAACTGGAAAATAGATCCCTCCCTCCCTCCTGCGTCCTGCACCATCCTACCACCACCTCGCAAACCCCGCCAAGCTCAAGTCTGCCAAGCAAGACACCCAGCACCATTTTCTGGTTCTTGGGCAAGAAATCATACTTCATTTGTAGAGATCATTTCATTCTGTGTTTTTCCTTCTGCATCCTCCCTAATGGGAAGTACAGATCCTTTTAGATACCTATGGGGTACAGGCAGAGAACAGTTGGCCACAGAAGTCCAGCTCTTCTTGAAAGCATGGAAACGGCTGTTTCCCAGGATTTCACGTCTAATAGTTAATCACCTCCAATCACAAAGCCATCACTCCGAGCGACAACTAAGCTATTAAGTGGTTTACACACACGACTCTGTTTAATCCTCCTGACAGCTCTATGGAGCAGATGCTATTATGGACTTCATTTTACAGGTGAGGAAAACTGAGGCCCAGCAAGTTGTAGTAATTAAGTAATGGAGTAGCAACAGCAACACCAGTGAGACTCATCAGAGCAAAATGTTCAATGAATGTTAGCTATTACCGTCGCCATTATTTTACTATCCCTGATTTAGTAGTATCTTGAAGTGGGGAGAGGCTATGCCTCGGACGAGTCTTCTCTGCTCTTTGCCCTCTGCCTGGGGTCTGGTCACAAAGTGTGTATGACTCAGGCGTCTGTCAGCTGAGGTGGCCTGTAGCCGAAGTGCTCAGTTCCCCCTGGGTCAAGGTTGCACCATAATATAGGCCCCAAACGAGCACCCAGTAGATTTGAGATGCACCCGTGAAGGTGACAAACCCAGTTTCTATTACGGGTTCCTAGAACTAGGCTGTGCCCCCACGTAGAGTCCTGTTATGATTCACACAAAGTGAGAGCCAAGTGACACGTTCAAGTCTTCTTGTTTTAAATATGCTGACCTGAAGGGACCTCGGGAGAATGGATGGTGCATTTTTAACAGCAGAAGACTCCTTTGGAATACCCGGAGCTGTTTCAAAGAGGGGGGAAATTATACACGGATATATCTCAAAATGGGCTTGTCATGTCAAACATAATCCTTTGTGTGTGTGTGTGTGTGTGTGTGTGTGTGTTCTTAAATGTGGCAATTCCTTATTATCAAGAAGCTGTCATCCGGGTGAGAGGTCACTTGAGAAGGGGACATGCTAGGATCAGCAGCTCATGTAGAGCGGAAGGCAGTTCATGGATGTTGTGGGGCCATTGAGACCTGGGTTCAAATTCTGGTTCCACCACTTACTAGCTGTGTGACGTGGGGCAAGGTTTATGTAGCTTCTCTGAACCGATATGGGAGAGCCATGTCCATATCCACCTTGTAGACTTTTCATCGGATTTTAAAATGAAATCAAGATCTTCAGGTGGACAGAGGAAATAGGGTATAGCAGTTAGGAGCATTAAGTTTACAACCAGACCTGAGATAACATCCCACTTCGGACAGGTCATTTAGCTTCCTTGAGCTGTTTACTCGTCTCTAGGAAAGCCACCCACCTCTGAGGGCTGGAGTAAGAATATGTGTGATGATATAAGCAAGTGCTTCACTCAGTCCCTGGTCCTTAGCAGGCTGCCAAAAAGGGTCGTGCCACCTGTCAGGTGAGGTCAGGACCAGGCTTCTCTATGATGTGGCCAGAGGTCTGAAGTCGAGTGCCCAGCCTGGAGTCTGGTAGCAAGCCACTCAGGGAGGGCTGCGGGTCCAATGTGGAGGTCATGTCACGTGGCACTTCATGGCTCTCACCCCGAGCCCCCCAAAGAGCTGCTTGCCCCATCTCTTTCCCCCACCAACTGGATTCTTAGATTTGGGTTCTTAAGACATAATCTACATGTCTATCTGCAAAGGCTGGGGGAATGGCTGAATTTTAAATCAATGCCAATTTTTCTTATGTCAAGACGAGGCTAATCAAAAAGTTGGTGGGGGGAGAGTCACAATAGATTTTTGCCTCTGTCCTGGAACCATGGAGAGGTGCCTCAAAGACAACTGGACCACATTCCTTTCCTTGGTAAATTTAGTCATGGATAAAGTTGCCGATGAACACACCTGCTCTTTTTGCCTTGCCCAAAGCAGGCACTGCCCCTAGTTAAAAAGGGATCTCGGGTTGACGTCAGTAAGGGAATTCAGCAATGAGCCAGTGCGATCACGGAAATCCTATTTGTACCAGGGCTGATGGCTGATGAACTGAAAGCCGGGATTTACCTCTTCCTCTGCTTTTCCAAAAGGCCTTGTTAAAAAATGAATTCTGTGGCCGGCCTGGTGGCTCTGGCAGTTAGAGCTCCATGCTCCTAACTCCGAAGGCCGCCGGTTCGATTCCCACATGGGCCAGTGGGCTCTCAACCACAAGGTTGCCAGTTCAATTCCTCGAGTCCCACAAGGGATGGTGGGCAGTGCACCCTGCAACTAAAGATTGAACATGGCACCTTGAGCTGAGCTGCCACTGAGCTCCCGGATGGCTCAGTTGGTTGGAGCGCGTCCTCTCAACCACAAGGTTGCAGGTTCGACTTCCGCAAGGGATGGTGGGCTGCGCCCCCTGCAACTAGAAACGGCAACTGGACCTGGAGCTGAGCTGCGCCCTCCACAACTAAGACTGAAAGGACAACAACTTGACTTGGGAAAAAGTCCTGGAAGTACACCCTGTTCCCCAAGAAAGTCCTGTTCCCCCTCCCCAATAAAATCTTTAAAAAAAAATGAATTCTAGCATTCTACTCTGTAATTGTACTTGATGGCTAAACAGCCAGGCCAAGTGTAAGAAGCAGGACTTTGGAGTCAGGCAGACCTCTGTGTATCTAATGCCTCATTTCTTATCTGTGAAACAGGACTAGAAAACCTACCTTATAAGTTCAGTGTGAAGGTTCAATAAGATCAGATGTCTAAGGCAAAATGGTTTCCTCTCTCACCTCCCCACACTGACCTCTCCCTTCCTGGAGCCAGGGTCGGCAGACACGGTTAGTTTTCTACCCAACTGTGATTCCATACCCCTTCTATCTTAGAAACAGAACCCCAGTTTGGTTCACTCTAAGTGACCATGTCCTTTATTTTGGGGGCAGAAGAACTGGTCCGTAGGCAATCCTAGGGAATAAATCTTGTTTCATTTAAGCCAGTCCTGGCAGTCCCAATCCTCCTGCCAAGTAGGCAGTTGCACAAGAGGACATGATACAGTTCTGGCCAATGAGATGGGAGAAATCTGCTCGGGGGTGGGGCGGGGGAGCCTCTGGGAAGGTTTTCATTGTTTTAAAAACGGGATATGAGACAGACAGATTTCCTTTTCTATCTCTGAGTGTTGTCATCTGTATGCTGTTCCGCAGAGAAGGCAACCATCTTCAGACCAAGGAGAGAGCCATCCTGTGAGGTTAGGGCAGCAAACCAAAGCTGGCAGGGCAGAAAACAGAAGGAACCTGGGTGTTGGATGCTGGTGCTCAGCCAATGAACGAACCAAGCCTGCAACTCTGATATTTAGGCCCCTTGTTACGTACGATAATAAATCTCCTCATTGTTTTGGCCACGTCTAGTCAGATGTTTTGCTATACACAGCCATTATTTGCCTTCTCTTTTTCTGGGCATATGATAGGGTTGTACTTCCCTATCTTCTTTGACATAAGGTGCAAGTATTTGGCTTGCTTCAGCCAGAAATGTGAGTAGAACTGCTGTGTGTCACTTACAGGCAAAAGCTAGTTTGTGCCAGTGTCGTTTTCCACACACTCTTTCCCTGCCTGAACCATCAAGGAAACACGGATGGAGCCTCCATCAACTTGGGTTCCCCAGGGACTAACAGAGGCTCCTGCAGCTAACATCACACACATGGTGTGAGTGAGAAATAAACTTGGTTATGTCAAACCAATGAGATGTAGGGGCTGTTTGTTACTGCAGCACAGCCTAGCCTTTCCTCACTGATACACATCTGAACTGATACATTCAACTAATAGAATAGAAACTTTAGCAGAGAAGGAGATGGGAGGTATAAGAGATTTTCCAGAGAAGATTTATCTTTGTGGTGTGAAAAGTCAGATTCCTTTCTAGATAATTCACTCTAAGGCCAGCCTACTGTACAGAATTCCTATCTCCTCCCCACATTGCCTTTAAATCCAGGCCCCATCAGTCAATAGAACTAGACAGAGAAGCCACACTAGAGACTAAATGAAAGAAGAGGCCAGACCCTGGGTGGAAGGAAGAGAGTAGTGAGAGTGAAGGTACTCAGGGAGCATGGAAGATGGAGAGAAGGAAAGAAAAGATTCAGGTGACAGAAAGGGAGATCCCATTGGGCTCCTAGTACGTTGAGACCCAAGGCCTTGCACTTATGCAAGTAGCTAGAAATGGGTTGACAAGAGTAGAGAAGTCACTCCTGAATTCCTCTGTGCCAGCTTAGAATTCATCAAACTCAAAGTAAACAGCTCTTCTAGTTATGGTGGGAGCAGTTTGGCTAATAGTTAGTCCATTCACTAATAGATGGTGTACTAGTTTGCTATGGCTACCATAACAAAATACCACACACTGTGTGTCCTAAGCAACAAATTATTATTTCTTCACAGTCCTGGAGGCTGGAAGTCCAAGATGAAGATGCCAGTCTGCTTGGTTTCTTCTGAGGCTTCTCTCCTTGGTTTGTAGATGACTGTCTTCTCTCTGTATCTTCACAGGTGTCCTGTGTGTGTTTGCGTCCTAATCTCCTCTTCTCATAAGGACTCAGTCAGATTGAATTAGGCCCCACCTCTATGACCTCATTTTACATTAATTACCTCTTTAAAGGCCCCATCTCCAAATACAGTTACCTTCTGAGGTACTAGGGGTTTGGATTTCGCCATCTAAATTCGATGTGTGTGGGGGTGGTGGACAAAATTCAGCCCACAACAAGTGGTAACATCCTTCCTTTTCACAATAAGGGTAATAGTGCAAAGATTACATATGTGACACGCCTGGTACTCAGTCATTCCGAAAGAAGGTAATTATTAATACTGATGGGTTGTTTGACCTTCTACAGGCTCACAAATTCCCTAGGCTGGCACTAGTTTCTTTGCTTCTTTGTGACCTGCACAGCCCATTGTGGCATCACACACCTGGCACTCAAACAATATAGTGCACTGGTTAACAGCATGGGCTTTAAAGCCAAATATACTCAAGTCCAAATTCTAACTTTTCCATTTAGCAGCTGTCACTAAAATAAATGACAGCTTGGGAGCTGGGAGTAGCATCTTCACCCAGCCACCCCTTCCACTCACCCATTGCTGGGCAGCTGCGCCGAGGGTTGGGGAGACTGGACAACGGCAGAGACTGTCTTGTTCCCACCTCGGTTGCTGCTTTTGCTAAAAAAGCACCAGGACCCTGATGGTTTTTTCATTCAAGATAAAAGTGCTCTGTTGCCTTTTTGATTAACTGAACAAATTCAGTTGATAATTTCAGTGACCCAGATTCAAGCAATAACATCTTTCTTTGGAAATATGTGGTTTCATCAGCTTCTTATGTTTTAGGGGAAGGAGGAAATTTGTTCAGAAGAGATCCAAGATGGCGGCATAGATAAACACTGTGCCTGCTTCCTTCCATGAACACATTAAAATGACAACTAAATTATAGAACAATCAATGTGGAGAACCACCTAAAATCTGGCTGAACACAAGTTTTATAACTAAGGATAAAAAGAAGAAGCCACATCGAGACTGGTAGGCGATGGATGGAGACGTTAAATGAGCTGGCCTCAAACTTGTGTGCTGGTTGAAAATCAGGAGGGATATCTCAGCCATGGAGGCTCCCCACAGAGGAGCAAGGGACTCCAGCCCAACACCGGCCTCCACAGCCCAGAGTACTGGTGCCGGGAAGAGCTACCACAACATCTGGCTCTGAAAAACAGTGCAGATTCAGACCATCCTGGTGAGATGGAAGGTTGCGGGGAAACCTAGATGTCCTCTTAAATGGCCTGCACACAGACTCACCCGCTTGCAGGCACTCACCCAGGGCTCCAGCACAGGGACGGTGACTTGGTGGCACTGGAGGCATACGTGGAGCAGACTGAGGTGTGTCACTTCAGAAAGAGGGCTGGAGGACAGTTGCCATTTTCCCTGTGTGGGGTCCTTCTCCTGTGCAGCCAGCAGGTGGGCGCCATCTTTCCTGTGTTGAGCCTTCCCCCACAGGCCAAATCTGCATCTGATTGGCTTGCTGAGCTCTGCTGGGACCCTGCTCCACCCAACTCTCCTAATGCTGGAGGCACTTTCTCCCAAGCAGTCAGCCCCATGCACATTGCAGTTTTTCTTGGAAAACTATCAGAGTCCACAGGTCCCAGGCAGGCAGTGACTGGCCTCTGTGTGCTCTGAGACTTTTGCTGAGTAGCTCCAGGCTCAGCTCTGGCACCACACCAGAGTCTACATTAACCTGGTGACCGCAACTCTTCCTACTCTAGTGACTCCCTGAGACCCTGCCTCATCCAAATTACATACCACATGAGCTTTATCAGTGGCTGAACCTTAAGGGAGATGGCAGGTGGCAGCAGGCCTCGGGGTGTCCTGGCTTTTTGCAGAGCTACCCCAGACCCAGTAATAGTGATAGATGTCCTTGGTTCTCAGTGTGGCCTCTCCCAGTTGCCACCAACTTTAGCACAGGCAGTGAATAACCATGGATCACTTTATAGTTCCTACCAGGTAGTCTCTGACCTGTCACAGGCAGGGAGTGACCTGGGCCTGCACCAAAGCCCCTCCCAAGAGGCCCCAGAACCAACATACTTGGAGTTTGGCTTCAGACCACAGCAGAGCACCACCCAATTAGCCCACAGGCTGCATACACAAAATGCAGTCTCAATAGGCACCAGAGTCTGCTGGGGCAGATCCCACTCAGTGGGTTAAGCCCCCCTTCCCCCAGCAGCCTGTAAGCTGTGGATGTGTCCAAACCCGACAGCCAATCAACCTGAAGGCCAATCACCACCAATGTGCCAATAGCAATCAAGGCCCAATTATAACAGGAGGGCACATACAACCCACACAAGGGACACTCCTGGAGCACCCAGAGCAAGTGACCAAAGAGACTGTGCCAGGGCCCCACAGGGCACCTACTACATAAGGCCACATGGCCAATACTGGGAGACATAGCAGATCTACCTAATACATAGAAACAAACACAGAGAGGCCGCCAAAATGGGGAAACAAAGAAATACATCCCAAATGAAAGAACAGGAGAAAACTCCAGAAAAAGAACTAAACGAAATGGAGGTAAGCAACCTACCAGAGACAGAGTTTAAAACACTGGTTATAAGTATGCTCAAGGAACTTAGTGAGAACTTCAACAGAGAGATAGCAAGCATGAAAAAGGACATCAAAACCATAAAAAAAGAACCAGTCAGAAGTGGCGAATACAATAACTGAGATGAAGAATACACTAGAAGGAATCACCAGCAGACTAGAGGAAGCAGAGGATTGAATCAGCAATTTGGAAAACAAGGTAGTAGAAAACACCCAATCAGAACAGCAAAAAGAAAAAGAATCCAAAAACATGAGGATAGTTTAAGAGACCTCTGGGACAACATCAAGCGTAACAAAATTCACATCATAGGGGTTACAGAAAGAGAAGAGACAAAGAAAAGGATTGAGAACCTATTTGACAAAACAATGACTGAAAACTTTCCTAACCCGGTAAAGGAAATAGACATACAAGTCCAGGAAGTGCAGAGAGTCTCAAACAAGATGAACTCAAAGAGTCTGACACCAAGACACATTATAATTAAAATGGCAAAGGTTAAAGATAAAGAAAGAATCTTAAAAGCAGCAAGAGAAAGGCAACTAGTAACTTATAAGGGAGACCCCATACGATTGTTAGCTGATTTTGCAACAGAAACTTTGCAGACCAGGAGGGATTGGCACAAAATATTCAACATGATGAAAAACAAGGACGTACAACCAAGGATACTCTACCCAGTAAGGCTATCATTTGAAATCGAAGGACAGATAAAGAGCTTCCCGGACAAGGTTGGGGGGCAGGGTGAAAACATGAAGAGATGAAGTAAAAATTGGTAGTTACAAAATAGTCATGGGGATGTAAAGCATAGGGAATATAGTCAATGATATGGAAATAACTATGTATAGTGCCATGTGGGTACTAGACTAGTCATGGGGGGATTCAAGTCTTAAATTATGTAAATGTCTAACCACTATGTTGTACATCTGAAATATAAAATAATATTTAATGTCAATTGTAATTAAAAATTTTTTAAAGGGGGGGAAGATGAAGGGGGCTAAGAGCTCTAAATTTCCAGGGATAAAACAAATAAGTCATGGGATGCAATGTACAGCATGCGGAATATAGTCAATAATATTGTGATAGCATGGTACAGTGTCAGATGGTTGCTGAACTTATCATGGTGATCACTTCTTTAGGTATATAAATGTTGAATAACTATGGTGTGCCCCTGAAACTAATATAATATTGTATGTTGGCTATATTTTTAATAAAAATCTTTTTAAAAAAAATTCAAAAAAAAAAAAAAAATCATAGCTTGGGCAAGTCACTGAAATTTTCTATGACTGTGTCCTCCTCAGTAAATTTGGTTTGTAATGCCTACCTATATTAGTTTCCTATTGCTGTTGCAACAAATTACCACAAATTTAGTGGAGTAACACAAAAGATATATGCACATTTATGTTCATTGAAACATTATTTACAATAGCCAAGATATGGAAACAACCTAAGTGTCCGTCAATAAAAAAGATGTGGTCTAGATATATACAATGGAATATTAATTAGCCATAAAAGGAATGAAATCTTGTCACTTGCAACATGGATGGGCCTTGAGGGCATTATGCTAAATGAAATAAGTCAGACAGAGAAAGACAAATACCATATGGTTTCACTTATATGTGGAATCTAGAAAACAACATAAAACTCATAGACACAGAGAACAGAAAGGTGGTTGCCAGAGGGGAGGGGGGTTGAGGGTTGGGCAAAATTGGTGACAGGCATCAAGAGGTACAAACTTCCAGTCCAGGAGGTAGAATGTACAGCGTGGTGACTGTAGTTAACAATACTGCATTGCATATTTGAAAGTTGCCAAGAGAGTAAATCTTAAATATTCTCATCACACACGAAAATAAAAATTTGGTAACTTTATATGGTGATGACAGTAACTAGACTTATTATGTTGATCATTTTGCAGAGTACATACATAGGAGTCACATTGAACACCGGAAAGTCATTCTGTTATATGCCAATTATACCTCAGGAACCACCCTGTGTCCCCCCACACACAGACTTATTACCTTCTGGTTTTAGAGGTCAGAAATTCAAAATTAGTCTCACTGGGATAAAAGCAAGGTGTCTACAGCGCTGTGTTCCTTCTGGGGGCTCTAGGGGAGAATCAATTCTTGCTTCTAGAGGCCACGTGCATTCCGTGGTTCACGGCTCCTTTCCACCTTTAAATCCAGCAATTGCGTCACTCCAAACTCCTGTCTCACACTCACGTATAAGGACCCTTGTGATCATAGTGGGATAAGCCAGAATCATCTCGCAGCTCAAGGCCAGCTGATTAGTGACCATACTTCCATTGCAACCTTACTTCCCGTCTGCCACATAACTTAACACATTCACCGGTTCCAGGGAGTAGGATGTGGGCATCATTGGAGGCTCACTATCTTGCATACGACACTACATCTCAGAATTGCCACGAAAGCCAAATGCTTATTAGGGTTAGGACAGTGTTTGGCACAGCGAGTGATCCATAAGCAACGTTCTTTGCTTCTTAAGAACTCAGCCTGTGAAGTTCCTCACCGAGGTCAATATCATATGGGAACATAAGGGCTTGTGCAAATGAGAGTTACTTTGCAATTCAGGCAGAATTGGTTTTGGCATTGCGATGCCCAGGATCACAGCATCTTCTAGTAAAAAAAGAGATGCTATACATAGAACATCAAAGCCAACTCTCTAATGTGACCAGGGTTAGCTGCGGCCTGAAACTGTCTCTAAGTGGCAGAACCCAAAGAGGTTCAGCAACTTGCCCAAGGGTGCACGGCTAGTGCAGGGTACAGGGAGGCATGCGAGCACAGCTCACACCAGAGTCTGATGCACAGGTGAGCCCAAACACTCATGCACCGCAGACCTAGGTTCTTTGTGACAGCAAAGCCTCCAAAGAGCCTGTCTCTCTGCAACACAGCTGGGGCCACTGCCTTGCTCTCAGCCCCCAAGGTCCAGACTGAGCCAGTGACATCGCATGCAAGGGCCCAGGCCTGCAGGAGACACAGAATTCTTCCTGCTCTAATTTCCCTCAGAGAAGCCATTGGCAGTTCCCACAACAGCTCCCCTCACGTGGCAGCAGTGGCAGCAGACTCTGAATATCAACCACACTTAGGAACGAGGGATGGAAGCATATGTCAGAGCCGGAGAGAGGAACCGAGTGACAGCCTTCTTTGGGGAGGGAGAGTGTTTTCACAGGCAGGGCTGCTTTTCCAGTGAACTTCTCCTCTTCATTTTTGACTCCACCTGCTACCAGACCAGATGGCCCCAGCTAGCCTTTTCTTTCACAGGCTTCAAATAAAATGCGAAACCCTCTGAGATGTAACTAAATTCCACCCACTGACACAACTCCCTCTTTACCCAGGTGCTCTGGAAGTCACAGAATTTGACACCTACACAATCTGACATCTCCGACTGGGGGGAGGAGGTCCTGAGTGGGCACGGAGGCGTTCACTGAGCCTTTTGATAAACACTTACTGGGCCCTCTCTAGGTACCCAGCATCACACTGGGTTTGTGGATACAGGTGAACTTGGCAGCAGGGGACCCTGCCCCCTCAAGAGCTTATAGTCAACATAGGATCATTCCTTTTCACTGAGAGGTGCTCTGAAGGAGGAATAAGCACAACTGAGGGTGTTTATCAGAGGCAATCAGGGAGGCCTTCACGCAAGAGGTGATGCATCAAAGCCACAACGGGAAGGAAAAGTAGGTGCTGTCTCCAAATGGAGAAAGAGAACAGCTACTACAAACACGGGGCAGCATTTGCAAAAAAGCCTGAAACCTGTCAGACTGTCAGTGTCTTGGGGGGAACAGAGGTACACAGCAGCTACAGAGAGAGGCAGACGTCCTGGAGCGCCTGCCCGTGGTGAGAGATCGGGACGTGCTCCTGAGGCTGCAGAAACATTGTAAGCAGCGGAATGACACAGCCGGAGCTGCATTTTTAAAAATTAAATGTATTGGGCTAAAAGCGGTTACTAACACTATTTAAATTTCAGGTGTGCAACTTTGTAGTATAACACCTGTACACTCTATTATGTGTTCACCACCCAAAGTCTAGTTTCCTTCCATCACCATATATTTGACCCCCTTTACCTTCTTTGTTGTCCCTGCACCTCCCTTCCCTTCTGGTAACCACTAAGCTGTTGTCTGTGTCTATGAGGGTTTTTTTTTTTTTTTAAGACTCTTCTAATGGACATCTAATCAGGGGCAGAGGAAGAGCTAGGCCTCGAACTCAGGTCTCTGTCTCCCTGTCCAGTGCTCTTTTCACCAGCCTTAGGGCATGCGCCTGGTCTCACCATCTGTGTTTGAGGAACCTGTTCCATTTGTGTCCAAACCCCTTTACCCACTTCCCTGTCTCCTGCATCGTCAGAGAGAAGGACACCTCAAAGTGCAGGCAGGCCCACTCAGATGGCCTGTGCCGGTCCCAGCTCTCTGATCTCTAGCTGTGAGTCTTGGGAAAATTAATTTAACATCTTTGCGCCTTGGTTTCTCATGTGCAAAATGATTTTTTAAAAAAGTCAACCTCAGATCATTGTCACGTCAATTTAAAAACAACAACGCATGTAATGTTTGACCTCAAATCAATACTCAATAGGAACTCTTTTAATTGGAATTCCTGGGTGGGGGGGGTGGTCAAAGGTTTTTGCTAACGTTTTCTATACACATTTTCTTAAGGACTCCCAAGCTGGAAGTAGCCACTGCTCTTTGCTTTTCGTTTCCCCTGTGAGCCTTCTGTATTCTGGGACAGGGAGTGTGTAACCCAGGCCTGACAATCATGGTGCTGCCCCTGGTGAAGGGGTGGGTTATGTATTCAAAGGAGGCCGATTATAAGCCTGGCCTGGGTCCATATGCAGATGGTGGGAGCCAGAAGTCGTCTCTTTGCCACAGTGGAGGCTGCTGTCTTCCATGTTCTCCAGAGGCCAGCAGGCGGGTGAAATGAGAGACGACGCAGAGCTGAGGGGCACGGGAACAGAGGGAGCTTGGGAGCAGCACCGTGCCCTGAGGCCATGGGTGGCACAGCTGTTTTTCAATTCTGTGAATTACCTCAACAGCCCAGCAACGTTCTCACGCGACTGACTGCCTGCCTTGCTTTAGCCAAGCTGAGTGGAGGTTTGACACTTGGAACCAAAAGAGTTCTGACAAACTGTGTACGTGTCAGGGTCACAGGTGATTCTGAGTCACCGACTTAGAGCCTCAAAGTTCAAAGAGGCTCAAAAGGTCATCCAGGACAGTGACTTAAACAAAAAAACAACAACAAAAAACCACTTTGGTTTTAAGTAGCAAAATCTTTTTTGCGAATCTTCAGGAACCCAACTATACAAAACATGAGAGGAAGTGCTGTTGTAGCCGCAAGCGTGTGGGAGACCCTCAGCCTGGCCCACGGCCTCCTGAGTCTATCCAGCTGCCCTGCATCCCCCCGAAAGTTAATCAGCTGGTCCAACTTCCTACGTTAGCAATTGCCTGGACCTGCGTCTTTGACATCTGCTCATTGAACCTCAGTTGCACACACCCACAAGGGGCGGCTGACAAACCTCAAGGCGTCCACTTCCGTCTGCAGCCGTCTCTGCTGGCAGTAGTTCCTCATCTGCCTCCTGTTAACACTACCCACGGCCCGAGTCCTCTCGGGTGGAACAGAGCTAATTAAATACACCTTTTCTGAAGACCATTTCCACGCCCCACTTCTTTCCCGGCCTCCCCTCAGTTCCTTCTGACCAGTCCTTGTGGGGCCTCATGTCCAGCTGGTGAAATGCCTAAGAGAGGCAGACTTCTGCACAAGGTGTGATTTAAGGAGGGAGAAAAAGCAGGAGACGTACAGACAGTGTTTACTTACAACACACACACAGAGGTTCATGGGGACCCTGTTACTTCCTGTGTGTGGCCTTTTCCTGCTGCCGGGTACTGCGCTCAGGGCTATGCACACCTCTGGTCCGCCTCTTGTCCTTTCTCTTTTAGTCCTCACAACACACCATGAATTTAGGGATGATTTCTATCCCCATTTAAAAGATGAGGCCCAGACGAGTTAACAGAGCTGGCTCAAGTTCAAGCGCTCATATGGGACGGGTCTGGGATTTGAACCCAGAGCTCAGCTGATTCCAATGCTGGAGCTTTTAGGTGTATTTCTATCAGAAGACGTGGCTCTCCTTGCTCTGGCAGAGGATGAAATGGAGCACTGGGAGGATAGCATCAAAGCAGATAATATTTTGCAGAATTTATATCACAGTGGTCAGGACACAAGGCACACACGTCCTTTGCAGGTAAGCCTTGGAGGAACTTTTGTTAAACATCACACAGTCATTGCGAGTTAGAAATGATTTAATCTGTTATTTGAGAGCAATCGAGGAAGGCGTGGGTCTCTGGGGTGGGAAGGATGAGATGTGACTGTGGGACCAAATTGATTGCAGTTAACCCAGCTCCCCTTTCCTCTTGCCCACAGAGATTCTTTCAGCTCTTTCCCAGCCCGAACCCCACTTCTGGGTGCCACTGTGCTCGATCGAGGAAGAGAATCTGAGGAGCAGTGAGATGGAGGAAACTGCTTTGTCCACCTTGGAACCTGATGTGTCACCAGACAGGGAACCTGGTCTCTGTTCCCTGCTGTAGTTTCAGCGTCACATCGGTGTTCTACGTTTTCTTACAATGTGCCATGTATGAACTGTGACAGTCATAATAGCAATACTATTCCCGATGACTTTCATTGAGCAATTCTAAGTACAGGCACACACACATCTCATCCACACTGCAGCATGCCTCCCAAGCAGGGATGGCTATCGTCCCATTTTAGCAAATATGACTGTTGAGGTGGGGGAAACTGGTAGCAGGTTGAAGCTTCTTGCCCGAGGTCATCCATTTGTAAGCAGCATGACTGATAGTTGAACTCCAGCAATCTGACCTCAAGCCCAGCTATCTTGATATATTAAGTGAAAAAAAAAAAAGCAGATTTCCAAACAGTGCAGGATATGACTCAGCAATGGAAAGGAACCATTGTTACATGCAACGAGGAAGAATCTCACAATAATTATGCCGAGTGAAAGAAACTAGATAAAAGTGTACACGCTGTATGATTTAATCAACATGATGCATTCAGTTGACAAAATTCTAGAAAATGCAAACTGATCGATAGTAACAGAAAGCAGCTCAGTGGCCGCCAGTGGTGGGGAGGGGTGTGGGTAGGGCTTTTACAGCATGAGTAACCTTGAAGGTTGATGGCATTCATCCTCTCGGTGGTTTCCCAGGTATATAAGAATGTCAAAACTTATCAGACTGTGCACTTTAAATGCACATAATGTATTGTATGTCAGTTATGCTCAATAAAGCTTAAAGAACAATATTCGGCAAGATTCTGTTTTTTTAAAAAAAATTAAAACCTGTATACATATGTGCATGTAAATGTATATGGATGTATGAGCCGTGTTTGTACATGACTTAACATGACTCACAAGGCCCTGTGTGACATGCTCCCTGACCCTCCCACCATCGTTTCTCACCACTGGCCCCTTAACATTCCCTGCTGGGCCAGAGCATCGCTTTCGCTTGCTTCATTGCCGGATGCCCTCTCTCTCCTCCTGGTGGTCTCGCTTGCTCTTTATTCTCACTGCCGCGAACTCACCGCGAACTCACCGTGCACATCTCTCCTCAGTTCACTCCCCTTGACTCTTTAGACTAAGAATGTCCCTTCCTCCCTCAGACTAAACCTTCCCTTTGGCATGTGGTACTGTAATGGTTTAATACTTTTTCTCTGCTGTTGCCTTGTAAGTTCCATGAAGGCAAGAGACCTCCTGTCTCTTGTTCATGGAAGATTCTTAATATGTAACACCAAGCCTGGCACACAGTAGGTTTTCACTAGGCCTGTGTTTCAATGAATGACCAAAACACTATTTAAAAATCTTAGTAAGTGCTACTCACTAAAACTAACATATTAAGAAAAAAAGCACACAAGATCAATAGTCTCCAATATGCAGCCAGCATAATGTTAAGAATGATTATTAAAATAAGTAAGACGGCACATAGCATTTGAGAATAGACTACTTAGAGTCGTTCAGACTTCGTTTTACCAACTGCCTGCCAAGTTTTCTTCTCTGTATGGTGGGGACAGTGCTATTCCGTCATTGTCAGGCAGTTTAATCAGGTAAATAGCACTGTCCTCAGACCAACTGAATATCAGCTGTCGCCGAGACCTCCCATGTGTCTGGTTCTCTTCTTTCACAAAGCATTTCTCACAGTACCTCACTCACCCCTTGTAGGAACCTTGCAGGGAGGTGACACAGATGTTATTATTACCCGTTTGAAAAGGAAGCTGAGGCCCAGAGAAGCTAAATGACTTCACTCAAAGGGCAGATACAGGGAACAGTGGTACCAGGAGTAGATCCTGCAAAGGGTCAGCACCCTCTGGAGGGGACCTGCTGGGGTCTTGCCTGCTCCTTAGACAATAAAGTGACTGAAGGCCCCTGCCTGCCTCCCCAGGCAAGTCCAGGTTTTTCTGGCGGTTCCTGGGACCCTGTTCTCTGAGCCAAAAGGCGAGTCCTGCTCCCACCATTTTATCCCCATTGCACCTCCCCTCAGGCGGCTGATAGCTTCTGTGTGCTCAGTTCCAACAGCAGGTACCACACAGCCTCCGTTCCTTGAGTGCCTGCCTGAACCCCTCCACAAACTCCCTGACCTAACAGAGGTAGAGTCCTCCCTTCCCCTCACCCCTGCCCCCCTCCCACAGTTACTCCCCTTTCTCTCCCTCACATTTTCTGCTCCTCTGTTCCACCTCTCTCTGGGCTGCTCTTTCCCCACAAGAAAACAGAACTCTCCTTTGATGGGGCAAAACACTTCACCATCGCCCTCCTCTCCCTTCGCTCACGTACTGTCTAGCTTTGAGCTCAGCCGAAGAAAGCCCCCCCATAACCTGGGTCCTACCTTGTTTATCTCAGTGCTCTGTTTGGCCCAGCACAGAAATCTGTTTGATTGTTTAATTTTCTTCCTGACATTTTAGAAAAACAGATACATTTCACATAATACCCTGGTTTCAGGCTTCTCTCAGAAAAAAATGGGAAGATTCGACAACGAGGGGTCCTCAATCACACAGGGCAGTGACCAGCTGGAGTGGAACATGGCTGCTCAGATTCACCAGAACCCCCCAGGATCTGGGTTGCTGTGACTCACCTGGCCTCTGGAAGCTTTTGAGTTTGTAACCCCTTCTCGGTGGTATACCCAACTGGCAGAGGTTTTACGTCAGTCTTCTTTCTTCCCTTCTGTAAGTGGAAAGACCCAGTATAGAGATTCATTTTTCCACTGATGTGAATTATACTACCACCCCAAATTAGACAGCAGAAGCAGTTACATGCAATTTGGTTTTAAATATATTTTCCACCCCAATGCAAAAATGTTATATGGCATATTTAGAATCCTCCCTCCTTTGCAAGTGAAGGTTTTTTTTCAAGACAACTAAAATTCCCATTGTTCAACTCTCTACCCTGTGCTTTGAGGATGATTCTAGCTGATGGCAGAACTGCAGCCGAAGAAGCATAATTCTATATTATGAGTACCTTTCAGCAACGTAGTCCCTAGCATATCTGTTTTAATGCTCACTAATTCAATCGCTCTTTACTGTTTGAAGCTCAATGCATATTTTCAAAGGCAGCTCCAGTTCCTCTTACGCCCCAACACCTGTTTGCTTTTTACCTCTCCCAATATGCAAATGACTGATCTCAATTTTTTCCAGGGGTCCTTAGCCCCAAGCAGGGAGGAGCTGGTTCTCACTGTGAAGACCTTCTCTCTCTGCTGACACTGACCATCTGGTTTGTTTTCACCTGAGGGGTCCGCGGCAAGCACCACCTGAAAGGGCCAGCGCCAAGCCTAGAGCAGCGGTTCTCAAGGTGTGGCCCCTGGACCAGGCAGCATGAGTGGCACGTGTGATCTTGTTAAATGCAGACTCTCAGCCCCACCCCAGATCTACTGAACCCAAATTTGCATTTTAACAAGATCCCCAGTTGACTCATATATAAATAAAACAAGGTAATTTCTTTAGTGAAAAGGACTGTGAAGTAAATAAAAGAGTGATATGACAGTGACTAGGCAGCGGCTGCTTTACATACAGCAGCTGTTCTCACGGTTTTTTGGTTTCAGGACCATTTACATTCTTAAGGATTGTTGAGGACCCTGAGAGCTTGTTTATAGCTATCAGTATTTGCCATATTAGAAATAAAACTAATAAACTTTTAAGATATTGTTAATTCACTTTAAAATAATAAACAATACAAATTAACACAGTTTTTGAAAGGAGTCGTGTATTCTAAAACAAAAATAATTCACAAGAAGAGAGGCATTGTTTTACATTTTTGCAGATCTCTTTAAATGCCTGCATTAATAGAAGACAGGTGCACTCTCAGGTCTGCCTCTACGTTCAGACTGGTGCAGCACCACGCGTCCTGCCGTCTTCGGAAACCTTCACTGCACGCAGGAGAGACAAGTAGTGAAAAATGTAGTATTGGTAGGCAAACCGTTTTGACTTTGCGTCCCTCCTGAAAGGGTCAGGGTGCAGATCCCAGTTAGGACTGGGGGTATGGTGCAGTGATGGACAAAGTTCTCACAGTGAGCGCATGTAATGCAAACCTGCTATAGGAACCCGCTGTGGGAAGACCTCACTAAACAGCATGGAGATGGCGCAACGCAACTTCTGCTCTCGACGTGGTCCTGGGGTAGCTGCGGGACTACGGACAGGTCCCTTGTCCTGTCTGAGCCGGTTGCCTGGTCTGCTTTATGAGGAGGGTGATCGCTAATGTTCCAGCCCCCACCCCACTCCCCCACCCCCACCACACCCAGTACCCGGGAGGTTCCAGCGGGAACGTCAGAGCAACTCTGCCATTTGCCCAGCAGAGGGCGATGGAGACCAGCCCTGGCTGGACCACTTCCACCCCGAGGCCCTTCGCTGCCACCCCACCCAGACACCAGGTTCCCTTGTGATCCGGGCGGCACCAGGTATCTCGGGCAACGTAGGCCGGCCCCGGGGAGCGACTGGGAGCCTTCACGTTGACCCAAACGTGGTCTGGCTGGAATGAGCGGACTCTCCGGGGAAGTCTGGGAAAAGTAGAGGAAAAAATTGGTTTGGGTAAAAACATCATTTTCCCGCTCGGCCTTTCGGTGAGGACCTACCCAGGAGCTGAGGACTCCTCCCGGGAAGGCCGGGCGGGGTGGCGGGAAGGCGACAGCACGGAGCCCCGCGCCTGCCCTCCCCGGGGCGCCCGCCTGCGGTACGGAGCTGCGCTGCCTGGGCGACGTCACCGCCTTCCCAGAAGAATCCCACCGCCGGGGGCCGGGCGGGGGCGGGGGCTTTTGGTGTCCGAGGATGACACCACTCGCTCGCCGCGCCTTCTGGTTCACCTCTGTTGTCATGGAGACGATAGCATCCTGGCAGCCTGGGTGAGGCCAGCCCGCCCCCAGAGTGACAATGAGCTCGGCCCACTCAGGAAACCACTGGCTCAAGGGCGGCGGCCCAAGGAAACGGGCTGCGGGTCCAAGATCCTCCCCTGGGGGCGCCCTGCCGGGCCACGTGCCTTATGGTACCGGATTATCAAGGTCTCAAAGCACTCTGGCCCCAGGGTCTTAGAAACAACCCTGAAAAATATGGAAGCCCACAGACAGCAGGTGCCTGCCAGAACTGGCTTTTTAATCCGCTAAGGTTTTTTTTCTTCTTATCTTTCTTTCCATGGAGCAGTTACTTATGATTCTCTTCAGAAGATTCGCGGGCTTCATCACTTTCAGTGGAGCAATGTTTGTTTTAAGTCACGTGGGCCGGCTTATATTGAGCACCTGGACTGTGCCAGGAGAGAAGGGACGCTAATAACAGTCCAGCCCTCGGTGCTAAACACCTACCGTGTGTCCCCCAAAGTAAGCCCTAGCCCAACCACCAGCTCTAATGTGTCTTTTGGAGCAAAAATTAATATAAGACCTGGTCTTATTTTACTATAATATAAGACCTGGTCTTATAATATATAATATAACATAATATAATATAATTTAATATAATATAATACCAGGTCTTATATTAATTTTTGCTCCAAAAGACACATTAGAGCTGATGGTCCAGCTAGGTCTTATTTTCAGGGAAACATGGTAGTTGCAAGATTGTGCAGACATGAACCCATTTAGTCTTCACTATAAGTTTAGGAGGTTGGTCTTATCCTATCATACAGAGAAGGGAACTCAATATCCAGCTAATCTGAAACCAGCCACGAAGTTAAATCAGATCTGACTCCTAAACTGGAGTTCTTAACCATTACCAGGCCACTGCTTAACACATCAGTTAAAATGGCAGAGACCCTTGGTCTCTGACATCGATGCCTTTTTACTACTCTGAGACCATTTAATCTTTAATTACGTGTTAACAATTGAGAAGGTCAGGGCAAAAATACTCCTAAAGAAGGAATAAGAAGTGCATAAATAATATAAATGCAGCAGACATTGATCGAATGCCCGCCCTATGCCAGGTGCAGTGCTAAACCTCCTACAATCATGACCACATTTCGTGCTCACAACAATGCTATGAGGTTGGTTCTCTAACTTTGGTCCCCACTTTGCAGATAAGGAAACCGAGGCACAAAGAGGCAAAGTAATTGCCCATGTCCCACAGCTAACAGATGGAATACTTAGTCATCAACAGAAGCCTTCCCTGGTCATAGTAGGCATTCCGTACAACTGCACTCTGCTTTGGAGAGAATGGAGACAGGGAATTGTATACAAACACCCCCAGAAAACCTCACCTATTTGGACCATTTCCATCTAAACTGCATTATAATTTGGAAGCAGGCTAGGGTTAGGGTTTCTTTTATCTCCCTGGGAAAAAAGTTGCTAAGCTAATAGTATAAACAAGGCGAGAACATTTTCACAGGACATTTTAGAGTTTAGAAAGCACTTCTCTACGAAGATCTAATGCCATCTTCACAACACTTGTGGGAGGTTGTCAAAACTGGTCATCTTAGTCCCAATGTACAAGTGAACTCCAAGAAGAGAGGACTTTTTAATTACTAAAAAAAACAAAGGTCTTTAACCACCCACAATAGCCAAAGGTAGACACAACCCAAATGTCTATCAACAGATTAATGGATAAATAAAATATGTCATCTACACACAATGGAATATTGTTCAACCTTAAAAGGGAATGAAATTCTGACACATACTACAACGTAGAGGAATCTTGAAGACATTGTTAAGTGCGATAAGCCAGCCACAAAAAGACACATTTTGTCTGATTCCACTTATATGGGGTCCCTAGGACAGATGAATTTATAGCAATTGAAAGTAGAATAGAGATTACCAGGGGCTGGGGGGAGGAGGGGAGGGGGAGTTATTGTTTAATCGGTACAGAGTTTCTGTTTGGGATGGTGAACAACTTCTAGAAATGGATGGCGGTGCTGGTTGCACAACAATGTGACTGTACTCAATGCCATTGAATTGTACATTTAAAGATGGTTCAAATAAATTTTATGTATGTTTTACTATGATGAAAATTTTTTTTTCAAAAGAGGAAACCACCTTAGCCCTCTCCATTTTTATTTAACTTTTTCTATTAGAGAGGAGTTCTCATGCGTTTATTAAAGCAGGAGCAGCTTTAACGTAAAACCCATTTCTAGCTTTGCAGGGTCGCTGCCTCTATTTGAAAGTAAGGAAACGTCACACCTTTAAAAATAGCTCACAATCATGTGTTTTCGCTAAATACAGGAGACTGGTATTCCCCTCAGGTATTCCACATGAGCAAGATCTGACTAGGAGTGGGGAGAATCGGGGCTGAGTCACTGGTTTGGCAGGTAAGGTCACCATGGGGTGACCGTCTTCGTGGAGCAGGCTCTCGACCGCCCACATCTCCCATCTTCTCCCCTCAGGGGTGACCAGGTCACCAGCCAGCTTAGCTGGAAGTCTAGCTGCTCTGGTGTGATGTTCAGTGGGAGACATTCCACTTTATGACTCAGTGACTCAACAGCAGATGGGTTCATGCAGCTTCTGGTAACCACAGCCAGTTCTGAGGTCAAGACCCTGAACTTCCAAGTGATGTTCCACGAGCAGGAGAGGGAGACACAGCCTCAGGAAGGGTGAGGAGAGAGCTTTCTTCTTTTGTTGGAATGTTAAATATCTAAGAAATGGAATGATTTGACTTATCTTGATTATCCTGAGTGAGACAAGTTAGGAGAGTCGCACACAGAAAGGGACAGTAAGTATTTACTGAATGATTCTTACCTCGGAGGAGTTGAATGGCAAGAACAATTCTCAACTATGAATAGAATAATATATATTCCTAATTAGGTTTCGCCAACTCTGGTTTTCTCAAAGAGGCACCAGAATTGGAGCTTGATGTATTTTCATGGAACTGATACAGTTTTCGTGTGGATAAGGCTGGTATTGACACAAAGAATCATGATGTTTATGTAGGTAACCAGGTTATTAATAAGTGGTAATCAGAAGGGACTTTCTTGAACATGTTTGTACACTCATCTAGCAACCATTAACCGAGGTACCGTATTTATAAGATGAAAGAAAGCAAGAAAGAGAAAGTTTTTGATTTATTTGTTTTGCCTTTCTCCTGTTTAGTCTCTACATGGTTGAGTCAATCTGGTATGGTTTAAGGTACGTGAGCCTTAGAAGCAATGAAGCCTTGTATTAGTCAGTCAGGTACTCTTGCAAGGGACAGAAACTGAATTCAAATCGGCTAGAGGGGGGAAAAAAACCCCAGGGGATGGCTTCAGGTACAGCTGTATCCAGATGCCCAGATGACACTGTTAGGGACCTGTTGTTCTGTATGTCTCAACTCTGCCCATAGGTGATATTTTTGAATCACAACGGGGACTTTATTCATTTATATGGTACTCACCCTCATAAATATGACTGTCACCCCAGAGGACCTCCCTGGAAAGAACTCTTCTTTCCCAACAAAAGTATCTCACAGACTGAGAAAGAGATAAATGCTGTTTCCAGAGTAAAAGGGAATGGTTGCCGGGCAGGCAAAAGCAGTAAGTGTCCACTCCCTGTGTGTAAATGCATGCCTGCGGGAGAGAGGGTTTAGAGTCTAGGTGCCACTTGCCTGGCTCGCCAGTGAGTCAGCCTGGCGTGGGGAAATGTGTGTGCCCTAGACTCAGCAGACCTGAGTCGAAACTGTCGCTCTTCTCTAGCACTATGGCCTCCAGCAACTCACTTAAAAGTAATCATGCTAACAACTAATGGGGTTTGGAGACAAGTGCTGGGTTCTATGTGTATTATGTCCATTACTTGACAGCTCTGAAATGTTATCTGTAAATTACCCATCTGACAGATGGGGCAGCTGTGGGCCAGAGGGGTTAAGTGACCTAAGATCATCAAAGTTAGCAAGGGGCACTCCAGCCCAGGGACCTCTGACTCAAAGTGGCCTCTCTGGGCCTCACTCTCCTTGCCTGCAAAATGGGTATGAGATGAAGGAGAAAAAGGTGGCAGAAGACCCAAAGGAAAAGGAGAAATGACAGTAAAATGGCCGTGACACACTAAGCGTGCAAGAAACCTAATTCTCTTCACCTGTTCTTCCACTCGTATCTTGCCTTGCTGCTTTCTCAGTTTTTTTCTTTTCCTTTTTTTATTTTTTGGTCACTTCATGTGGCCCTGGCTTTTTCTCCCTCCATCCTTCCCTTCCTCTCTTCCTCTTGTCCTTTCCCCCCTTTCTTTTTCCTTTTTTTGGGCCTCTTTTTAAAGTCCTTACCTGGTACAGGGTGATATTTCCAAATCTCCACTGCGGCTTTATTTACCTTCATAGATATGGTCATATAAGATATGACTGTCACCCTAGAGAGACCCACAGCGTGAACCCCAATGCAGCCCTCTTGCTGTTTGGTGGGAAAGGGAAACAAGGAGAATGGGGTCCCCTTCCCCCCAGCCCGCTGATGTCTGCCTGCAGGTTGCACTCAGTGGTTTACTCTGAACTCCACTCTGCCTGGTGGGACAGTTGTGGGGTCCTCCTCTCACCACAGTTGTGGCTTCAGCCCTCTCCTGACCTCTCCGTTACCCCCTCCCGCCTGCCGGGGAGCAGGCCAGAGGCCTGGTGAAAGGGAAAGGAAGTGAGCCCCAACTGCCTTCAGCTTGGGAGCTAAGCACCTTTAATTTGGATGTGTTGTAACGAGAAATGAAGAGGAACTGAGGTGCTTCACGTGTTTGCTGGGCTGGCGGGGGGGGGGACGGGGGCAGGGGCTGGGCCCTGGGCAGACACAGGGTGAGACGGAGAAGGTAGCCCTCCTGAGGAAGCACAGGTGTGAGGGCAGGAAAACAGGGAACCCGTAGCTCCTGAATAACCATTTTATAATGTTCTGGCCTTGGGGACAGAAGTCCACACAGGTGACAGAGTCAAGAGGGCTTTGTCCCCCCACCTCCACCCTGTGGCCCCCACCACACACACTCCCCCACGACAGCTCATGAGTGTGTGTCGTGTACACACCCACCTCCTGGTTTGGGGTGAGGGCCTCACCCCAGACCCAAGCCCCTCAGGCCACTTGTCCCCCACCTAGGTGGGCTCTGAAATTGTGGCAGTGTCGCTGGCAGCAGACACTGCTTCCCACTCACCCCGCCCCAACCTTGGGGGGAGGCTCCGTAAGTCCAGGGGAGCCTGGGCAGGGAGGAGACAGGGCACGGTAAAGCTTGCACTTAGTAAGTTCTACTCCAACCCCAAGAAAGAGCGTTAATAATCCTCATTCCATCGTCAGGAAGCTGGGACTCACGGGTTAGTTAGCAGGAAGATACAACGTCTGCTAACTGAACCAGGATTTCATTTCATGGACTCAGTCACCTCCGAGATGCTGCGTGGCACCTGGGCGCTGTGACTTCCTGGGCCCGGCTTCTCAAGCTCTAACAAGTCAGCAGGTCTGGGAGGGGCTGACCCCGCATTTCTGACCGTTCCTAGGCGACAGCGCTGCTCCCCACTGGGTCCACACTTTGAACAGAGGTTCCAGTTTCAGACCGTCCTGATGAGTTGGGAACAGAGTCCACGAAATTACCACTCAGGCTGCAGTGGTGGGAGGCATCGCATTGTGCTGCCCGAGTTGACATGTGCTGTGGGTATAAAATGCTCGCCAGATTTTGAAGACCTAGTAAGGATGAAATGAAGTAAAACATCTCTTTAATAACCTTTTGTATTAATTACATACAGAAATGAAAATACTTTAGATATACTGGGTAAAATAAAATATATTTTAAAATTTATTTTGCCTGTATCTTTTTACATTTAAAAAAATTTTTTTATTGGAGAACAGTGTGTTTCTCCAGGGCCCCTCAGCTCCAAGTCATTGTCCTTCAATCTAGTTGTGGAGGGTGCAGCTCACTGGAACATGTGGGAATCGAACTGGCAACTCTGTTGTTTGCTCACGCTCTAAACAACTGAGCCATCTGGCCACTTCTCTTGCTACATTTTTTTATGCGAGTACTAGAAAATTTAAAATTGTGCATGTGACCTGTATTATGTTTTCATTGACTAGTTCTGGACTGGAGCAGTGGTTCTCAACCAAGTACAGGAGACGTTGCTCCCCAGGGGATATTTGGCAATGTCTGGAGACATTTTCGGATGTCACATCTAAGGGGGTTGCTGCTGGTGTCTAGTGGGCACAGGCCAGGGATGCTGCTAAACATCTTACAGGGCACAGGACGGCCCCTCACAACCGGGAACTATCCAGCCCCAAATGCCAAGAGTGCCAAGGTTGCAAAATGCTGGTCTAGAATCACATCAACTGTCTCTGCAGCAATTGTATTACTTGTCAGTTGTCGTGTCCTCCTACTAGAATCTGAGTCCCAGGAGACTAGGGACGTCACCTGCCCGTGGCTCCTAGAACAGTGCCTGGTATGAGGCAGGCGCAGCGTTAGTAGTTACACTGAGTGTCTCTCTAACCACCTGAGCCAACACCAAGGTGGTTTGAATTCATCCATGTAAATTAGCACAGGCCACCTGCCACGGCCCCGCAGAATAATGCAGTGAGACCACTCCACCCTGCCAACAGGCTAGGACAAGACAGACTCCAAACATCTTGGCTGCATTGCCCTCACAGCTGCACGCCAATCAATCTATCAGCAGCAGAGATGGGAATTGTCTCTGAAGGGCTCCCCAGACCTCTGCAGCCAGCCCGCCGCGCCCTGGCAGGCCTTCCACAGACCAGACTGCTTTGGTTTCCACTGCCTTCATTTACCACCCAGTGGTGGCTTGGAAGGGCTGGCTCCAGCCCATCTGAGGGGCTGCCTTTCCTCAGTTGCTGGGCCCTGGAAACCCAGACCCAGGGTTTCTAAGGAAGAGTCATCTCTCAGCCCTCTCCCTTCGCAAGAAGCTGGTGGGTGGGGAGGGTGAGGCCAAAAGAAAAACTTGGGTCCACCCAGGGCGTGCAAAGCAAAGGAATTGGGCAGATTAATTTCTCTTGTTCAGATAACTCTTTAATCTTCAGTATGAAGTCTTAACAGCCACAGTTCTGGGTCTTCCCCTGTTCCCACCCTTCACACCCTGGGGTGGGGCCCTGTGTTGATGGGAGTCTGCCCCAGAGCTGGGCTGTGTGACCTTGGGTAAGTGAGGGAAGTGCTCTGCGCCTCAATTTCCCTTCTATAAAATGGGGGTGGGGGAAGAGAGGAGTTTGAGTTGTGCAGATCTTTAAATCTTTCAGTGTCTCCCTCGAGTCTTCAAGAAAAAGTCCAAGCTCCTTAGCAGGACCCAGTTGTACTCCTGCCACCTTTCTGCCTCCTGACCTGCAAGCCAGTTCCTTGCCGTGTGTCGTGAGGACCGCCCAAGCTTCCCCTGCCATGGTCTGTGTCATGCGGGAGACCCTGCTCGCTGCGCCATTTGTCGTGCTGGGAGGCCTGCAGGGTCTCTGCTCCCGCTCCCCATACAAGAACGCAGGATATGGTGAGGCCAAAAAGGAACACCCACGGAGCCATAGGTAGGGGAGTCATACCACTTTATTCTCTCTGGCGGCACTATACTCTCACTGGAGGCTGGATACACACTGTCCGCAAACCGCCATCCACACTTGCCAGCCCAGCCGCCATCTTCTTGCTAGCCCCATTCTTTCTCTTTCTCTTCCCCGTAGCCACAGCAGTTATATTGTGGCCAATGGCTCACTGGTTACAGCTGACGGCCAACTAGCCACAGCTGATGGCCATGCAATCACAGTTGGCCATTTACTACCTGAGCCAGCACCTGTCTATGTGAGGCCGAGAGCCTGGAAACTACTCTCTGGGGCTCCGCCCCCACACTCCACCCCTACAGGCTCTCGCCTCACAATCTACGCGACAAGCGTCTTCCATGAGGGGACCTGTGCGAGGAGCCTGGGGGTGAATGCAATATCCTGGACACAGCCAGGCTCTCTGGGCACAGCCAGGGTTTCTCAGGGCACCACCAGTGCTTCTGGGGCCAGACTTCCTGGACTTCTTAGGGTACCACCTGTCTTCCCGGACACAGCCAGGGTTTCTCAGGGCACCACCAGTACTCCTGGGCACTGCCAGACTTCCTGGACTTCTTAGGGTACCACCTGTCTTCCCGGACACAGCCAGGGTTTCTCAGGGCACCACCAGTACTCCTGGGCACAGCCAGACTTCCTGGACTTCTTAGGGTACCACTAGTTTCCCCGGGCACAGCTAGGATTTCTCAGGGCACTGCCACTCTCTCTGGGAACAGCCACACTTCCTGGACACAGCCAGGGCTTCTCAGGGCACCACCACTCTCTGTGGGCACAGCCACACTTCCTGGACACAGCCAGGGCTTCTCAGGGCACCGCCACTCTCTGTGGGCACAGCCACACTTCCTGGACACAGCCAGGGCTCTCAGGGCACCGCCACTCTCTCTGGGAACAGCCCGACTTCCTGGGCACAGCCAGGGTACCTTCAGGGCTCTACTACTCTCTCTGGGAACAGCCCGACTTCCTGGGCACAGCCAGGGTATCTTCAGGGCTCAGCCAGACCTCTCAGCGCACTGCCACTCTCTCTGTGCCTCTCAGGGTACCCTGCTGGAACAACAGCGACTCACAATCAAGGTGCTTACATATTCTCAATGGCGGCCAGTCAAGAGACAAAAGCAAATATCCCCCAGTTCCACTAACAACAGTTCCCAAACAAACAGTCAAGCGGTCCATTAAATTAGGGATGGAAGGCAATTCCCCATAGTCCATAGTCATTCACCAGGGCTGTCCTGGGGGTGAGGGATGACCTTGACCTCACCCTCATCTCCCACGGAGGACTCAGCAAGCGTTACCTCCTGGGACTATAAGTCCTGCATCCGGGCTGCCTGAGCAGGAACTTCCCCGGCCCACAGGGCTGCAACGACCTTCGCTTTCTCCGGCCTGTGCTGGTTGGGGAACCGTCCACATCTTTCCACCTCTCCGCGGGGCTCCATCTCTGCAGCAGCTGCATGGCTTTTCCTGTGCTGGTGGGAGAACCGTCCACATCTTTCCACCTTTCCACGGGGCTCCATCTCTCCAGCAGCTGCATGGCTTTTCCTGTGCTGGTGGGAGAACCGTCCACGTCCTCCCACCCCTCCACGGGGGTCCAGCTCTCCGGCAGCTGCTCCTCCTGGTCTTCCTCAGGCTGGGTGTTCACATGCACAAACTGCTCCACCGTCCTTTGGAGAGCTTTGGCTGGCACCATATCCTGCCGACTACGCCATGTGTCGTGCAGGAGACCCTGCTCGCTGCGCCATTTGTCGTGCTGGGAGGCCTGCAGGGTCTCTGCTCCCGCTCCCCATACAAGAACGCAGGATATGGTGAGGCCAAAAAGGAACACCCACGGAGCCATAGGTAGGGGAGTCATACCACTTTATTCTCTCTGGCGGCACTATACTCTCACTGGAGGCTGGATACACACTGTCCGCAAACCGCCATCCACACTTGCCAGCCCAGCCGCCATCTTCTTGCTAGCCCCATTCTTTCTCTTTCTCTTCCCCGTAGCCACAGCAGTTATATTGTGGCCAATGGCTCACTGGTTACAGCTGACGGCCAACTAGCCACAGCTGATGGCCATGCAATCACAGTTGGCCATTTACTACCTGAGCCAGCACCTGTCTATGTGAGGCCGAGAGCCTGGAAACTACTCTCTGGGGCTCCGCCCCCACAGTCTGCCTTCGGTTTTGTTAGGGTGCCTTGTTCTCCATGACCTTGCAGTCTCTGGACATGCCATTCTGCTCTTCCATGGAGTTTTCTAGAGCAGGGCTGAAGAACATGTGTGGTGGGTCACATGGCACGTGTTGACTATGTGCCCTTGGGCAAGTTACTTACCTTCTCTGTGCTTCTGGAAAATAAGAATAACAATGCTACCTGATTTATAGGGTTACTGTGCTGGTTAAATGAGATGATGCTTGTAGAGTGGTTAACAACAGTGCCCAACACCTGGAAAGCAACCAGGAAAAAAGTCCTGCCATCATTATTAACATTTCTGGGACCCATTCCCACTCATCTCTCAGCAACCAGCTTAGTTGTCACCCTCTTCCAGGAAGCCTTCCCTGATTCCCACCTGCCAGCAGAGGTAGCTGTGCCTCTGGGTTCTGACTCACCCGGGACTTACCTCTGTCACCACCCTTATCACTTGTGTGGTAACTGCCTGTTTACTTGTCTTGCTCCCTCAATAGATTGTCACTTCCTCTGGTCAAGAGGTTGGAAACAGACCACCTGCTGGCCCAAACCACAGGTATGCTTTAGCTGGACTACAGGGTTATTGGGAAACATTTTAATGGGATGCCTAATTTTGGAAATAGAGTGATTCACTAAAAAATAAAGTCTACGAAAAAAATCTAAAACATAAAGTCTATTAAAACAATAGGATGATTTCACGTAAAAACCTGGGTTTCCAGCTTTTCTTGGAAAATCAGAAACTGCTAACACAAACCACTATCACCACAGGCACCTGCAGGAGTGTCACTTTCAGGCAGGCAGCTTGCTGCAGGCCCAACCCAACCCCGTTTACTCACACCCTCTGCCCCAGAAATGAGACGATATAAGCCTAGCATCTAGATAGGGACACTTTGGAGAATGAAAGCAGAATGCAGTTTATAAAGACAAATCAGCAGGACGACCCGGGAGAACAGGGCTCACACTCCCCTA
This sequence comes from Rhinolophus sinicus, assembly GCF_036562045.2. Classification (NCBI taxonomy): domain Eukaryota; kingdom Metazoa; phylum Chordata; class Mammalia; order Chiroptera; family Rhinolophidae; genus Rhinolophus; species Rhinolophus sinicus. Next base: position 4,671,952 of record NC_133759.1, on the reverse strand, counting down.
ATTGTAGGGCAGGGTCTTGGGCATCTTTCCGTCCCACGTCACACACTTCCTGCCACATAAATGCTCAATAAATGATAATAAGTGCCCTGGCATTTTTTGAGCATTTGCTTGATGTGTTAGCTGATGCTGTCCTCCCAAGAACCCTACGAAGTGGGACTATTGTCTTCATTTTGCAGATGAGAAAGCTGAGGCATGATGTGTCAGTAACCTGTCCCAACTGCACAGGTAGGAACTGGGAACCAAGGCAGTCTGGGTCTAGAAACCATGTTTTGGGAAACCAAGAACTAGCTTTAAGATCCTTCCCAGCTCAGACCCTCTGGCTCCCTATTTTTCCCTGTTGTTTTCACCTTTCTTCCCGAGTCTGCCCATCCTTTGGTGCTGCCCTTTCCCTAGAGGACTCTCATGTCTCCTTTGCTCTGCCTCTCTCTCCTTGTCTTTTTCTCACTCGCGTGCTGTCTGTCTCCCCAGCCTGTCTCTCGCCGTGCTCCTTCTCGAGAGTTCTCTGTTTCTGCCTCTGCACTTCTCATGCTCTCTCTTACCATCTCTCTGCTCTCCCTCTCTCTCCTCCTTGTCGTGTGGGCTCTTACCAACCATGACTACACAAACACTTGTGTGGTGGACGAGTGTGTTTGCAGTGACGAGGGTGGGTCTGGGCCTGCAGAACTCGGACGAGCTGGGCGCTGTGCTCCCTGCACACTGTGGTGGGCACACCTGTGGACAGAGGCACGAGGCCTGCAGCTGGCGATTCCGGATCCAGGGGATGGACACTCCCTGCACACTCCCCGCCCGTGCCTCTGTCCTCCTGCGGGCGACTGGCTGGGCAGTGGATGGCTTTGAGCAGACAGGCCTGCAGAGACTGACAGGTCAGTAGGGCTAATGGTGCCTCCTTCTGTTTGGCGAGAGGAAGGTAACTAGAATCCATTTTCCACAAAAGCAAACCCTCCAATGTATATGATCGAAGCACGTGAAACAAATGTGTTTTGAAGGGAGAAGATAGGCTTGGAATGTTATCCTGTAGCCAAGGACAAAGGCCACTGCTCCTTAACAAATAAACAAGGAGAAAGGTGATAGGTAGGGGAAAATGGTTCTCCTCCACCCCACCAAGAATGGAGGGAAGGCAGGCCAGAGGGGGAAAGAGAGGAGAAGGGGAAATAAACAGGAGTATGGTGGCCGAGGGGGACTGGGTGAGAGAAGGGAGAGAGGGGAAAGGCGGAAAGGGGGTGACAGAGTTGTAAGCACTTGAGGTGAGCTTGCGGCTTCAGGCTAGGGCAGCTACCTGTTTGGCTCTGCCCACGTAAAGCACACTCACTGAGGAAGGAGGAGGAGGAGACAAGTGGAGAGACCACAGAAAGGTAGGTCCCCGAGCTCAAATCCCAGGCTGCTGGGCTCCGCCCTCTTTTCACCTTGGTTTCCAAATGGGTGTTCCCAAGGCCAGAGGGGAAATGTTCAGACAAAGCTCTGCTGGTGGTGGTGAGTCAGGGCCCCACCCAGCACCGCGCCCCCCTCACACCGGCCCCAGGGGGGCCTCTCACCCACGGGTGTGGCAGCTGCTGGGTGTTACCGATGTAACACAGTGAGGCAGCAGGGGCCTGGAATACATTCCCACTGAACTGTGGCCATAGGGTCCAGCTCCAGAGCCCTGCTGGTTGGTGGCTCCGTCCGTTCTGGCCATGAAAGGTGACCTGGCTGCTGAGCGTTTGCGATGTCAGTGTCACAGTGCAAGGCAAACACAAACAGCCCTGCAGAGTGGGATCAGTCATTGCAAAGGCCTGTCACCCAACAGTTTATTACCCACCACTCTGCCATCGTAAGCCCTGAGAGGGCAGGAGCCTGACTGTGGACCCCACTGTACATACACACCCAGCGCTTGGCATGCAGGCTGGTATGCAGTAGGTGCTTAATAACTGAGTGAATGTATCAGCATGGATTCAAATCTCCCTGCTGCCCCTGACGAGCAGTGTGACCTGCCCGAGTCCCTTAACTCCTCTGACCTCCTGCTTCCTTCCTCAGTACAATGGGATAGCGCCAGCAAAAGTATAGATTGGTGCCTTGCCCCCAACTCCGTAGGAAAATGAGATAGCGGGGGTGGGGGGTACCCAGTCTGTGGCTGTCACTCAAACATGGCAGGGATGTGAGTGGAGCAGACATTTTCCGATTCGGAAAGTCTGCAGCCTCTGTCACTGGTAGTTCCAGATGTGTCGTACAGATGCCACTTTTTAGGAAGGCAATGTGGTGATGTGGCAAAGAGCACCAATACCTGGGTGTGAATGTTGCCTCCACACCTCACTCCCTGTGTGACAGTGGGCAAGCCACCTCCTCTCTCTGAGCTTGTTTTCCTATGTGTAAAATGGAGGGGTTGTGAGGTTTGAAAGAGATCGATCTCATGTTGACCCAGCACGTAGACGATGCTCAGTTCGTGTTAGCCAACCCTGTGAGGCAGACATAATTCTCCCCAGGGTGCAAAAGAGGAAACCAGAGCTGGCCAGGTGGAGAGGCGTGCCTCGTGGCAGAACCAGAACAAGACACCTCGGCCCCAGGGCCCACCACAGCTGCCAGAAGTAAGGACGTATCGCCACCCCTGCCCCCACCTTTGCCTGGTGGAGAAGTGAAACACAAACCCATCCGTGTCAGAAAGAAGAGAAGGAGCCAGCTGAGCTGAGGAGAGTCGAGTGGCCCCCGAATCCTGTCAAAGACAGTCTAGGGGAAGGTCAAGTCCAGGGCGGCAGAGGGTGGAGGCGGTGGGAGGATAGTGTGACAAGAGGGGGACTGGTGACTGAGGTGGCGAGGGGTGGAAAGCTGGTCCTGAGAATGAGGAAGGAAGCCCTTTATCAGCATTCACAAGAACAGAGAGGGAAGTTGTTTGCATCTGGCCAGATACCTCAGCTGTGACCTCCTGTCTCTATGGAGAGGGGTCCCTGCAAGATTAGTTTTCAACTCTTTAGGGAGAAACCATGTGGCCCTGATTCTTAGAAGCTGCCTTCATCCTAATCGAATAAACCTCTCTGCGGCTTGTTGACCAGCACCAGGGGTTGGCCTTCTGCCCGGTGAACCTTCAGCTTCTCACGAGAGTTGGCATTGCCCATGCTTTCAGCCTACCCATTTTACAGGAAACTAGGCTGGAATCTGGCCTCTGGTCCTAGCTCTGCCATTAGCTGGCTCTGGGATCCCAGTGGTTTCCCCAACTGGACCTCAGTTTTCCCATCTGTAAAGTGGAGGTGTTTAGGCTACATCTTCCTTTTAGTCCCTCTTTTTCCCTTCCCTCCAGAGCAAAGGGTGTGGAATTCTAAGGCAAAAGTCACCCTGATCAAATGGTGTGGATTAGTGAATAACCCAGCACTGAGGTCAGCCTCTGGAAGCAATTTAAAGCAGCCCAGGGATCTGAGATTCCAAACCCCCATAAGCAAGCAGAAGTGTTCCCTCCCACACTGGCCGCCTCCCTTCCTGAGCAATTCTGCACCGGTCCTGTGGGTGAAGCAGCTGGGCTTTCCACAGAGCTCTGAGGCTAAGCACGTCATTGGGTCGGAGGGTTAGACCAGGCAGGGGCTCCATTGGTTGTCATGGTTCCTGCCTGTACTGAGCAGCTACTGTGGGCCAGGCACGAGCCAGTAGTGACCATCGCTGTCCTCCCCACAGCCCTAGGTCAGGCACACACGCTTATTACAGGCGTTTTAATATCCACGGAAGCTGAGGCTCAGGGCGGCAACTTGCTCAGGGTCGAGCAACTGCAGGTGACAAAGCGGACACCCAAACCCAACTGGAGTGACTCCTTTTGACAGAGTCAATCCATTCAAGTCAACACTGGGTGATCGGAATATGGGTAGTTTTCTGTCTACTTTAATTTAAAACATTTTCCCCTTAGAATTAACATGGATTACTTGCATTTTAAAAGGGAGTAACCAGCCAAAGCATTTGCAGATAACACGATATGTTGTCTGGAATCTGATTTAAACTAATCCTGTTTTTTTTTTTTTTTGGGGGGGAATATAAATAAAGCAAAATTGTACATGAATTGATCGTTCTTGAAGTTGGGTATGAGCTTCTTTATACTGTCCTCTCCCACTGTGAACTTGTTTGGAAATGTCCATGATCATTTAAAAATGTAATTTAAATTTTATATTTAGAAAGTCACGGATTCAGGCGAAAGGAATTGGCCTTGGGAAGGCCCTGTCGTGGATTGGCAGTGCGTCACCCACCCCCCAGCTGGCAGCACTTTAAGGTCACCTGGAGAAGGCATTCATTCTAGCCTCCTGGTTCTGCTCTCCCTGGACACAAGGGCCCTCTTTGCATCCAAGAGCACAATCTGCCCCCAGACTTTCGGCCAAGGGCAGACTGCGGGTTAGGCTTCCTGAAGCCGCACTGTGGTTCGGTGATGGCATTTGGACAGGGACGTGGTTCATGTTCTCCTGGTCAGGACATTTGGAGAATCTCTCATAAATGTTATCAGCAAAAGCACAGTGGCTGCCCACATGCTGGGACACCCAGAAAATGGGGAAGACGAGACCTCTGACTTGCACGTGCCGGCCAAGTGTCCGGGAGTGGCCCCGAGGGCCCAGGGCACAGAGCTTCTGCCCTCATCCAGCATGTCATTGTCCTTCCAGACCCGCTGTGTACAGCCATCCCCGTCTGCAGTGCTCCTTCCTCAGACCAGGAATCACCTCTCGACTGGCCTTCCTAACGCTGAGTTACCATCATTCATTTACTCAATATTTACTTATTGAGCACTGACATAGCAAGCAGATAGATAGATAGTAGATAGATGATAAACAGATGGAAGTTGGCATAGATAACATACAGCACATAACAGACGTGGTCTCCATGCTCCAGGAGCTTCTAATTTCCTAGCAGACAAATCAAGTATTAATACTATTAATCATTTAATTATGATTCTTACAAGTGCTTTAGAGAAGGAACTGTGAGGGCATATAAGCAACAATGTGATCTGATGTGAGGGGGGTGTGCCAACGATTCAAAATGTCTTCTTGGAGAGAATCGTGTCCAAACGGAGAGCTGGAGATTTGAGGCATTCACTGGTCAAAACAGGGAAATGGGGTTATTCCAGACAAAGGACGTGGCATGTGCAAAGGCCGGGGGTGCCTGACTTATTGAAGGGGATAAAGGACTACAGTGTGGTCTGTGTAGAGTGAGGAGTCCGAGGGGGAGGGAGCTGGGAGAGAAGGAGCCGGTGGCAGAAAACAAAGGAGCTTGAAGGCCAAGGTAGAGGTGTGTGTGTGTCTGTGTGTGTGTGTGTGTGGTGATGCTATCCTCTTAAACCTAAAACAAACACTCTGGTTGCTGGGGGTCCAAGTGGAGCAGAGCAGGGCTCAGGCAGCTGCTGCAGGGCTTGGGCTGGCCCATATGGCACATTTGTGAGAATTAGCAGAAGACACCCCTCTGGGAAGACGCAGCCATGTAGATCCATGCTTAGGGAATGGAGTCTGGCCTGAATTTCAGCCCTCACTAACTCTGAGCCAGTATCTTTGTGCAGTGAACAACCTATACAACTGTACATGATGGCCATGGGATTGTGGGGAACAGAGAAATCAGAAGACCTTAGAACATTTGTTGATAAATCTGCCTCCTTGCATTCTGAGTTCTTGAGGTCCATATTCATGTTTGTAAGTTCAGTGCACATAGGAGATGCTGCAAATGTTTGCTGAATGCATTATTCTTTGGACGCTTTTCCTTTTGATTTGCTGTCTTCTCATTCTTTTCTTCTAAATTCGTAATGGCTTCCTTTTAATGTACACCTCAATGTTATGAAGCACCGTATTAGACATTTTGCCCTTTTTATCCTCCAAACATCTTATCCCCTGTCCATTTCACAGAGACTGGGCCCCAGTCGCATAGCTAGAATAGCAGGCAGGGACCTTTCCCATCCTTGCCAGCTGGGTCATGCCATGTGTGAACCTGTCAAGTTCTAGGAACGTGAGTGTGGAGGGCGCATGCTGTATGGGAAGGATTTTTGTGCATGCCTCTTTAAACTTTGAACCCTAGAATGTCAGCGCTGAAAGGAGGCCTCATTTTACAGATGGGCAACCGAGGCCCAGAAAAGGGTTGGAAATTGCTCCAAGTGACTGGGTAAGTCAGAACCAGAAAAGGACTAGAGACCAGGTCCCTTGAGATAGAGATCAGGGATGGAGATTAGAAGAGAGAGCCGGAGGGGGAACAGCTCCCTGGGGATGGTATCTGACTGTGAAGGTGTCAGGGAGGCTGCCAGGGGTTAGGGTAGGGCACCAGAGAGCCCGCATACTGTTTGAAGGGGAAGGAAGAAAAGGCAGAGAAAACAGGACTTCCTCAGGGGATGGGTGGGTCCCTAAACTGGAATCCCTTTGGATCTAGCCTGGCCATAGATTTTTCCAGACTCTAAGTGGAATTTCTTGTTCTGGGCCTGGTCGGTCTGGAGGCCCTTGGCCAATAACCAGGACGGCCTGTGCTGACAGCAAGCCACTGCCGGCCTGGGCCCTGGGTGGAGTCCAAGAGAAGGCCTGTTCCCCTTCCCAGGGGCCTCTCTCCCAGGTACCCTCTGAGGGCCCCACTCCAGCTCTCTGTTGGTGCCTGCCTGGGGTTTTCCTGATTCTGGGCCTGCATCACAGCTCTTCTTAGGTCACGTTGCCACTGGTCCCACCAGCATTGCCTTGTGCTGGAAAATCCCTCAGGGCCCAAGCAACCGTGACCATAGAAGCAGGAAACTGTGACACCCAAGGCACGCAGGGTGTGGGGTTTATTCTTAGAGTGTGGTTGGGAAGGGCGGGGTCGAGTAGGGGTGGAGTGGGATGGGATAGTCAGGAGAAAACAGAGAAATCCAGAAAGAAGGAACCCTCTGAATTTCAGACTAGCTTTCTTTCCCAGAGTGCTGTGTTTGCTTCTGGCCCCAGGACTGTCTCCCTGCCTTGAGTTGCCATGGTGTCTCTTGAAGGACATCTCAGGATCCAGGGTCCAGCCCCTCAATTCAAGGACCCCAACCTATGAAGTTTAGTAATAGTAGCAATGATAATAATATAAGTAATAGTTGTCATTAATCCACATTGAGATTAATCTTAAATAGGTATTAATCCCATTTTACAGACAGGGAAACTGAGGCTCAAAGAGCATAAATTGTTTTCCTGATGTCATACGGCTATGTATTTGTCCACTGATTCAACAAATATTTATTGAGTCACTGCCATATGTGGCCATTGTTGTAGATGACAGGGACCGAGCCCTGAGTGTGGTCTCTGCTCTCAAGTTTCTCTGTATCTGTAATAGTGAAGAGATCCCACCGGGAGCAAATAAGCAAATCGATAAGGGAGGTAATCACAGATTGGGATAGGAAGCAAGCAGGGCGAGGAGGTGTACGGTGTGAGTGTGGTGGTGTCCTAGAAAGGGTGATACGGAGGGCTTGTTTTCAGAGGTGACATTTGAGCTAGGGTTGGATGGGTGAGAAGGTGCCTGAGAAAGGCTGGTCCCAGCAGGACCAACAGTGAGGGCAAAGGGCCTGGGGTGGCAATGAACCTGTGTTCCAGGAGGTCCAAGGATGGACTGAAGGGAGCAGGGGAGGTGGGAAAGCAGGTCGGCCTGGGTCACAGCCTTTTCTGGACCACAGGAAAGGGGTGGGGTTGTCAGGGGCTGTCCGGGGTACAGGCTGGATTTTCATCTGTAAATCCAGGCCTCCATGGCCAGCCTAGGCTCTGCCCCTTTGACCCAGGTCTGTCCTGACTCTGAGCTGGGCTCGGGCAGGGGTGCCTCCCCTGGCTCCGTGCTGGCTGCAGCCACCTCTGCTCACAGAGTGCCATAGGCTAGGCAGAGCCACTTCTGCTTCCCAGCTCAGGAGCCTGTGTGAGGCAATCAGACAATCAGCCCTAAAGGAAGGAGCAGCCTCGCAAACCCAGGACTCTGCCTTCCCAGCTCCCGGATGCTTTTCCCTTCCCCCACCTTCTATGCCCTCACAGTAGAGTCAGCATCACCTGACCTGGGTTCAAATCCTGTAACCACTTTAATCAACTCTCAGAACCTCACTTCTCTGACCTGTGCAATGGGTAACACCTTCTGCTCTCACAAGGTTGTGGGTGAACATGAAACGTGATAGGAATGATATCAGCTGACACTGAGAGCGTGCCCTGGGCCAAGCACGTGCCAATTGCCTTACGTGCATTAACTCACTTTGTCCTCAAACCGACAATAGGGCACAGGGACTGTTATCAGAGCCAGCTTTGTGGACATGTGGCCTGTGCCCTCATGCAGGGCCCTGAGATTCGAAGGGCCCCATACTTGGTTTTATGCTCAGCCATTGCTGTTCTGGAATATTTAATAATTTTTCAACAAGCCCCCACCCATTTTCATTTTGCACTGGGCCAGGCAAATTATGTAGATGGTCCAGATTATTATATATTCAAGAAATGTTTAATGATCCAGGCAGTGTTTAAGGCCCTGGGGAGATAAAAGTGAACGAAACAGATTTCCCCACCCTCGTGAAGTTTACTTGGCGTCACTTGCCAGACGACGGAACGGAGGTTCAGAGAAGGTAAGTTACCTGCTCAAGGACACACAGCGATGAACGGGTACCCAAGTTCCAACTCAGAGATCATAACCACAGTACCACCCGCCCTCCAGCGAAAGGCTGGAAGGTGTTTAACAGCAGGTAAAGAAATAATCAGTAGTCGTGCGGGGGACCCTGCTCACTGCACCATGTGTCATGCGGGAGACCCTGATCGCTGCACCATTTGTTGTGCGGGGAGTCACGTGGGGTATCTGCTCCCGCTCCCTGCACCAGAACACAGGTGTCGTGCGGGGTGGCCTGCGGAGTCTCTGCTCCTGCTCCCCACACAAGAATGCAGGATATGGCCAGGCCCAAAAGGAACACCCACGGAGCCATAGGTAGGGAAGTCATACCACTGTGGTCTCACTGGAGGCTGGGTTCACAGGACGTGCGACCTGCTGTCCGCTTTTCTGCCAACCGACCGACGACTCTCCTCCACTCTCCTCAACTCTGCTCCTCTCCTCTCCTCTCCTCCTCTTCTCTACTCTCCTTCCCTCTGCTCCTCTACTCTCCTCCACTCTCTCCGTAGCCGCAGCAGTTATATTACTGGCCAATGGCTCAATGGTTACAGCTGACGGCCAACCAGCCACAGCTGACGGCCATCTACCACCCGAGCCAGCACCCCTCCACGTGAGGCCGAGAGCCCGGAAACTGCTTTCTGGGTCTCTGTCCCCACATCAGTACTCTTCTAAGCGCTTTAAATATGTTACCTCATTTAATTACAACAACCTCATTTTAGAGACAGGAAGTGGAAGCTCAGAGAGGTCAGGAAACTTGTCTGGAGTTACCCTGCAGGTAGGAAGCAGAGGAGTTTAGGAACCCCGAGCTCCTGGCCGCTCCAGCACACTGCCTTTTGAAGCAATCATTCAGGAAATGGTGAATTTTATAATTATTTTAATCATCCTCGTTTTCATGTTTGTCTCGGGACCCCCTCACGCACAAGGCATGACCCAAATCACTCTGTGGGGAGTGGAAGAACTAAGAAATGAAGGAGCAGATTCATTCAAGCTATGCGTGACATCTAGAGAGTCTCCTCACCCCCAACCACCCCAGATCTGACATGAGTTATCACTGGGCCATGACACCAGCCTTCTTGCCTTGAGCCAGTGATGAAATCTCTCAGCGCTCAGGATGTAGAAAAGGGTCGTGTCTTCCAGTAAACAGGCCGGGACTTGAAGGGAGGGGGTGCTGTGGGGAGGAGCAGTTCACAGCGATGGTTATCACTGAGTAAAAGCTTTCCTTTTCCTCCCCATGTGATGACAGGGCTCCCTCCCCTAGAGGCGGTCACTGTGTAGAGGGTCTCATCTCCCGTGAGTGGGCTGCTTTGAGGAATGTGGGCGTTCCTAGGGCTCTGGAACAGACCCCTGCCCAGAATAGCACTTTGCATTACCCTCCCTGACGTCTGACGTCCCTGTCATGTGTTTGTTATTCAACAAATGGTTACTGAGTGCCTACTATGTGTCAGGCACTCTTCTAAGACCTGGGGATACAGCAGAGAATAAAACAGGCAAAGCACTGTGATCCAACTCCCAGATGCATCGCGGGGAATTCTTGATTGGATGGCAGACATTGGGAATTTTACCTCATTGGGCACTGGATATTTTTTGACTCTTAGATATTATTGAGTTGTGTCTAGGACATAGTTAGGGTACTTTTTAACTGTTTCAGGTCAGAGAGGAAATCTGGCCCCTGTGGCTGTTTTTTGGCCAGAGTCAGAAGTTTTTCCTTATGAAAAGGCCTCCAGGCCTGGGAGAGGCAAGGCTTGAAAGCTCATCAGTTATTTATACCTTCAGGGGGATGAGTTTCTGAGAGCCTGTCTGCAGCTTTGTAGTAACAGGAAATGCAGAGCTGGAAGACACTAAGTAGAACACAAACTGAGGAGGTCAACTCGCAGACAGACGCTCACACAGCCATTATTTCATTGGAATTTATCACCTTCTTGCTAATCTGCCAGCAAGCCGGCTGCTTTGTCTCCATCTTATGGGTGAGGAGAGTGAAGCTCGGGGAATTTAAATGAGTGACCGGAAGTCACAGAGCCAGTTAAGACTCAGAGCTACTGACTTCCCCTGGAGCGCCTTCTAACACACCTTGGGACTGGGATCACCATCCAGGGAGGGAGGGTGAAGGACATCTGTGACCCCCAACCCTCATGCTGACTTGCGTGTTTCACACACTGCTGGCCTTGCCCCTTCTGTCTCAGGCTTGTCTGAGAAATGGCTTTGGCCTGCCAGGGGCACCAGTCATGTCCCTGGGGCTGCAGCTACAGGTGAGGAAAACGCGGGCAATGTGAAGAGAAGGTAAAGTCCACGAGGTCAGGGACTGCATCGGACCTGGTTCCCCTCAGAGGCCCCAGCACCTAGAACAGTGTCTGACCCCTAGTAGGGTCTCAGGGAATGTCCACTGAACAACAAAACACGAAGCAATGGATTGGGGGTTAAACAGACGACAAGGAACACTTGTGTCAGTTGCTTCATCTATAAACTGGGGACAATCGCTACCTTTTGATGATGTTTCGATTTCGTGGCTGTAACGCACGCTCCGTGAGGGCAGGCGTTTTTGTCTGTTTATTTATGCATGGCACTATCCCCAGCACTTAAAACAGTGCCTGCCACTGAATGAGGAAATATTTGCTGGATGAACAGGTGAGAGCAAAGCATGTAGGTTTCAGTGAATGTGTGCCTAACTGACAGCATTGTGGTCAACAGCAAGGACTTGGATGTCAGACCTGTGTTTGACTCCTGGCTCTGCCACTTAGGAGCTGTGCGACCTTGAAAAAAGTCTCTGAGCCTCAGTTTCCCCAGTGCGCATAATGAGGAGAGTCGTGGTATCGCCATCAGGGTGTCCTGAGGACCAAGTGATGTCACGCATATAAAGTGCTTACCAGGGTTCCAGGAACTAAGAAAACGTTCCAGTGTTATTGAAGTTGTCATGTGTCTAACAGTGAGGGTGCATTTTTTGTGTGTTTTTTTTTTACCCAAGGGCCATTTTTCTCCAAAAGGACTTTTATCCCTGGGCTTCCCCCAAAAGACCTCAGCAGTTCTGAAAGGTGAGGCCATATGGAAAATAAATTCCTGTTAAATCCCCCTACTGAAACTTAGACACCCCTTCAGCCAGCGTGCCTTGGGAGGCCTTGATCCTGACACAGCTGGATTCAGTGTGGACAGGTGGGGGTGGGGTGGGGAGGGCCGTGCTGGCTGCCCTGGTCTTCAGCAGCTCTTTGAAGCTGGGATGTGCCTTTTCTTGTCTTGTGGTTGGCAGGGCCTCAAAGCTAACAAGCAGTTCGTTCCCTCACCAGGGTGAAGTGGGTGCTCCAGAGATCTGAAGTGCAGATAAGCGAGTGAAATCTAGTCGTCCAGCAAAGGCAGCCAGCAGATAAAGTGACCGCCCCAGGCTCTGCAATCCCCACTGAGGCCTGTCCACCCTCATTAGTGGATCTGGTCCAGGTCTGGGTCTCAGCCAACTCACAGGCCGGAGTTCTGGGTCCTTCTGACCTCAACCGTTGGGGCTGGTGGACACCACAAATATATGTTAATTTTTGCCTTAGAAACTTTGGTCATTATCAAGGGAAGATTCTGTGGTTTTGAAAGAAGACCCGTGAGGTTGACCTTCCGATGGACTGCAAGGGCAGGGGGGCAGTACAGAGGCGTGATTAGATAGGCCTCTGACCCTGAGAGGGTGGAAGATTCAGAAGATAAAGGAGGTAAGGTGCAGGGAATGCACGGAAGCAATTAATGTGTTGATTTGATAATAAGGAGATTCCAGACCTGTGTCCATCACTGTCTTTTGACCTTCAAAAGTCCTACCCAAGTTTCAGGCTCATTTATAGCCCTCTCCTTTGCAGAACTTTCTGGGGTTGACATTTCTCCGGGCCCCACTCTTCCATGGCTGTCCTCCCCATCTGCCCCTCTTCACTGCAAGCTCTCTTTCAGCACATGTCTCTGTGTGTGTCTGTAGCTACCTGGTATGCTTTCATTCATTCATTCATTCATTTGAAAATAGGCAGTAAAGTTCAGTGGTTGTGAGTGTACACAGGCGACAGACAGCTGGAGGTCGTGCTGACACTAGCTATGTCAGGCTAGGTAAGCGACCCACCTCCTCTCTCTGCCCCAGCCCTCTCCTCTCTAAAATGGGCCTAGCGGTACCAGCCTCGTTGGGCTGTGACAGTCTGCTAAATGAGTACCCACCAAGCATTCAGGTCAGTGCCCGGCACAGAGTAAGCCCTTGATAAATAAGACACTATTCTTATTCTTTTTCAGCAAACATTTATCGAGCATCTAATTTATGCCCAGCGCTTTGTGTCTAACTATTACTGGGATTTTCAAGATAAAAGATGGTGCCTGCCTTCCTGAGCTCACTGTTTAGACTCCACGCCAACCTTAGGTAATTGCCCTTCCGTACCCATGAGAAAATGTCCACTGATGAACTCAGGAGAGAAGGACGATTACTTCTTCCCTCATCAGAGCTTGAACTGCCCAGGGTTACCGCTGTCCTGTGTGCACCGTTTGAAGGACCAAGGGCCTACGAAAGGCTCTACCACTTACACACAAAGTTATTTCTCCCTCCTGAGCCTCAGTTTCCTCATCAGTAAGAGGAGAGGTGTGTGTGGGGGTAATTTCTGCCCTTTAGGGTTTGCAGAGCAAAACAAGCGAAGCACAAATGAAGCAAGGCTCACAGAGGCACCGTGGAGCCTCAAATGCCTTATCTAGTACAGAATGAGGACTACCTCCCTGCCTCCCTCGACCCCACTGAGAGTTTCCTAAGAGGACAGGTCACACAGCTCAAACTCGACTCTGGGTCACCTGCTCTGTGATTTCTTTTTTTCCCCCTCCCCTTCTTCTGCCTGCCCCCCCACCCCCACTACAGTTCAAGCCGTTGTTTCTCAGTCTAGTTGTGTAGGACGCACCTCCCTGGCCCATGCTGGTATTGTGAGCCTTGCGCTCCCCCTGGCTGAGGCAGTCGGTCGCCAGGCATTAGTGGGCCGCTCATAGCAGCTCACAGTTGCTCTCACTGGCTGCCGGCTGCTCATGGCGGCACACGGTAGCCCACGGCAGTACACAGCATCCCACAGCAGTGCACGCTGACCTCCGGCTGCTCGTGGCAGTCCAGCTCCAGGGAGAGCCCTTGTTCACAGTATTAGCTGTGGAGGGCGCAGCTCACTGACCCATGTGGGAATCGAACCCGCAACCTCGAACCTTGGCATCAGGAGCACAGCGCTCCAACCACCTGAGCCACCGGGCCGGCCCTCGTCCCTCCTGCCCTGTGATTTGTAATCTCTCTCTCTCTCTCTCTCTCTCTCTCTCTCTCTCTCTCTCTCTCCCCCCCCTCCTTCCCTCCCTCTCTCCCTCTTTCTCTCTCTGTCTTCAAGTCTCCATCTTCCTCTTTACAAGGAAACCTTCTAAGAGCCAGTAACATCCTGCCTCTCCAGGCTTAATTCATACATTCTAAACATCTTCAAGGTGGTTATTATTTTTATTGTTATTTTTATTGTCGCCTGAGGCGCCTACACTGGTCCACTTCCCTCTCATTAGAGATAAAGGCATTTTTGACTCTGCATTCTAGCCAAGGTAACCTTCTTTCCCAAATCAGCCTCCCCGCCTCACCTCAAGCTTTTTGTATTGGCGGTTCTGCTTGGAACACTGTACTCATTTACTGGGGCTGCCATAACAACTGGGTGACTTAAAGAACAGAAGTATATGGTTTCAAGTTCAGGAGGCTGCAAGTCTGAGAGCCAGGTGTCGGCAGGTTGGTTCCTTTGGATGCCGTGAGGGATGAACTGTTCCAGGCCTCTCCCAGCTGGCTGGCGCTCCTCGGCGCTCCTTGGCTTGTAGACGCTGCACTCCGTTCTCTGCCCCATCTTTACGTGCCTTCTCCCTGTGTGTGTCTGTGCCCAAACTTTCCCTTTTTATAAGAACCCCAGTCACATTGGATGAGGGCCCACCCTCACGACTTCATGTTAATGTGATTATCTCTCTAATGACCCTGTTTCCAAATAAGGTCACACTCTGAGGTATTGGGGTGCTGGGACTTCAGTGTCTTTTGGGGCGGGGAAGACACAATTCAACCCAGAGCAAAGCTTATTCTTATCCCCTTCCCTGCCCCAACCAATCAACTCCTACTAATCCATCCCATCTTGGGCAAACCTTTCCTGGACACCCCAGTCCACACCCAGCCCTGCTGTCACCCTCAATACTCTCCTTCACATTTTTTGTGGTTGTGGTTTCTGCTTGTGTGATTATCTGGTGAGCAGCTGTGTCCCCCACAGACTCTCCCCTTCATGAGGACAGGAGCGTGACTATTCTGTGCACCACTGCAGCCCTGAAGCCGGAATGAATGAATGAATGAATGAATGAATCATGGAGACATTAATCTTTGCCAATCAGAGAGATGAAGGGGAGATTCTAAGCAAGGGCCTCAGAGGCAGAGAGCCTAGTGTTCCTTCCAGCGAGAGGGAGTTTGCTCCAGGGTCCACCCAGGGCCAGCCTCCTGCCCTCGCACACCCTCACCAGCCTTTGACTAATGGTCACGGCCTCTCCCTCCCACCAGTTACACTGGGAGAATCCATCTCAGCACCGCCCTGCTGGGAAGGCCTCGCCAACCTCAGGGACAGTGGAGGTGAATCAGAAGGGACGGTAAAGTGAACAGCTCTGAAACCAGACCCCTGGCATTGAGCTGAGGGGCAGGTTCACAGAAGGTAACGGCGCCCGAGGGAGCATCGTCTTTCAGGAACGCACTCTAGTTGGTAGGGGGCCAAGTGTGCCCCAAGCTCCAGGTCCCTGGGGGTGCTGTGCCAGCACTGCCTGTGAAAAGTGACAGGGGGGCTTGTTGGAGGCAAGCCTCCCCCAGTGGCCGTTCTGGGATCACTTGTGTAGAAGATGCAGATTTAACCTTTGTGGCTGGGGAGACCAGGTGGACATTTTGAGGGACCTTCATCTGGCTCAACGGAGGCAACTCAACCTGCCTTTCCCCCGACCCCCAATTTCCAGCTCCCATGCTTCCCAGGACCCCTCCGGGACTTATCGTACGAAGTAAATCCCAAAGGAAAAAATGAAGGCCTCCCAACACCCAGCCCAGGGTGAGGGCTAAGCTGGAAAAAGTGACTTGCCGGCCAGTCACCACGTTTTTCCCCAGTGAAAGGCTGACTCATTGCAACAGGCCTGGGCTGGCTGGGACTCGAGCTGGTGGCTTGGAACACGCCTGGACAGTGAGTGCCTTGTCTGAAAGGCTGGTCTGTGAGAAGCCAGGGGCCAGGGGGGCAGAGGCCACTGCCCGGGGACACCTCACGTAGTCTTGGGAGCCGTGAAGGAAGCAGTGGGTGTGGGGGTGTTGGGGGCCCTATCCTCCCTCCCCTTGGACTCTGCGGGCCTGCACAGCACAGGCTTGGCAAGGTCTAGACAGCCTGGGGTGAGGGGGGAAATAAGCCTCAATGACTGGAGGTCTGAGTGCTCTTGTCTCCTTCCCCCTAGGAAATGCAAACAGAAAACAAAACTAAACTGAAATAAATGTTGAAAAACCCAATAAGGTCTTGATTTTCTTCATGAGATGGTCTCAATGTTTCTCTTTGGACTATCAAAAAGAAATAATTTTCCAATTTGAAGGGACAGAAGGGAGCTGAGGTTGCTTTCCCGGTCTCCTGAGTACGTTTGGTCTGCCCATGGGGTAATTCACACAGTGCAGACCCTCTTCCCTCCTCGTGCTGACAACCAGGGCTCTTCAGCAAGGACTTTGAGTCACACGTTGGTTTAAATCCTGGCTGTGCCATCTGCTTGCTGTGTAACCTTGGGTAAGTCACTTGCTCTCACTGAGTCTCAATTTCTGTACGTGTAGAATGGAAATCACATAGGCTAATGCATGCGTAGCGTCCAGTACGGGCCTTAGCGGAGTCTGGTGTATATACCAGATCTCTTCTAGCTTCTCCCTTTATCCCTACAAAGCTTCTTTTAGGAAAGAATGGCCTGTCAGTCATTACAGTTTAGTGGGATAAGCTCCTGTCTCGTTCCTTCTTTTCATTCACTTATTCAACAAATGTGTGTGCACCTGCCATGTACGTGAAGTGAGCTAGTTGCTCTGTCCTCCACACACAGATTTTTCTTTTCAGCTTCACGACGATCTCGTCACGATGAATACCCCATCCGTTGGAGGAGGAAACTGAGACTCAGGGAGGTGAAAGAACGTTCCCAAGGTCGTATAGCAGAACCTAGATTCACTTATTCATTCAGGAAACATTGACTGAATTTCTTCTCTGTCTCAGCCTGGGTATTCGGGACACAGCAACGAATGAGTCGGGCCCTCATTTTAAGACCCTCGTGGGCTACTGAGGGTATTGGCACCTTTTGGTCATTGCTCCAATTGTTCAAGTCCCTGATAAAAGCCTGTGCGTGTGGGCAGGGAGAGGCTTCCCCAGACCCTTCCATTGCCTGTTGGAATGAGCTGCCCTCTCCCTTGTGGGCAGGGCTGAGCTGGCAAAACAGAGTCTACTGCCCTTTCTTCTCACATCCTCCCCTGGGCTCTGCTGGGTACAGATTCCCAAAACTACCTCAGAATTCCATTCTGTGCTTTTTATGGCTCTTCGTGATATAATACATATTGCAGAAACAATACATGTTCATTGTAGAAAAAGGAAATACAGAAAAGCTAAAATTTCCAGAGTAACAGTAATTCTAAGTCTGGCTAAGATAGTTAAAATTGTGTTGTATTGTCTGCCAGACCTTTTACTTACGCAAGTGTAACATAATTAATCATGATAATAATAATGACAACACGGATTTTAGCAGCCCTGACGTGGAGCTTCCTCTGTGCCAGATACTGGTCTAAATATCTCAGACATTTTAACTCATTTAATCTTCATGGCAACTCAACGAGCTGACATTACTGCCCTCACTCTACAGGAGTGACACCAGAGGCAGAGAGAGAGGACATTTAAACGTAAACATGTTATTCTTTATTTTAAAAAATAGGATCATTCTGAACATACTGTTTTGCGATCTACCTTCCCCCCCCTTAACAATAAATAAATAATAATAAATATACTTCCCCAACATAATTTTTCATGACTTTTTGGTATTCCAGTACTTACACATACCATAAATTACTCAACCAGTCTCCGCTGGACCATTTTTCTGAATATATCTATATCTATCTATCATCTAAATATCCCAGGGGTGCCAAAAAATGTATATTAGTGGACACTTTGGTCAACGTTGCTCAAGCTATAGTTTGCCATAATCAGAAGTGTCTGGACGCTGATGGGAACCACTTTGAACACCTCTTGTAACTGCAGAAGTAAAACGTGACTTTTATTTTTATTTTTTGTAAAGATTTTATTGGGGAAGGGGAACGGGACTTTATTGGGGAACTGTGTCTATATCCAGGACTTTTTATTGGGGAACAGTGGTGTGTTTTTCCCAGGACTCATCAGCTCCATCCAAGTCAAGTTATTGTCCTTTACAATCTTAGTTGTGGAGGGTGCAGCTTAGCTCCAGGTCCAGTCACCGTTTTCAATCTTAGTTGCAGGGGATGCAGCCACCCATCCCTTGTGGGAGTCGAACCCGCAACCTTGTGATTGAGAGCCCGGGCTCCAACTAACTGAGCCATCTGGCTACCCGGATGTTCAGCCGCTGCTCATTGACTTCATTCTAGTTGCGGAGGGCGCAGCTCGCTGGCCCATGTAGGAATCGAACTGGCAGCCCTGTTGCCCAGAGCTCGAGCTCTAACCAACTGAGCCACCTGTCCGCCCCTCAAACGTGACTTGTATTCATCGGTATATATTGAGTATTACAATTTTAATATCATTTTCCTTTCTCAAAATGTATACACATTTTTTGGCACCTTCTGTATATATTTTATTTATGTATGTAGTTTTTACGAAGAATGACACAGTAATGTCCATCCTTGTAGTTTAATCTTTGCAAACCTGATCAATAACCCCTTAGGATGACTCCTGGAAGTGGAATCCTTTTCTCTTAAGGTATACAAGCTCTGAGACTTCTGACATCTCTTGCAAACTCCCTCCCAGACAGGCACTCTCCTGGATTGCTAAAGGAATGGGAACCATCAAGGGCCCGTGGACAGCACCCATTGGAATGACTGATGCTCACGCCGTTGACTTAGCGATTCCACTGCTGGGAGTTTATCCCGTAAATATTGTAATACACAAGCAAAATGACACATGCACAAAATTAGTCACTGAGGACCTGTCGGTCATAGCAAACGATCATAAACAATCCAATGTCTGCAATAGGGAACTGCTCAAATAAGTGATGGCACATCTAGACAATGAAATACTACGCAGGTGCCAAAAAGAATGAAAAGCTCCTTCCTCTGTGTATTCAGGGGAAAGCTCCCTAAGACATATTGCTAAAGACAAAGTGCAGAACAGCCTAATAACATGCTACTTTTGTATTAAAAGGGTAACAAATGATAGGCCATATTCACATTTGCATGTATAAACACAAATAAACTCTAGGAGAAGTTAAAATGGTACCCACCTGCCTATTTCTGAGTGACTTTGGTGGGGCACAGGGGGCCAGCACGAAAGGATGGGTCGGGACAAGAGATCAGTTTTATTCACTGATCTTATTTTATTTTAGATTTTGAAACCATTGTGCACTTCTATTCAGAAAATTCGTTTTAAAAAATTGCCTTCCAGTATTGGTAAAATATTTTTAGGTGTGAGGATGCTATTGTAGTAATTTTTTAAGAATATTTACCTTTTAGATATATACGTATTGCAATATTTACAAATGAAATTACATTGTGTCCCGATTTGCTTCAAAATCACGTAAGAGCAGGGGAAGCACGTGGGTAAATAGATTCCATATGAAAGTGATCGGGCGTGAATTGTGACTGTTAGAGCGAAGAGACTGATGGACAAAGGTTCACTATGCTACTTCTTAAAAAAACAATTCATTGAGGTGAAATTCACATAAAATGAATGATTTTTAAGTGAACAATTCAGCGGCATTCACGATGTGGTGCAACCATCACCTCTATCTCGTTTCAAAACCTCTCCGTCACTCCAAATTAAAACCCCTGTACCCATTAAGCAATTTCTGAATATTTCCTACAAATGAAATATAGAATATGTGACGTTTTGTGTCTGGCTTCTTTTCCTGAGTGTCCTGTTTGCGATGTTCAGCCATGTTGTAGCATAGATCGCTGCTGCTTCATTTTTTTTTTTTTTTTTTTGAGCCTCTTGTCTATACAGACGACATTCGCCCACCCCCCATTCATCCGTTGATGAAGATTTCGGCCGTTTTCATCCATGACGACAGTGCTGAGCATGCATGCATGTTGGAGCACCTGTTTTCTATTCTTTTGGGTGCATACCTAGGAGTGGAATTGCAGGTTACATGGTAACTCTATGTTTAACTTTCTGAGCCACCTCCAAACTGTTTTCCACAGCAACGGAACCATTTTACATTCCCACTAGCAATGTTCAAAGGTTCTAATTTCTCCATATCCTCGACAACACTTATTTTCCGTTTTGTTTTCTCTTTGTGACAGCCATCCTAGTGGGTGTGAGGTGATATCTCACTGTGGTTTTGATTTGCATTTCCCTGATGACGGGTGATGCAGAGCGTCTTTTCTTGTGCTTGTTGGCCATTTGTATGTCTTCTTTAGAGATGTCTATTCAGCTCCTCTGCCCATTTTTCAATTGGATCATTTTTCGTTTTGTTGTTTCTGTCTACTTTTGTATATATTTTCAATTCTCCAGTAAAAAAAAAAAGATACAAAGATATTATATATTTTATTAAAAACTTTAAAAAACACACTCTTTTTAATTAGAAAAGGAGTAATTTTCCCCCACTTGAATTCCCCAGAGACCCTTCCATAACTCCCACTTCCATAGAGCATACATAATGCAGTTTCAAAACATGTATTCGCTCTTCCAACAAATAAATAAGCACAAGTTTCTTCCCTTTCACCCCTCAAAGGTGAGTGAGGGTGGGGGAGCAGGCCCAGGACTTAGGTGCAGTAGAAACTGGCTGCCCCCATCACTTTGGCTGCAGCCTCAGGCTGACCATCATCCTCCCCCCTCCCCAACCAGCAGCATGATGATTCAACCTGATGTCCCACCTCAATGTCTTTGCTAAGATTCCTCCAGGAAGGGAGGGCCCGTCTATAGCGGAAGAAACCCTTGGGCCCAAATCCAGCCACATCACAAGACTGGATGGCCCAGGCGTGAGAGAAGCATGTCAGTGGCTTCCACGGCCAATGGGAGAGGCTTCGTCCGGCTCAAGTTCTGCTGCGGTAGTCGGGCCAAACAGATGGCTTGGGATAAACAGGGGTGGTGGTGCTGAGGGGGTGGCTTTGTGTGGCCTCAGCCTCCCTCTGGATCCTGGAGAAAGAGGCGGATGAAGTGAAGGCTGTGCCGGAGGAGGGGGCTGTAGTTTGGTGCCTTCCAAACATGTCTGTGTCTTTTTTTTTTAGGACTGGAACTCTTGTTCAAACAAACCATTACAATATATAAGGCAGAGGAAAAGGGAGCTGCTCCAGCCGAAGGGGTGAGAAGCCCAGAGCCTTCTCTTCCTCCATGACACGTGGCACCTTGGGGACTTCTGGGTCTCAGGAGAACACGCCGATCCTGTTAACACATAGTCTTTATGTGAAACCACTTGGGATCTCAACACATTCTGTCTCTGTGAGCCTCGCCGTGGGATCCAGAGGCCTGAGGAGAGATCTGGCAGTGTGTCAGGCTCCAACCTGAGATTCTGGCCCTACTCCACAAAGCCAGGCGGCCTCTTGCTTACCCCTCACCAGCCAATACTGGGGAGATGGCCAAAAGCGGGAGAGCTGGGCCAGGGTGTGGGTGGGCTGAGGGAACCTGGGAGGGATGGGAGCAGCAGGGCCTGGTCTCCGAGTGGCCCAGGTTCCCTTCCAGCAAGAGAGCCTGAGAGCCTGGAACTCAACCCCGGCTTCCCGCCCGCCCTCCCTCCTCCATCAGAACTGCCTGGCACCTGGGCTGTCCATATGCAGCTCCTGCCCCGGCCCCTCCCCCTGCACCTCTCTTAACCTAAGAGAGATGCGAGAAAAGCAGTGCCCCCACCCGCACCCCAGAAGACTTTGATATAGAATTTCCTCAAACCCAAATTCTGGTTCTCAGCACAGTAAACCTATAAGCCTTCCCTCTTCTGCCCCAATAGTTCTGCTGGGTGAGTTCTTTAGCTAGAGAACGGGCCCATCTTTGACCATGAGATGGTGTGTGGGGGCATTTGTAAGTTGGGTAAAAAATTTTACTCTCAGCTTCAGTTACCTCATCTGCACCCTGAGGATCATAGTAACTACTCCACAGGCCTATGTTTGTGGATTAAATGAGATAATGAGTGTTCAAGCCCAAGGTCACTGCAACTCAGTTTAGAAGCAAAGGCATGGCCCTGTCCTTTACATATGTGTTGCCTCAGATGAAGTTATTTCTCCAATCTGAGCTCATTTTCTCAACTGGAAAATGGGCATATTATTTACCCTTCATAGTTGCTCTAGGAAGGAGAGGTGATTTACATAAGGTGTTTAATACTGCCTGGCATAGGGAAAGTACTCAAAATACGGTAGTAATAGTTGCAATTATTACTACTTTTAATACTACTACTATTACTATTACTACAACTATTATTCAGTGAGAAGGGCAGTGTGGTTTTGTAATTAAGCACAGACTCTGGAGCCAACTTGCCTAGGTTTAAACTCCAATTCACCACTGAAGCTGTGTGACCTTATGCAAGTTCCTTAACCTCTCTGTGCCTGCGTTTTGTTAACCATATAAGGGGAACATTAACTACATCTTCCTCATGGAATTGCTGTGAAAATTAAGATTTTGTATGTGGAGTGCTTTGAAGAGTGCCTGGCAAGTAGTAAGTGCTACTAACGTGTTGTTATTAGTTGTGGTTGTATCAGTATTATTATTATTATTATTAACAACCTGACTCTGTGAAAGCCTTCACCTTGGATCTCATTAAGGAGAGCCACAATGCAACATATTCACCATCCCACGAATGGTTCAGTGACAGAAGCTGTGTGACCTTTGGAAAATTACCTCCCTCTCTGAGCCTGCTTTTATTTATCTACAAAATGTAAATTATAATAGTACTCATAATGGTACTTCTAGGTTGTTAGGCTTCATTAATGAGCGACGATCCGTGGGAAGCTTCTAGCTTCTCGTTAATTAGGCTCTTGTCCCAACGCCCTGCCGAAACCCAGCTCCCTACCCCACCCCTGCGGACGAGCGCTTGGATTCCCTCCTGCTGGGCGCGAGGGGTTGCTGCCCGGCGCCGCTGCCAGGACCTATTCCGGGGGCCGAGCGATCCCGCGGCCGTGCCAAGCTTCCCCGGGGATCAGGTTACTGCTGACGCGGTGCCAGGCACGTCTGCTTCCAGGAACCAGCAGCCGCATTTAGCCGCGGGCCGCACATGAAAGGGCTGCAGTCGGAAACGTGACGTTGTGTCAACAGGCGAGGCAGGTCAGCGCTGGGTGAGACCATCCCGGCAGGCCCGGTGGATCACGCCCTGTCTGAAGGCGGCCAGATCCCCAGCCTCGGCTCCCCTGCCTCCTGCCACCTCTCCTGGGCCTCAAACCAGTGCTTCACCCCCTCACACTCACACACCCCTTTTTAAACAAGATCCTCTTTGTCCCCAGTGGGCAACAGGCTGGGGTGCCAGCCCCTCCTCCCATCTCCCTCTGAGCCAGTTGGAACCTGCCGCAACAGGGCTGGAGGAAGGTCAAGGGCGAGCTAGAAGCAGCAAAGAGGCTCAGGGACAGCTGCCATTAGGGGTGTCTGATAGGCGCAGACGCAGGAGGGGCATTCTGGCTTGGCTCTGTGTGGAACCCTCAAAACTTTTTTTAGTGCAGCTTGCTCCAGCCACTTCCTTCTGTCCCCACAGCTACTCTTCGAGTGGTGGCTCTGGAGAGAGGGGCATGCAAAACGAGTTTGGCCTCGACTTCAACCCTGTGCTCCATCCCCAGGGTAAACTTGACTTGTTTAGGTTTTTACCCAAAAAAGTCGAGCCAGAAAAACCCAGCAATTCATGGAGAAATCCAGGAGCTTATCAGGCAGGAAACCTAGACTCCCAGGCCCCAAAGCGCTGGGAGAAAGAGGAACTTACAGAATTTGCCAGCTGCCTACTATTGGGCGTGTGAGGAGGCTCAGAATCCGGTACTTTACCTGGTCAAAAACAGGCGTGTCACCATAGGAGGTGGCAGACAACAGTTCGTCTCCTGACACTGTGCTGTCTGGGGACTACTGTCCCTTTTAGACCCTGCGCTGCATCTCGCACAAGCCAGGCAATGTTCACTCTTGCTCGCTGGCTCGTAGGAGACAGGGAAGGTGACATTTGAAGCCAACAGTCATGACAGGCAGGTGGTGCCTTTGCCTGGCTGATTGCTTCCCGAGGGCCTGGGGCCAGTTCCTGCATGGACTCCAGACAACAGAAGGTTCTGGAAGCCTGGGATGCTGCGGGGTCTGGAGCACAGTGAGCCAGGCACTATCCCTCAGGAAACATCAGGACACCTCTGGGAGAGAGATGGGGTCCGGCGGGGGAGGTAAAAATATTCAGCCAGGTCATTTCCCACGGAATTTTTTTTTTCATAAGAGCACTTGACCAAGGAACACCAATATTCATTCACGCACAAACACACCCAGTGAAAGGAAGTCCAGGAAGGATGTAGAAAATAATTATGGGATGTTGCCTTCAGCAGTAATAAGACAGGATATGGCAAATCCATTAGACCTTGCTCTACTCGAAAAAGTTTGACTGCCTTGGCAAAGAGCTGTTATGCTGGCATCATTATTATTGCATAATCCATTAAATCTTTTCTCAGTGTACCTACCCCTCCACCAAGCTCCCTAGACTCTAAGCCCCACAATTTTACACTTTGATTTTCTGCCAAGTTCCAAGGACCACGACAAAAGCAGATTCAGGGGAAAATGTCCTTTTTTGCTTAACTCTGGAATGAGGCATACAATGATTGTAAACCTCTGGCAAGGGTTAAAAAAAAACACTTAAATATTTACCTACTAAATTGACTAAGCTTATTGGGAGCATCCAAGGCACTGGAGAGGGGCTGAATGAAATGACACCAAGATTAACTAGTTGTTGCCCTCAGACAAGAGGGGAGGGCAGGAGACAGGCACATCTCACGATCGAGTTATTTTTAAAAAATGCAGGAGGCCATCTTTCTCTTCCACAGGAAAAGGATTATTTTATTAAGTACTTTAAAACAACTACTTAACATTGACTCATAGATAAAAATATTTACAATTTCACACCTTCAGGAAGGCTCCAAAATATAAACACTGTACCTCTCCCTAGAGAAAAAAAAATTATTCTTCTCTTCAAAAACAGGAATACATTCATTTTTCTCACTTTGTAGATCAGGTAATTATACAAATAAACATCTGAAACACTTTTCTTTGTAATATATTTATATAATATATAACAGTTTTACAAATAAAGGCAACGACTTTATCCCAAAATAAAAACAGGAAAAGAAAGAGTTAGAACGCGATGGACGATCAGGCATAGTGCATTTTGAAAAGCTGGTGCAGGGCTAGCTGGGCAAGTCAGAAAGCAAGTACTCTGGACCGAAAAAGAAAACTTCTCTGAAGAAGACAATCCTTCTCAGCAATAAGGACACTCCATATGCTGTCAGGCGAGGGGAATTAGCCTGCAGAAAGATCTTGTCAAAGGATTGGACATGGCCTTTAAGAAGCTAAGCTTGGTTAAGAGTTTTAGGGTAGAACTGAAAATCGAGTCTAGCTCTGCTTACTGAAAGTAGAATTCTGTTGCTCACCTTTTTGCACTTTGGGGTGCTCGGAACGTAGGCATCTGCCTCTCTCACACCCTCGTGTGGCTCCCTGGACAGCAAGGCTGTTTCTAGAAACAGGTGCCAGAGGCCCAGGGGACTTCTCCCTCATCCCCTGGCAGCTTGGCCTGTACCAGGGGGCCCTTTCAGTTCCTTAGTAAGCTAATCACTACAAGAGCCTGAGGAGGGAACTACATTCTCTTTATTCATCGAGGCAGGGTTGGGGGGGGGGGGCAGACCTGCGGAAATCTCCCCAAACCACTGCCGTGCTATGCCAGTGTCTGCTACCTCACCACTTTGCAGAAAGCTGTCTGGCTGCTCTCTCCCTCTACAGTGAGTCACAGCGACAATAAAAGGGAGAAGGGTGGGGTCAGAAGAGCTGGCTGGGAAGGGCTCTCTGGAAAGCCCTCTTTTGAAAGTACCTTTTTCTCAAAGCCACAGACCCAGCTCCCAAAGTGAAGGCTGACTCACAGACCAAGATTTTGAAGCTTTTGAAAATCCAGCTGATTTGTATCAGAGGGGGCTATTCTCTGGGTGGGGAAAAGCCCAGAGATCTGCTACAGTCTCCCTAAATCTCCTGATGGCAGGCAACCCTTCATGTCTTCCCTCGGCCAAAAGGAGCTTTAATGTCCTAAACCAACACACAATGCACACGCACACACACCCCAACTCTTCTCTCCATGCCTCAGACTATCTTGGCACACACACTGGAACAATCTCGCTGCACTCACAAACATTTTTTTTGGGGGGGTGGAGGGCAGGGAGGATGGGAAGCAAAGCAGCAGGATCTCCCCTAAAGAGTTTAGTCTTTGGTTTCTAGGTTTAAAGGGGGGATCTGCTTCAGAGCTTGGAGCAGGGCAGAGGAGTCGATGGCCGGATGGGACGGCAAGGGAGAAGGGAGTTTCTGGGGCATGAGCAAGGGGGCTGACATCTTGTCTGGGTTCATGAAGCTGGTGAGCGCTGCAGTGGAGGCATTGAGGCCCTGGTATAACACTGGGACGGAGGTGGGGTACCAGCACTTGTCCAGCATGGGCAGGTAGGCAGTTGCTGACGGTGGGATCAGATAGAAGGGTAGACAAAAGGGAGGCTGCTGAGGGTGTGGGCCCAGGAAAGGGGCGCTGACCAGGTCACTGCTAGGGAAATGGCCTTCGTCATCTGAGAGCTGCATTCTGCTCTTTTTTGTGGGGGGTTCTTCGGATTCTTGCTTAATACCACCGATCCTTTCTCCCACGGTGAACCTGCGTCCATGATCACTTTTGAAGTACGCCTGCTCGCTGCGCAAGTCGCCCTTCTCCGATTCTCCTCCATAGCCGCTGTCTGTGTCTGTGTCACTGCCGCTCTGCTCCCCACTTGAGTGAGCGAAAGTCCGCTGGATGACCGGCACACAGTTTTTCCCAGGGCCTTCGGAGCCTTTCACCAGGGAGCCGGGCTTCTCCTTGAAGTCCATTGCTTTGGGAGCTGGATCTGGCGGCTTCCTAGAGGTACCACCCTGCAGCAGCTCTGAGACCACCCGGTGGAGGTGGGAGACGAGCTGCGAAGACTTCAGGTCCCGAGTGTTCTCGTGCTTGGCCAGGTACTGCAGCACCTCCCGGGCACACGTCTGGAAACCTGAGCAGAACATCTCTTGACCTGCTTCAATGTTTCTCCCCGACAGCTCACCTGGATCAACAGACACACAGGAAGACATTTCAGCAGGCCGTAAGGTTTACCTGGACACCTGTGCTCCCAAGACTGGGGGCTCCCCTCATTGTTAATGTATTTGCTCATTTGTGTGCCTGACTCCAAAAGTAATACGACCAGGGAAAATGTAGATCGCATGGAAAAGTACAAGGAATAAAATAAAAATCTTCCAGAATCCTACCACCCAGAGATAAAATGACTGTAATGTCTGCAGAGTAGCCCAGCATAGAAATAGACCATAATTAACATTGACTTTTTTTCCTGTTGTTGAATTTGCAAGTTGTTCCTGAGTTTTCACTATAAGTGACACAGCAGTGAACATCCCAGTTTGTTTACAAACCAGAGTCAATTTATAGAACATCAATCTCATCAGCAATATGGACAGGGCAAGATGGACAGAGATAGTCATAAAATGAGAAAGAATGAGGGAACGATGTCACCTTAAATAAACTTATTTTCAATGACTTCTACCCTTTGCAGTCATGCAGTCATCTTGAAATGGAGCTAATCACTTTCTAAGCCTTTTCCATGTATTCGATCCAGGACCCCCAAGACATTAGGTACCATCATCTTTCTATTTTCAGTGGGGGACCTGGCAGAGGCACATGTTAGATTTTTGTGATTTTTGTGATTCTCATCCCACTAGGCTTGGCGAGGAGGGCAGACAAGAATGGAATGAGGGAGTGGGCAGGAGAACTTCCCCAGTCTGTACAGTATTATCTGGAAGTAGGGAGACGAGAAGGTTAGAAGGTGAGTGTGATTCTCTGGAACAGAGTAGAAACGAATGATGAAACTTCAGTGGTTTCGTTAGATTGTGCAATTCACCAAGATGCCTAGTGGCTATTCAGGGAACCACATGAAATGCAGGAAAAACTCCTGCTGTCATCCTGCCAGGATCATACCACACACCGAGAGATAAGGAAGTACAGAAACAGGAAAAGACTGGGGCATACCTCTGATTTATTCTCCATTGAAAGAGGGCTAAGAGGACCAACTAAAACTCCCACGATGCAAATTATAGGTGCCTTGGCATTTTAAAAGGGAGGGGGGAAATCTCCCAGAACCCAGAAACTCTTAATCCAAAATGCCACAGTAATATTTTATCATCTGACTAATGTGTATTCATGCCAGGTGGCACACAGCAGCATTCCAAATAAGAAGTCTGACCTTTTAGGAACGATAAAATGGCATCTCCCCCAAACAAACGTGCACAAGCAATTCCTTGCAGCACTGTTTCTTATAGCAGATGTTGAGCCCACAGGCTCTGTTTGTGCGGCTAGAACTCCCCAGAGATGATAGCCAGACGCAGGCACTCACCAGCTTGTAAACCGCTCTGCAGGGCCAAGAGTTTCTGCTGCTGCTGATCAATTAGGTTTGTTAGTGCTTTCACATGCTTCAAGGTGAGTTCAAGAACCACCGCTTTCTCCAAGTGACCCAAAGTCTGGAATCAAAAGAGCCTCCGTCAGCAGTGAGCTCAGACAAGTCCCACCTCTCAGACACTTATTAGCAATGAGAAATGTCTCTAAAGAAAAAAAAAACAAAACTAGCCTTTCCTGGCTAGCTAAATTTAATTTAAAATTTATAGATTATATCGGATTAAAGAATAAAAAACCGAGTGCCACCTATCTTTGGAGGCATTTTAGAAGCAGCGGCTACCTCAGGAAAAAAGCTTTGAAAGATAAATTTCTCCAGCAGTGGCTGCTGACCTTAACTCGGGAATCAAGCGAACATTTCTCTGCAGTGGTGTCAGCCGAGGAGCGACTTCTACTGTGTCTTACAGCCAAGAGGTTTTCCCTCGTTTCTTTCCTGACACCCGTTCATAACTCCCAACTCATCCAGTCTTTTTCTTTCTCCTCAAATACTACTTTTTTTTCCTTTCCCCAACCAAAGTCTGCCAAGTTAGTAAGCTGTAGGCTACTGCCAAGAAAGGACAGGACGTAAAAATCACACACCAAAACAAGTCCTATTATTAAAAAAAAAAAAAAAAAAAAAAAGGGAGAAAAGGGGATAAATAAAATCTGTGTGTTGCTTGGTTTGCTCGAGTCAGGAAAACTCGAGAACCCTGAAAATCACCACACGGGAAAATCTAAAACTCTGGAAAAAGGCCAGCTGGTGTTGGAGGCAACTTGGAGAAGTCCAAGCGGTTCTCACCTCCTCTGCGTGAGGCTGCCAGAAAAGCCCAGGGCTGGGGAAGGGTACCCCCAAATAGAGCCGCCCGGGCTCCGATCCAGCTCTCTACTCGGCAGTTCCCTGAGGGGCCTGCAGTTCCCGGCTGGGCCTGCAGGCGGCGAGTGACCCCCGCCCGCCCTCTGGGCAGAGGAGCCAGCCTGGAGAGCCGCCAGCTTCTCACTTACTGTAAGTTTGAGATGTTCGGGTAGGAGATCCTTCAGCTGGGCGATGCACTCGTTAATCCGGTCACGTCTCTTTTTCTCGATGAGCCGGTGCGGCAGTTTGTAGGTCTCCTGCAAGGCGCACGGGCAGGCGGTGGGCACCAAAGGAAGGGGGTGAGAAGCCCCTCAACTCCCCACCCCGCTGCACGAGAAGAGTTGGGGCAGCGTAGCAGAGTCACACCCAGAACCGCCTCTTGCCCCCTTTTCTCCAAGCCACTCGGTAGAAGCGCCGAGCCCGCACCACGCATACCCCTCCAGCCTCAGAGTGAGAAAACTTTTCTTGGAAACTCTGCGCATGCTAGGGGCTGGGGTCCCCGGGGGCGCGGGGCTCTTACCTTGCTGTCCTCGCTCCGCTTTATTCCTCGCCTCGACTTGTACACTTGGTACATGTGGGCGAAATCCATCCTGCAGGGAGAGGGGCCAGGAAGGGTTGTGAGTTTGTGTGAGCCCGGGCTGCAGAGCCTGGCGGGCAGGAACCCCCGGATGCGCCCAGAGCTGCTCCAAGTCGAGAGCGGAGCAGAACGCAGGGCTGGAGTTGAGGCTTGAGAGGCCAGGGGTGCCCACTTACCCTGGTAGGTCTCCAGGTTCCAGTCCTGGCGCCTTGGGCAGGCAGGCGGGGGGCGGCTGCGCGCTGGGGATCCGCTCCATGGCACCGCGAACCGGGGCCACAACGCGCTCCTGTCTGCAGGAGAGCGTCGGGTGAGGACTGTCCTGGTGGGGGCCTCGGAGCTCTCTCCGCAAGGCTGCCTCTGAATCTGAGCTCCCTGAAATCCGCTGGCTGCCGGGAGCTGCGGCTTGGAAATGCTGCTGCTTCAGTTGGGGGCGTGCATGGTGTCCCCGCGGCCTCTGGCTCCGACTCTGCGCACAGCCTGGCGGTGTGTGCTCCCTGTGCCGTCTGCGCCGTGAGAGCCAAGTGAATGAGAAGTGGGGCGGGCGGGGAGGCGGGAGGGAAGCGCGGGGGGGGGGGCAGTGAAGGCGGGGAGCCGTGGAGTAATGGAGAGGCTGCGGGCTGGGTTAAATGGGAGCGAGTGGGTGGGTTGGAGCTACGTGTTCTACCCTGTGACTCCAGGCACGTCTGGCCGCTGCCGGGGAGGGAAGGAGCGACCTGCCCGCCCTCCCCCGGCTTCATCACATGAGTCTCACGTGTTGGACAGCGCTCCCGCGGCGGAGAGGGGCCCCCACCCCCAGTCCCGGCCCCCAGGTGTCTGCGGTGCGGCTGCCTTTCCCCGAAGAGGGGGTGGCGGCGCGGCCTGGGTCCTGCCCAGCCGGGTGGGGGGCGCGGAAGCTGGAAGGGGAGGCGGGGGGGAGGTGTGTGGTAACGTGGGCGAACCTGCCCCAGGGAAATGAAGTAAGTTCCCGTCTCCTGGGAGGGGACGGGGGAGGACGGATCCGCCCGCGTCTGACTCAAGCTGGGAGAGGAATATCCCCTCGCGCTCCAGCCCAGCCCTCTTCCTCCTCCCCCGCCTGGCCGCTCGCAGGAACCCGCGCGCTGAAGAGGGAGTCGCCCGGCCCCATGCCTTCCCCAGAGGCTGGGGTTTCTTTCCGTCTCAGCTTCCCTGCCCCCACCCCGCTGCCCCGCGTCCAGGAATTGCCCGCCGTGGGGAGGGGCCGAGGGGCGGGGCGGATGTCACCCCATGGGAAGCCGGCTGGTGGCCAAGCGCAGGGGCAGCCGAGGCCGCCGGCGTGCACGCTGCGCGCACCTGACCGCGGAGTGTGTGCGCCGCGGTCCCTGGCTCCCACGAGCTCCGCTGGCGGGCGTAGCCTGCAGGCCGCGGGCACCCACGTGCGCACCCCCCGGTTGCCCCCCACCCACTTCACTAGTCAAGCACAAAAAGACACCCGGCGCGGCTCCCTTCTTTTCCTCCCTCGTCTGCCCCCTCGGGAGCAAGGCTCCCGGGCCGCCTCCCCTCCGGCTGCACAGTTACACAACCGCGCCGGTGACGCCTGCCCTGCGGCGGCCGGAGCGGGACGCTTCACGTGGCTAGGGCTCGGGCCGCAACGTCGCGGGCTGCACGGCCCTGTGCGCGGCTGGGAGACCGAGCCCCGGGACGCTGTGTGCCCGCGGGGTCGGCCAAGTCTTGTGCCTGCCAGGAACTTGGCGGCGCTGTGTGCGGTCTGCGCGCAGAACCGGAGGGGGGAGAGGAGAGGAGACTGCCTGTCACCGTGAATCGTAGCATTTACACGCGTCGTTGAGCGAGCCCCCCACTCTGTACCCGGCGTTGTACCCGTTGTACAGAAACTGGGGGCATCAAACAGATTCTGCCCCTGGATTTACAGGGAATTTACAGGAACCTCTGGGAAGAGCACAGATTGGGCAACGAGGGGAAGGCAGCCTGGGAAAATTATATCGGGGCCACTGGCTGGTAGAGAAAATGATTTCTCCCCCCTCCCCGTTTTTTCTTGCGGCGTTGTGGTTTTGTTTTATAATTTTATTTCGTACGAACTGAGATGCCTGGGTAGAGGAGGAGGGCAGAAGCCCGGGGTCGAAACGCCCCTTCCACGCGCCCCAGGTCTCCGCCATCCTCCGTAGGCCGCTCGCTGAGGCCCCCACCTCGTCTCCTCCCCCGGAAAAGTCCGGTCTCTGTGACCTTCTCGCTCGACCTGGAGCAGGGAGAACCGCTCAAAGGCCAAGGCAGCGGCGCGAGTCCCGCTGATGCAGTCGGAGGAGGGAGCCAGTGGAAATTCATGACTAAAATAAGGCCCGGCGGGGATTTCACTGACCTCTGCGCTGCCCTGCCCCGCCGCCCGCCGGGGACTTGAGAGATGACTGTCAGCCTTTCCCCCGCCCGGGTCAGTCACCCCGCCGCCGAGTGACCTGGCTGTGGGAAAGACTGAAAAGGGGGGTCACTGCTGGGCTGGGTCCAGATGCGCCTCGGGTGCGCCGGGGTTGGGGGTGGGGATGGAGGGGGGAAGATGTCGGTCTTAATTGGCAATGACCTTGACAACCCAGAGAACTGGGCTTCACACGTTGACCAAACTGGGAGTGGATTTCCTTCAGGCCGCTTTGGAGAGCTCCCACTTCCTGTTTATGTTTCATGAGCGTCAGGCTCATTAACAAGTGTGAGAAATGCCTGCTTTTCTAACTGCTGACTGGCATGACCTCACTTGGGGGCTCAGAGATCCCTCCCTCCCTCTCGGAATGTACTTCTGCTGGCTTTTGTTATCAGCTATCTATCTCTCTGGAGGGAATGACTGCACCGCCACTTCCTGCCAGGAGGTGGGCAGCAGAACCACAGGCCAAGGAGGCGACTGGAGTCTGTCCTGCGTTTGTGCTTTCGATCTAGGGTGACCTGCTCTGTTGTGCGACCTTAATAAGGATGAAGAGTTGTCATGACTGCGTCAGAACCACAATTCCACCAGGAAATAAGCACAGTGGGGAGGAAGGAACACATGTCCCCTCAGCTGTCCCCTGCTTCCCCTGCGACCCCCCCATGCCAGCAGTGAACCCAGAATTCTCTGCTTCCGTGGTTCAGGGCTCGTGACAATATTCTTAGAATTCGTTGAAGTTATCAATATTTCTTGCCCTTACTTGATCTACAATTGAAATAACAAAATATATGCATTTCCTACTTTTTATTTGTTTCAGATGTACTCTCGAGCTTCAAGAATTATCCTCACTCTACCAAAGTTCTACCATACCCAGATTTTATTATTTTTTAATCTGTTTTCTTCTATCAATAGCTTATGATTATTTTTTTTTACTTTTATTTTTTAAGTGTTTTTCCAGGACCCATGAGCTCCAAGTCTAGTAGTTGTTTCAATCTAGTTGTGGAGAGCGCAGCTCATAGTGGCCCATGTGGGGATCCAACCGGCAACCTTGTTGTTAAGAGCACAGCGCTCTAACCAGCCTGAGCTATCTGGTCTTCCTATGATTATTTTTTATCAAACAAAACAATTCCTTCCCAGCATGCATCTTTCCATCCTGAAGAATCTCAGTATTTCAGTTTGTCATCCTTTATAGATATTTGTTTAGTGCTTATTGTGTGCTAGTTTTTAGACTGTATATAAAAACTTTGTAGATGTTAATTCATTTACTCCTCACTACCACCTTATAAAGCTCATTTTTACATCTATAGCACACACACTGATTGACAACCACTGTGTGCCAGGTACTGAACTAAGTCCTAGGAATATAGAATGTGTTCCCTTGGGCAAATTGAGGCTTGGGGCCGATAAATAACCTGCCCCAGGTTATACAGCCTGGAATTAGAATTGGAATTGACCCCATGTTTGTTGGGCTTCAAAGCTTGTGCTTTTAATCACTACACTCAAGGCTGCCTGGTAGAGTTGTTTGGGTTGTGCACTGCTCAACTCCAGGGGGAGCCGTTCACATTGCAGAGCACCCTCTAGAGTTGTGCAATGTAGCACTGACCAGCTGCACTGGGTAATCCTGACATTTTATAGCCCTCTCTCTGTTTTGTCTCTTCCAAGTGTAGAGAGAACATAATTTTGTACAAGGCAAGGACTGATTTTTTTTCTTTCCTTGTGGGGCTTAGCATTTTGGTTGGCTATGCTGTGTGTTGGGCAGTCTACACCGTTACTCTTACAGCCCCCTGAGTGTACCCACACTTCTCTTGCTCAGATATCATTTTTTGCCTATTTATGGAACCTCAGAAAATTTTTTTAACCCCTTAATTTCCTAAAGATTTTGTTAATGAACTCAGAGAATGTAGCTCATTCGGTATACCTGATCTAACATTGCTAGGATAATCCTTGTTATGATTTCATCCCTTTTTAGAATTTGCTGAAATGGCTTATACTGGTTAAATTAGCAAATGCTAAGGAAGATTTATTGATTATAAAACAGGGTTATTTAGAGGATTTTAAAGCATTGCAAAATATTTTGGATTTTAAGCTATTGCTAGTAGTAATGTGGTGAACTTCTTTTTAAAAAATTTTTTTTTATAAATAACACTGTGTATCCTAATGCATTTATCCCAGCTGTTAGAATTCATGGGGATGCTTTCTATGTATAGTTCTAAAATATTTTATTTTGACATAGCTTTAGAAAATTTGATTTCAAAGTCAAGATTAGTTTCTTTAAAATCTTATCTATAGAATAGTTGAATTGGGAAAATCATTTCCCTTTAAAATATGTCTCCAGAAAAGATACATGAATAAACATAATTTAATATTGTTAAATATATTATAAAACCCTCTGAAACACAAATATAACTTTTACATTCATTGGCTGAATATCCACATATCCATCCCTAGTAAAATGAGAATCTCAAATGTTTTTTTTTATCACAGCTCACAGTAAGAACTACATGTTACTTCATCACACACACACACACACACACACACACACTCACACACACTAAGTTCATTTAAGCTTAGGGCAGACAAGGTTTGGTTGGGCCATAGCAATGAGCAACCACTACCCCCTCTTTCATACTCCTGAGTAACCAGTGATCGCTTAAAAATAAAAAGTTAAGTCACTTAGGAAGAAGAGAGTCTAATGTATTCCAGACAAAAATTTCACTAAACAATACTTTTTCCCCTTGCTATATGCATTTTGATGTTTTCTAGTCTAGTTGAATGAATTTTATTAAAAAAAAAAAATTCTAGTCTTGACTTACAAATTGACTTCATACCCACCAATAAATCCTGACCTGCAATTTGAAAACATGCTGTAAACTAGAGAGAGTGTTGTAATTTTGGCTTGTCCCCACCAGAAGGAAATCATAGTGTCTGCACACTTGAAGACCTTCCACATCTCTCATAAAAAGACTGCTGGTCCTGGTTGAATTCAGTAGTATAGATGTCCCCATTCAGGAGACAATGCTCAGCTGTAGGGGTGAGATATTCAGAGTTTTGTCAATACGTCTGATGTTATATGTTGGTGATGTATCTCCTTCATCCAGTTGAAGAACTTTTCTATTACTGATTTGCTGAAAGAGTTCAGCATGAAAGGGAGTTGAATTTGTCAAATGCTTTTTCTGCATCCAATGAGACAATCATGTTTTTTCTCTTTCATTCTAGTAATATTATGAATTACAATTTTTGGCGTGCTAAACCAGCCTTGAATTCCTGAGATAAGCCAATCTTGATCATAATATATTGTCTACTAGATATGATTAGCTAATATTTGTTGAGGATTTTCGTGTCTGTAATTGTGAAGGGTATATACATCTGTAGTTTTCCTTATAACCTTTGTCAGGCTTTAGTTATCAGAGTAATGCTGTTAAAACAACTTGAGAAATATTCCTTCTCTTTTCTAGAAGACTTTATGTAGGATTGGTGCTATTTCTTTCTTAAATAGTGGGAGAAGCTAGCTGAACCTGGAGGGTTTTTTTTTTGTTTTTGTTTTTTTTGTTTTTTTTTTGAGGGAAGGTTTTTACCATGAATACATTTTCTTTAATAGATATCAGGCTATTTAAAATTTTAATTTCTTTTGTCAGTTTTGGTAATTTGTTTTTCAAGAAACTTGTCTGTTTCAATTTGTCAGTATATTGGTGTAAAATTTTACCCTTTTAATGTCTATGTAATCTATAGTGATAACCCTTTTTTCACTCTTTAAAATTTTTTGTGTGAATTTATGTTCTCTTTCATTTTTTTCTTGATCACGTGATAAGGGGCTTATCATTTTATTATTCTTTCCAAAGATCCACATTTTGATTTTGTTGATTTTTTCTATCATTTGTTCACCTTATATTTCATAAATGTTCTCTCTTCCTTCTAGTTATTTTGGATTTAATTTGCTTGTTTTTTCTAGTTTCTTGTGATGCAAGGTAATGTTGATTTTTAAACCTTTCTTTTATTATAAATATTTTAAGTAAAAATTTTCCTCAAAGAACTTCTTTCACAGCATTCCACAATATTTGGTTTTTATAGTTTTCTTAGTATCATTCAGGTCAAAGTATGTTCTAATAGTCTTTGTGATTTTTCTTTGATTCAAGGATTTTTTAGAAGAGTGTTTAATTTCCAAATATTTGTGAATTTTTCCAAAACTATTTTCTTTTTCTTTTGAAAAAATTGTTAGAGTCACAGGAAGTTACAAAAATAATATAGAGAAGTTCTGTGTAACCTTCAGCCATTTTCCCCAGTGGTAACATCTTACATGACTATAGCAATATTAAAACAAGGAAATTGATGTTGATACAATCACAGACAGTTTTTAGATTTCACCAGTTTAACATGCACTCATTTATGTGTGTTTGTGTATAATTCTATGCAATTTTATGACGTGTAGATTAATGTAACCACACCGCAATCAAGATGCAAAACTGTCCTATCACTACAAAGTCCCCTGTTGCCACCCCTGCATAGTCATACCCATTCCCTCCCCCTGATGCCTTTCAACCACTTACCAGTTCTCCATCTCTTAATATCATTTTAAGGATATTATATAAGTGGAGACTTAACAGTATGTAACCTTTGAGGCTGCCTTTTTTCCCCTACTTAGCACAATCTCTTGAGATCCATCCACGTGGTTATGTGTATCAATGGTAAGTTTCTTTATTATTGATAAATGTATCCCATGATATTGAGGTGCTACAGTTTGTTTAGCCTTTCACACACTGAAGATTATTTGAGTGGTTCCAATTTTTTTGCTATTAGAAATAAACCTACTATGAACATATGTGTACATGTTTTTGTGTGGATTTAAGTGTTCTTGTGTGGGATAAATGTCCAGGAGTATAATTTTTGGGCACTATAGTAATGGATATTTAGTTTTCTTTAAGAAATGGACAAATTATTTGCCAGAGCAGCTGTGTCATTTTACATTCTCAATTGCAATTTGTGAGAGATCTAGTTTCTCTGCATCCTTACCAGCATTTGGTATTGTCAGTATTTTTTATTTTAGCTGTCCAAATAGGTGCGCATAGATATATTTTTATTATCGATTCCCAATTTAGTACAATTGGTTCACTCTATGCAGTTTTAATCATTTGACGTTTATTAGGACATCTTCCATTGCTCAGAATACAGTCTATCTTGATGAATATTCCCTGTGGGTCTGAAAAGAATGTATATTCTGCAGTTGTTGGGTGCAATATTTTATCAAATCAATTGGGTCAAGTTGGTTGACAGAACTATTCAAGTACATATCTCTACTGATTTTTTGGGTCTATTTGTCCTATTCTTATTGCTACAGGAATCTTTAAATCTCCCCAACTATGAGATTTTGTCCATTTCCATCCATTTTTGCTTTATGTATTGTGGAGCTCTACTCTTAGTTTCATATACAGTTAGGATTGATAATATTCTTATTCTGAAGTCGACTTTGTCTTGTATTAATATAAGCACACCTGCTTTTTTATATTTAGTGACTGCATATTACATTTTTTCCTACTCTGGGATCTCAACTTGTATCTTTATAAAAAGCATATTGTTGGACCTTGCTTTTATATCAATCTGACAATCTCTGCCTTTTTATTGGAGTGTTTAATATATTTACAGTTGAGGCAATTATTAACCTGGTTGGGCTTAGAGCTCCCATCTTGGTACTTATTTTCTACTTATCCCATTTATTCTTTGTTTCTGCTCCTACTTTCTTGCCTTCTGTTGTGTGTGTTGCAATTTGTCAGCATTTCATTTTATGTCCTGGTTTTAGCTCTACCTCTTTGTGGTTTATTCTGGTGGCTGTTCTAGGGCAGTGGTTCTTAAACTTAGCATGCATTAGAAACAGCTGGCGGTTTCATTAAAACAGATTTCTGGGCCATCCCTCCAGAATTTCTAACCCTGTAGGTTTGTGACAGAGCTAAAAATCTGAATATTAGATGCTGCTGCTGATGATGTCTGGGGACCATAGTTTGGGAATCTCTGTTCTAGAGAGTATGCTTTGTGTCTTTAAGTTATCCCAGTCTACCTTCATATAGTATGCTAAAAATGCTATTATACAACTTCACAGATGTGTCAGAACCTCGCAACCATACAGTTCTATTTATTCCCCCTTCAATCTTTCTGCTCTTAGCTTGCATTTTATTTCTATATGTACTACAACATGGGTGGGGGGTGGGTGGGTTTGCTTTAAACTGTGAATAGTCTTTTAAAATGTTATACACACAGAGACATAGATGTAGATCTACCCCTTTGAATAATCTTTAACACTGACCCATCGAGTGTCTTTTCTGCTGCTCTTCACGTCTTCCTGCAGTTCTGAGTCCCCTTTTGATGTCCTTTCTGTTCAGTCTGGAAAAACTGCTGTTAGCTTTTCTTGTAGTGTTGGTTTGCTGGACATGAATTACCCCAACTTTTGTCTATCTGAAAATAACCATCTCACCTTTATTTTTGAAGTATATTTTCAGTGGGGATGAAATTCTAGTTGGATAGTGTTTTTCTTTTGGGACTTTAAAGATGTTCTATTGTCTTCTGGCCTCCACTGATTGTAATGAGAAGTCATCTGTTATTTGTATCATTCATCCTTTACATGTATGCCTTTTTTCCCCTCTGATTGCTTTTCAGATTTACCACTTCCCACTGCTTTTCAGCAGTTTGGCTATGATTTGTTTAAGTGTGGTCGTCTCTGCATTTATTATACTGGGTGTGCTGTTTCTTGGTTCTGTGAGTTGGTATTTTTCATCAGTTCCGGTAAACCTTTGCTAAGAAAGCTTCAACTGTTTCTCCTGCCATGTTGTCCCTCCTCTCTTATTTCTGGCACACAATTTACATGTATGTTGGGTTGTTTGAAAGTAGCCCAAACCCTGTCAGATGCTCAGTTTCCTCTGCTGTTGAGTCATATACTGAATTTGTTTTTTGATATTGTGTTTTTTCATTTCTAGCGTTTCCATATGGTTCTTTTTTCTGGTTTCAACTACTTTGTTGAAATTCCCCATCTCTTCATGCATATTGCCTTGCTTTCTCTGAGATCTTTTAACATTCTTATATCATAGGTATTTTGTATTTTAATGTCCCCTTTTGATAATTGCAACTTCTAACCTATCTCTGGGTCTGCTTCTATTGCTTCTCTTCCATATTAACCAGAAGGCATTTTCTTGTTTTTCCATAGGTTTTGAATTTTTTTTTTATTGCATGTTGAATATTTTGTAGGAAAGAAAAGTAGAATACAAAGTAAATAATATTTACCTCCCCAAAGAACAAGCACCCTCCTCCAGGAGAGACTGAGTCAATTGGACCTGTAACTGATCTGGCTCTGGCCTTGCGGGAGCTCTAGTCTGATTCAGTTCTCTGTGGCTTTCAAATGTTCTGGGGGAAGGAGGGGTTAGGATTTTCCCTTCAGTAGAGCCTGGGGTCTGAGCACTGCTGAAATTCTTGAGCTCTGCCTATACTTGAAAACCAAGCTAACAGGTTTGAGAACTGTGGGCAGTCTCTCCCTGCTTTGTGCCCAGCTGATGGCTTTTTCATTTCTCTTTGCCCTCTGTCTCCTGCTTTCTGTACTCCCGGGGATCTCTTCTAGCCCTTTTGCCTGTCCCAAGCCTTTGCAGCTCTCTAAACTCTGAAGACCCAAAATGCTTCAAGGAATTCTTTGTAGCGTTTCTTCCTGCCCCATCTTTGGTGAACTATCCCAGCCTCGTGTGAAGGGTTTAGGCAGGTACGTTTAGGCAGCCCTTACAAGTTTGTTCACTTTCAGCTGAGTTCTCCGACCCCGCCGATTGCAAACTCTTCCTGCTGCCATTCCACCACAGGTAAAAATGACCGTGGGTCTGTTCTCTCCTATGGAGAGTTTCTCACGTTCTTGAGATTATAAAGTTCATTTAAGGTTTCTTTCTTTGTGCCCTCAGTTTTCTGATGGGTCTTAAAAATCGATGAGTATTTTGGGCTTACCTGGCTTGGTTTGGTTGTTAGGGTGAGAACGACAGCCTTGTAACCCTATAGATCTGACCCAAAGCAGAAATCCCACAGAGAACTGTCTTACTTAGAGATGAAGGGATGTGTAGGGGTCAGAAGGAAGCAACCAACTGGTAGGAACTGAACATTGGAAAGATGAAGCCAGTTCAGGGAGCTGACAAACAAGAGGATGGTAAACGTTTGCGTTGTAGTCTATCAAACAGGAGCTGAAGGGGGGGGGGGGGGGAGGGAGGGAGGGAGAGAGAGAGAGAGAGAGGCAGGCATTGATTTTCAGAGAAAGGACAGTGTGCCAAAGTGTGTTGTCTTCTTCTCTGGATGCTGTCCACTCCCTCACGTGTCTCCCAGGGCAGGGATTCTCACGTTTTACTCTGCATGCAGATCACCTGGACATCTTATTACTCTTCAGATGTTCTCTTATTAGGTCGGGGGTTGGGCCTGAGATTCTGTGTTTCTAACAAGCTCCCACATCATGCTGATGATATTATGAACAGCAAGGTCCTAGGGTATGTACACCTTCATCTTTAGGTGGTTAATAGCAATGGTACTTAGTCATTTGTGCTAAGGGGAGTTTACAGTCTAAAGGAAACAGAGGAAAGATTTTAACTGAATTAACGAAATAAAACCAATAATCCAGAACACCCCAGAAGTAGCTAGAATGTGGCTTACAGGCACAGAAGGTGTAGAGAAAAAATGATATTTTAGTATTGAGAACATCTAGTGTAAGGCAGGCCCATAATTCATCAAACTGGCTTCTTTAGTGGGGGTTTAAGTTTTTCTTGAAGTGGGCGGCTGCCAATCTGGGAGCTGGGTTCAGGGGCAGTTCATTGCCATAAGGAACCAGGCCTTTGCAGCTCTGCTGTCAGGTCTGCCTGAGACCCTGGTGCAGCAGCAGTGCAGGGAGGGAAGATGGGGAAAGGATGCAGGGAGAGGGTTTGGGTGGCATTAGGGAGCCCAGCCAAGAGTTTGGCTGTTCAAGTGGGGGTGAGGTTGGCATTCAGGAGCGCAGAGACTACTGTTGAGTGGCTATAAATTGGTACCTGAGGTCCCCACCCCCACCCCTTTTTCCTTCCAGTAACCAGGTTGGTTGGTTGGTTTTCACCAGAAGAGACTTACTAATTGGAATTTCATAGCTCTTGGTCCCACACTATTTACAGAAGGAATTTGTGGATTCGTGGAAGAGAGAATACTTTTCCCTCCATTTCCTGTGCTTAGCAC
This sequence comes from Rhinolophus sinicus, assembly GCF_036562045.2. NCBI lineage: Eukaryota > Metazoa > Chordata > Mammalia > Chiroptera > Rhinolophidae > Rhinolophus > Rhinolophus sinicus. The sequence goes on along the minus strand of NC_133759.1, from coordinate 4,630,606 downwards.
GAATCTCAAACAAAAATGATTATGAAAGTGTGGAGAAATCTGGAAAATCATTATAAACCAGCTGAAGGTAAAGATTCAATTTATATAAAACTTTGCCACTCAAACAATGCAGAGGGAGGTCATGTACAGTTTTGGTGACATCTAATTCAAGAAAACTTAAGGGATTGTCGTATTTATTTAATCATAGACATTTACTGAGTGTTTTCTACATACCAGACTAAGCTATGTGAACAAAATCTTCATGATTGTACTCTCATGGAGCTTACGAGTCTGGTGGGTGGCAATTTTATTACTTTGAAGCATATAAGTAATTTGAATTATGTTAACTGATTATTGCATGTTATTCCCCTTGGGCAACTGTTTAATGAGTAGATAAGAATTATTCAAAAAATATATATTTTTTTGCATGCACACAAGGGCATTTTAACTGAAAAGTAATTTGTTCTCTTTTTTTAAAAAAATTTTACTGGGGAATATTGGGGAACAGTGTGTTTCTCCAGGGCCCATCAGCTCCACATCGTAGTCCTTCAATCTAGTTGTGGAGGGCGCAGCTCAGCTCCAAGTCCAGGAGTCGCCCTCAATATTTAGTTGCTGGGGGCGCAGCCCACCATCCCAAGTGGGAATTGAACCGGCAACCTTGTTGTTCAGAGCTCACGCTCTAACCAACTGAGCCATCCGGCCAGCCAATACTATTTATTTTTAATTAGTCGAATGCCAGTAATTGCTTAGCATATCTGAGCAGTCAGTCACATGGATGTAATCTGGACATTAGTTGTACAAACAGAATTTTCTCTATTAAATGTTCTGAAGGTGACTTGGGGTTCCAAGGCTGGATGTGTTTTATATACAAACTGTGGATGGCTCTTTGGAACCAGCAAACAAGGAAACAATTTCAGAGTCCTGAACTTTTTGCTCAGAAAAAGGTAACATTGACTTTATTTGTTCTTGCCCAGCACAGGGAAGTTGTCTGGATAACTTAATAGGCTTTTTAAAATAAATGAGGAAAATCCTGACTTGTAGCTTTTAAGTATATAAAAAGATAAATAGATGATTCTGAGGAATATGAATTAACGTTTATAAGAATTGTGATGATTGAAAAAACATTAGACCTGTTTTTAAAGTATCTTCCCTTAGAATCTAAAGAAGTCGTGGAAATTTTTAGAATTAACCTGAATAAATTCATCCCACAAGGAATCATGCAGTTCCATGGAGATGTTGAGAGCTCTGTGCTTTTGTCGACATGGCGCTGAAACTTTTGAACAATTCAAACAATTGGCCAGTATTTTTAAAAAAATAAAATAAAAGCTGTCTGACAGACAAGCCTGGTTAGTTAAGACATCTGATCTGATGGCCAGCTGTGCATATGGACGTTGCCTGGGTGTATCTTTCAATACATTTAGCAATAACAGGGATTTGTGATAAGAGTAGCAAAGACAAGTAGACAAGTTGTATTTAATGAAGCTCCACATCACAGTGGCCTAACAAATACAGTATAAAACCCTGGCCAACTGACACTTTAGAAAATCATCCAAGACCATTCAGATTACAAAATGCAAACTCTTGATTATATACAGGAGATTATGTATGTGTTCATTCAACAGAGATTTATCGAATGCTGTTATTAGTCTGCTCGGGTGGCTTAAACAAGATAAATTTATCTTCTCACAGTTTGGGAGGCTGGATATCTGAGATCAGGGTGCCAGCGTGGCTGGGTTCTGAAGAGGGCTCTCTTCCTGGCTTGCAGACAGCTGCCTTCCTGCCGTGTCCTCATGGGGGAGAAGGAAAGGAAAGGGAGGAGAAGGAGAAGAGGGAGAGGAGGGAGTGAGAGAGGAGCGTGGGGGAGAGGGAGACGGGAAAAGAGGGATGAAGGGAACGGAGGGAGAGCAGGGGAGGAAGGGGGGCAGAGGGACAGGAGTCTCTCTGGTGACTCTTATAAGGGCAGCGACCCTATCATGAGGTCCCCATCCTCACGACCTCATCTAACACTAATCACCTCCCAAAGGGGGTTAGGGTTTCAACTTATGGATTTCAGTCTACAGCAAGAGCCTTTCTGTGTTTGGTACTGGAATATAAATCTGACCTCTAGCCACCTGGTGCGGGGAACAGACAACAAATGAGTAAACACATAAAATCAATTCATTTCTGATCAGAATGACTGCCCTGAGAAAACAATGGGATAGAAGATGAGGCAGCCACTGGGCCTTCTGATGATGGAGCATTTAGGGTGAGACGGAAGGAATGCGAGGGAGCCAGTCATCAAAGATTAGCCTGGGGAAGGGCATTCAGTACAGGGGTCCTCAAAGGCCCTGAGGTGGGAAGGGGCTTGGCATGTTCTAGGACCTGATACGAGACGTTGTGATTTGAGGGTCATGATTGAAGGGTGAGTGAGAAGAAGAGATGCTGGATGACCAGCAGTTTAGGTGACAGTAGTTAATACCGAGGTGTTTTTTGGTACCTTGGCCCGTGTTACGAGTTCAACTCAATCACCTTCAATACTGTAGGATGTTTATTGGTAATTCAGCTTCCTCAATTCACTTTGCCTACACGGAGACCCTCTGAAACCAAGCCACCTAACCACCTGTAGTGACTTAGGAAGACTCAAGATGTACAAGGCCATCACCAGGAAGGAACAGATTCAACCAGGTCAGTTACCAGAGGCAGCCTGTCAGTATTGAGTTAATGCCGAAATGTTAGCGCATCTGACACCACACCACACACAGTTCGGGATAAGTGGCCATGCACAATGGTGTGACCAATTAAAACCCGACACTCTTGGACTGGATGCTGACCCTCCCGAGCTAGGAAGCAGTGTGACTCGCCAGGTCAGAGGCAGCACAATGACCCACGGTGATGAAAACCCATGCTGTTTGCCTCCTTCCATGACCAAGACAACCCAAACCCAACAGGCATATTTCCTTCCTCGTCCGGCACAGGGTGTCTTTTGTTCTGGCACAAGAGCCCAAGAGGCTTTTGTACACAGCCCTGGTGGATGCCAATGATATTCTCGAGAGGTAGAAAATATTTGCTTCATGGGGCTTCAGAGAAGCTCAGTGATTTCCCCAACGTCATGGAGTGTTCAGGAGTAGAGCCGCAGGTTCTCCTCACCCAGAGGAGTGCTTCCTCGCTCTCTGCTTTCATGTGTTGCAGTAAAATATACAAAGGTAAAATGCTCGAGCAGCTTGTAGAAGTGACAGCTTTTATCTCCGGTGTCTGCACTTTGGAGGGTAAGGGTTAGTGCTTAAGGACCGGTGCATTGCATCGGTCCTCGTCGATTCAACCACTGGATTAGAGAAGGTAGTGATTGTGTCACCAACATCTAAGCGCTAGTTGAAGTGTTTAGTCATCCAAGGAAAAAGGGTCTGAGTGACTGAAATGCAAATCCTGAAAAGAGAAGGAATATTTGAAAATATCTGGGGAGCAAGACAAATGGATCACCTCGAGACAGTACAAACACAGCCTCCATTTACGCCGACGAGTCAGACTAGGTCCCGAGAAACACAAAATGGTTCTTTCAGCTTTCTAGACCTCAGCGTGCAAATCCTGATGTGAGCTCTCAGGAAACCCAAATTATCACCCAGGGTGTATATAGATGTTTAGCGAACATAGTAATCATTTTAATTCTGCACATATGCCCTCTCTGCTTTTTAATTCTCTCATGAACTGGACTATAACACAGAATTATTTAATATCACCGATTGCTTGTATTAGAATCTTGTTAGATTAATAACCAAGCAAATGAAGCTTTGTTTATTATCTAATATTTCAGCAGACCATCTGAATGAGCTTAGTTGCCATGCCAATGTGGTATTTAAAAGCCATATATTTTACTACATTTATCTGGACTGGGTTTGCCCTGAAGTTTTTTTACTTAAAAAAAAAAAAAGGGCGTAAGAGTTAAAGTGACACTGAACTCGAGTATATTCAGTGCATCTGAGTATATGCCCCTGGGAACCTTTAAGACCACTGTTTTCATGGATTTAAAGAAACAGCAAGAAAGAAAATGGGAGAGGGTTAGAAAGTGAGTTTGTAGAATGTGCAGGCTTTCTTGAACAGTTTGTTCTCGGGCTTTTTGCCACACCCACCTTCCGTCATTTGCCCTGAGATCAAACAGGACTTGACATTGGCAGGGAGATCAGTGAGGCTGTGCAAATGGAAACCAGTGAAGACCTCAGCAGGGCATCCGGCTCTGAAGAGGGACTGGAAAGGCCAGTCAGGGGCCTCTGGCTGATGCACCTCTGTTAACTCTGGAATTCTGTGCCTGGCTCCTCTTCCATTCATTCATTCATTCATTCATTCATTCATTCACTCATTCATTCAATTTACAGAGTGCCAGACATTGTCCTAGTCATTAGGAAATCCTTTCTTAGTCTCCGTTATTTTCAGGGATGAAAAAAATGGACTGGCCAGCGGCTTCCGGTGTGTGGAATGGACACCTTCCATTTGGATTTCCTTTCCCTGAACCAGCGCCCAGGGGCATCCTGGCCCTGCTGTGAACACCACCAGGTTCCACGGCCCTTGGCCAGACCTCCATGGGAGTCTTATTAACGTCTCATGGGACATTCAGCGAAGCTGGTTGAGAACGACCTCAGAATGGTAGCATCTGGAACATACTCATTACTTTGAAAACCTTTCTTTGGTGAATAATACTATTTTCTATTCTGGGTTTGACCTCTTTGCAAGTTGCACCAAACCCTTCAGTACCTGAACAAGGGAAGGGTGAGAACATTTTTCGTAGTTTCCAACTCGCAGGTTATCAGTTCATTGATTCAACCAACATTGATTAGGCACCAACTATGTGCTAGAGGTCAAAGCTGAGTGAGACGGAGCTCCTCACCCCTAAGGGGCTAAGGTGGAGCAGAGAGGTGCCCCAAAGTCCAAATGTCATTTGATAATTGCTATAAAAGAGCAGCGGGAATAAAGGAAGGAGCTCACAGAAATATCCTTTTATGATTATACCTCCAGACAAATTAGCTGCTTCTTAAGGAGAAGAGCTATAGGTGATATTTTTCAATCTGTCCTGTAACACCGAGCAGGAACTATGCACATAAGAGATGCTCAATAAGTATTGGGCAAATACACGAGAGAAGAGGAAAAATCCTACCACTTCACTGATGTCCATTGGGTTATAACATGTATTAATCATTGCTGGCAAACAGTTTAAAAATAAACCCAAACGAAAGGTTGTATTAACCCTCTAAGTTTCCGTTTTCCCACCTATCAAATAAGGATAATATTAATAGTACTGATTTCATGGGGTTCTTGAGAGGATTAGATGAGAATGTATGAAAAGCAGCTAGTCACTGGCATATAACAAGGGTCCGATAAACTACAGTTATTATGACCAATTCACTGTGCTTTTTGTCCACAATGTTACCATAAATGGTAGTTTGATTTGACAAAAAGTTCACTTAGAGCTTTATATGGCTCCATCAACATTCTCTCCTTGCTGAGAACATAGTTTTGAAAGGTTGGGGTGAAAACATGCAGGCCAAGAGCCCTGAGTAAGGCTACACACACACACACACACACACACACACACACACCACAACATACATCTATCACACACAACACACCCACCACACACACCATACCCACCACATACCACAACACACACACAAACACCCACCACACACCATACACAACACACCCACCACCACATATGACATACCCACCACACACACACACACACCCCTCTCCAAAAGGCACCAGCCGCAGCTCCCTAAATGGCCTGATTTCCCCAATCTCCAACATGAGGGCACAGTTTGAGACACAAAGCAGGCATAATAACTAGAAGAGATAACCCAGGAGCCCCTATCAACAGACCTGTGTTGCATTCATCTTGTCAACTTTAGATTTCTCAACTGCCTCCGCCATGTTCTCTCAATGCCTCACTGATTTCTGCTGCATTGCGTCATTAGCCGAATTGCCTTGTTGTCCCCATTAATCTAAAGGCTCTCTGAGAAAAAGCAAGGACCAGGAGCCACAAGGTCACCGTGAGGGAACTGGTACCACAGGGCTGCAGTGACCTGAAGGACCCTGAAGCAAAGCGGCCTCCTCCCATCTTGCCTGCAGCTCACCCTGTAGACAGCTCTAGATTTACATCATGCTGTCCAAGGAAGCTAGAGGAAAGTAAAGCGTCTCTCTTGCAGCATCTGTTAATAAAATATCAGGATAGGAGCCTGATGGACCCAGCGTAGGTCATTAGGTCACATACCCCTCCCTGAGCTAATCTCGGTGGCCACGAGGCTGGGGTATATTGTTGGCCAGTCCTGCATTACTTGTTCATCCTTTGGCCAGAGGACGGTCCTATGATTGACAACCCTAACAGAAGCATGTGGAGTGAGAATTGGCAATTTCCCGAAGAACTGATGGCTACTGCCAGAAGAGCTGGAAGTGATGGTTGTGGAGAGGAAACATATATCCTGGCAATGATCTTGACCTGCTCTAATGAACAAAGGCAGCCAGCCAGCCCTAGAGGGATGCATCCTATCCCCTGGCAAGCTCCTTAAACCTCTCCTTAAAGGACCTTCCACCTTGAAGACAGTGAGATTTTATTTCCTGGCGTCTAGGGTCATAGTTCAAAGCAGGCATTAGTCAATCTAAACATTTTTTGAAAGTCTCCTGTTTCAAATGAAAAACATTTTGTGAATTGTATTGTATCCATTTAATGCAAAAATAATGTTTTTTTCCCAAACTTTTATTTTGCACCTACAGAAAAGTTGAAAAAATAGTAAATCAACATCCACCTTCCTTCAGTTTCAACAATTACTTTGTCATATCCACTTTGTTTCTCCCTCTCTTCACACATACAGATAGCTCCAGGTCTAGTCAATCACCACAGGGTGTCTTCTATTCTCCCTTTCCGTGTTTGCAACTCCATCCTCCGTCAGTGAGAGAGCAGATAGAAGATGAAGTTTAATTTTGCAAACATTGTGTTATATCCATATGATGGAATTCTAGTCAGCAATAAAACTGGATGAACTAATGCCCAACATGGATTAACGGATGAATCCATTAATGTTGAGCCAAAGAATCAGACACACACAAAAGTGAGATACACATACAGTACATTCCTTTTATACAAAGTCCAAGAACAAGCAAAACTAACCTATGGTGACAGAAATCAGAAAGTGGTGTTTCTGGAGGTGGTGGGAGGGCTGACGGGAACGGAGCGTGAGGGGATTTTCTGGTGGAAATGTTCGAGGTCTGTTCTGAGTGGTGGTTACACAGGTGTATTCAATCATCAGCATTCACTGAACTGCACATTTCAGAGCTGCACATTTTGTTGTATGTAAATTAGACCTTAATTAAAAAGGAAGATATAAAAATATGCAAAATTGCTCTTAAACAAATGAAAAGACATCCAATTTCACTCACAATAAGAGAATGCAAATTAAAACTGCACTGAGATCCTGCACTTTCATTATCTACATGGCAAAAATTGAAAAGCTTGACAATACCCACTGTTGGTGAGACCAGGAGGAAATCGGTAATAATATCTAAAAATATCTAACTTTCTGAAAATAGCTATATTTGCCCTTTGCCCTACCAATCTCACTTCTGGATGTTTATCCTGAATATATAGTTGAATGCTAAATTTCCACATGTTCTTGGGTCTGTTTGTGGACTTCCTGTTTTTTCTGCTGGTCTGTATTTATGCTCCAATACCACACATTTTTAATCACAGAGATTTTCCAGTATGTTTTAATGTCCACTAGAGCTAGTCCTCCCTCCTTGCCTTTCTTTTTCAGTTTTTCTAGCTACTCTTGTGTGCTTCATTTAAAAAAATATATACAGAGGGTGCCAAAGAAATGTATACACATTTTAAGAAAGGAAAAAACTGGATTAAAATTGTAATAATATATATATCGATAACAAAAGATGTCTCCAAATCACGTCTACGCATTTTTTTGGCACCCTCGATATATATGAAGTTTAGAATCAACTTGTCTAGCTCCAGAAACAAAAACTTATTGGCCTTTTTACTGGAATTGTACTATATTTATAGTTTAGGGATGGGTGACAGCTTTATGATGGGTCATGCTTTCCAAAAAGAATGGATGTCTTTCCATGAAGTATAACTTTTATCTATCTCAGAAATGCTCATGTGACAGTTCTTCACTTAACCTTTACACATTTCTAGTTAATACCTAAGTATTTTATTTTTGTTGTTGTTGCCATTGCCAGTGGGATTGTTGCTCTCATGATCCCTCTTACCTATTGATTTCTGTAGGTTCACTTTATATCCTGTTATATTACTGAGTTACTGTTTGAGTCAGTTTTATCATTGGACCACTTGTGTGTGGCAGGTATACACTATCATATCATCTGCGATTCTGGTTTCACTTCTGCTTTTCTAATTCTTGTGACTCAAAATGCTTCCTCCTGTCCAATGCGCTGACTGAGGTCTCCAACACGCTGTTTAAACAGTAGAGGTAGTTGGTGTCTTTGCCATATATCTGACTTTAGTGAGAATGTCTCTAGTGTTTTCCAATTAAATAGAAAGCTGGTTTTTGGACTTAGGTATTTTTTTTTTATCATGTTAAGGAAAGATCCATGTTATTTTATTTAGTATTGGAATGAGTTGAATTTTTTAAAAAGCCTTTTCAGCATTTATTGAAATGATCATATAACTGTTTTTCCATTAATTAATATGGTGAATTATATCAATGGATTTCCTAATATCAAACCATTCTTTTGCTTCTGATACAGATTTCACTTACTTATGACATTGGATTCTGTTTGCTAATGTTTTTTTAGGTTTTTTTTTTACATCAATATTCATAAGTGATGTTTAGGTTTTAGAGTGTGTGCTGTATTTATTAGTTTTAAGTATAAATCTTAATCTTGCTTTATATAAAATTTAAGTTTCTCTCTATTTTCTATACTCTGGAAAAATTCATGTAGCATTGAGATTATTCAATTTTTGGTGAATTCCCCTATGAAGCCATCTGAGTGTGATTTTTTTTTTTATGGGGCAGTTCTTTGAAATGTTCTTTAATACTTGTATGGAAATTTGTTTGCTTAAGCATTTTCTCTCTACTGGAGTCGATTTTGTAAAATTGTATTCCTAGGAAATTATCCATTTCATTTAAGTTTTCAAATTTATTTTTGTACGATTGTGCAATGTGGACTCTCATGATTTAAAAAATTTTTTCCATATTAAAACTTACTTCTCACTTTTCTGTTTTGCATATTTATGCTTTTTCTTTGTTTTTTTTAATTAGGTTAGCTGGTGTTCCATTTACCCCAAGGAACTGCCATTTTTATTTATTAATTTGTTCTCTTATTTTTCTGGGTTTTTACCCCATTAATTTCTGCTTTAATATGTATTACTTCTTTCCCTAACTCTTTTTGGATGACTTAATTATTGTTTCTCTAGCTTTTTTGAGTTGGAATATCATTCACTTGTTTTCCTTCTTTTATTTTCACAAATATACGTATTTAAGGCTATGACTTCTCATATATAATGCTTTCATTATTATTATTTTTTAGAAATACTGCTCTTGTGGTTTTTATTTTCACTTTCACTTAAGTGTTGTTTAATAGAGATTGCTTTAATTTCACCTGTAAAGGCCTTTAGAGTATTTTTCAGTCTTTTTGTATTGTGATAAGAATTATATTTGAAAGTACTTATCAATTTAAACATTTTTTCTCACAAAACATTAAAGTAAAATTACCTTGGGGAAGATGTACTATGTTCATCTGGTAACCCCTGGCATATGAGCGCACGTTTAGTTATTTTTTTGGTCAGATTGTTTTAAAGTGTGGTATCGGTCTTTCTCATAAATATTCTAGTTACTTTCTTATCAATAGAATGACAGTATTTGATTAAAGTGGTCCTGATAAATCAAACCATATTGATTCACTAGAATACCAACCTAAAAACATTTATATACACTCAATAGTTTTATGAAAACTAAATCCCTCCCTTTCTTTCAGTCCCCTGAAGATACTGTCATGCAGTTCTGATTTCACTCTTTGCTCAAGGTCACCTAATTGTTTTAGCCCTATATTAGAACAAGGTCATGGCTCTGTCCACCACAACCTAGTACAAGGCCTAACAGTTAATAAGTGGTCACTGAATACTTTTTAAATTGATGAGGGAATACATGAATCTACTACATATAGATTCTAATTCACTTCCTTTTGCAAAGAAACATCACTCTGACAGACTTTCAAGTAGTTCAGTGGGGATGTTTTAATCTCGCTACTAATAACCTTTTCTATGACACTTAAAATCTAAATTCGGTGGATTGTGGTGCCTTCTAGCTCGAGTACCATGCTTTGGAGATTGCTCAAGAGTAGGTGTCAGAAGACCTAGAGTTTTCTAGGCTACTGGGAAGGAACTAATTTCTCAGGCTGTCTTAAAATAAATCATGTACTTTTTCAATTGATGATATAAAAAAAAGAACTCTTGAAGAGAGTGTTGTTGGAGGGTAAGTCTGGCTTCACAAGTCACCGAATCTTTTCCTGAGGTAAGGGTCTCTAGACAGAATGTGAAATGGAACGTGGTTTTAATTAGCAAAACTCTGAGAATTGTGTGGTAGTCTGTTACACTTGGCAGCCTCCAGGGAGGCTATACCTCCTGGCGTTTGCATCCTTGAATAGCCCCCTTCCTGGAATCTGGGCAGGCTCGGGGACTCATTTCAACCCATCCAAAGTGGTGGCAGTGATGCTATGCAAGTTCCAGGCCTAAACCTTAAGAAGCCCTGTCAGCTTCCTCTTTTCACTCTTGGAACCAGCCACCATGCTGTAAACAGGCCACACCACATGAAGAAGCCACACGGAGGACACCAAGGCACTCCAGGAGTGAGCCATTTTGGATGTGCCACCCTCGTTCAACTCCTAAATCGAGGGTGAGCAGACTATGGTTTTCAGCCAGAAGTGGCCTGCCACCTGATTTTGTAAATAAAGTTTTATTGGAACACAGCCATGCCCATCCATTGATATATTATCTATGGCTGCTTTCTCACTATACTGGCAGAGTGAATAGTCATGGCAGAGACCTGATGGCCTGCAAAACCTAAAGGATTTACTATTTGGCCTTTACAGGAAAGTGTGCTGACTCCTGCCCTAAATGGCTGCTGCCCTAGCTGACATCTGTGTGAAACAGAATCCAATCAAACCACAGAATTGCGAGCAATAGTCAAATGATTGCTATCTTAAATCATTAAGTTTGGGGCTGGTTTGTTATCCAGACACAAAGAGACCGTAAAATCTGTTATCTGTATCTTATAAGCTTGATGATTTCATGGTTTAAATTTTTAACTTCTTTTCTCTCAACTTTTAGTAAGCTCTAAGCTCTATTGAAATCTTTCTAACTTGTCTTACCCATGTGTCACTTACCCATGTGTCATTTGTCTCACCACTGAAGCTCCTCTCACCAAGGTCAATACCCTCTTTGCTACTAAACGCACTGGTTGTCTCTCAGTCTTCTCTCATCTGACTCTTGCTCATCACCTGACACTGTTGACTATTTCTTTGTTCTTGAAACATCTCCCTTTTATTCCTTTAAACCACACTCTCCTAACTTTTATCTTACACGAAGCTCCCTTCTTTGTGGGGCCTGATCTTCTGTCTAGCACGCGGTGTTATAGACCCTCAGGATTTGTTTGCAGATTTCATTTGACATTTAACTAATAGGTACTGAGCCTACTATATGCCTGGCACTGTTCTAGGTGCATAGGATACATTAGTGAACAAAACTAACAAAAATCCATGCCCTTGGAGAAAATTTTAAATGTACACATAATAAATAAAATAAATTATTACAAAAGCTAGAAGTTAATAAGTGCTTTCGATAAGAAAATAAACAGAACTGGGGGTGAGGAGGATGGGGTTGGGGGAAGCAGGAATTTAAAGAATAAAGAACTTAAGGAATTTATCAGAATAGGCCTTTTTGAAATGACAGTGTTTGAGCAAAGCCTTAAGAAAAGGTAAAGGAACTGACATGTGGGTGTCTAGGGGAGCATTTGAGGTAGAGGGAGCAGCAGTGCAAAGATGCCTTTAAGGCCTTGCATGCCTGGGTGTTTTGAACAGGAAAAATGCCCCTGTGGTGGGATAGGGTGAATGCAAGGAGGTGAGGTCAGAGAAATAACAGGTTCCAGATCCCCTGGGGCCTTGTAAGCCCGTTGCTGGGACTTTGTCTTTTCTCTGGGAGCTTGGGGGGGTCTTTGGGGAGTTTTGAAGAAAAGAATAAAGTCATCAAAAGGATCACTGTGGCTGCTGAATTGAGAAGAGAATGGAGGTGGCAGGGAGAGACCCAGACCAAGAGGGTGCCAGTAGAAACCGAGAGGAATGACTGTCTCTTCTCACCGGACACACTTTTCCTGCACAGCCTGAGGTACTAAAGCTGCCATGGCTCTAATGATCCCAAGTCCATTTTTTTCCAGCCCAAAGTGCTCTCCTGCGTTTCAGGCTCACGTGTGCAAAACAGACTACTGGTCATCTCCTCTCTCGTGCTCCATGGGCGCCTCGGACCCTGTGCTTCCCTACAAAGCATTGTCTCCTCCCCCGCCCCTCTATGTCAAGACTAAAACCACGCTGCCACACCTTCTTAAGGCCTTCTCTTTCCGAGGCCCCTGCTAACACGTGTCGGTGGACAACCTCTGCTGGCCCATAAATGCTTTAGGTTCCATTGACACATCATTATGGTTTAGTTCACCAGGTACTCTGCCTGTAATGGTGGCTTGAAGGGTTGGACATAGGATAGGTAGGTTTTAATTGGACAGGATGATGGAATGCTGCCTTGGAAGACAGTTCGGGGCAGGGTGCCATGTTGATGGGACTCTAAAAACCCTGAGGATAGAGGATGGGAATTTCAGAATGAATTCCTCGTATGTTACACTTTTGCCATTGGGTAATATAGAGACACATAATTCTGAAACTGTCACTTTTGTTATAAATAGCAACTTTTTCATGTAGCCAGTATGTAAGAGTTAAGGCTTTGTATATATCAGACTTTTAATATGTGAATTTAATTTTCTTCCATCTCAGGAATTTTTGTGTCCACTCCCCATTATAATTTTGGAATTTAGCATTCATTCTTTTGACTTTTAGCAAAGGAACTAGTCTTGCTCTGGAAAATATTTAGTCAGAAGGGTGTGTGGTTCCTTTTTCCATGATCTTTGTTTTTTTTTTGTAATTTGTGCGTAAAAGAGCTTAAGAAATATCTTAATCTTTTGTGTCTGAGTCTTATAAGTGGTTTTTAAAACTAATAATTGATACGAGGGAAACAAGTCTCCCTAGATTATATTTTTCCCATATCATAGTTATATGTGGGAAACAGTCTTGTAAAATCATTAATGTGAAACTAAGCAGGCCAATGGGAGCTATTATTTTTTTTATTAGAAAATCAACTTCAAAATGAATGTTTAAATGCAAGCTTAACATAGTTAAAAACACAATTAAGTCTCATTCCTTGACACTTGAAAGCTCTTTTTATTTATTTATCATACTTAAAAAATGTTTATCAAAGGCGTGCTGGGTAACGGGCAGCATGCTTGTGCTAGGGAGACAATATAAACAAACAGAAGGAGCTCGCCACCATGGAGCCTAATTCCAGTGGGGAAGGCAGACGTGAAATAGTAAGAAACAGCCATTCTTGTAGTAAGTACTAGGAAGGAAATAAACAGTGGTTCCAGTGAGGGAGACACTTGGAGGCTACTTGAAGGAGTGTCTCTCTGAGATGAATTTGACTGGAGACCTGAAGGACAGTTTTCCCGGAGAATGGGAAATGCCTCTGGGGGAGAGGGGCCAGCAGGAGCAAAGACCTAGAGGCAGGAAGGGCTCACGTTCAAGAAACAGGCAGGGCAAAGTGGCTGCAGTGAAGTGACCCAGAAGGACAGCGGTACAAGATGGGGGAGGGGCAGGAGCCAGCTCGTGCAACTTCCCAGACCTTGGTAAGGAACTGGGAGTCTATTCTGAGTGTGATGGGATGACAATGAGGGGTTAATGCAAAGGAATGATGTGACCAGATGCTGTTCTCTGCTTTTTAAACAAATTGTGGCAAAATATGCATAACATAAAATTTACCATTTTGACCATCTTTAAGTAAACGATTTAGTGGCATTAAGTATATTCATGATGTTGTAACGATCACTACTATTTACCTCCAGAATTTTTTCATCATCCCAAACAGAAACTCTGTCCCTATGAACCGCAGGCTGCCTTATTTGGAGTCATTTCCCATTCCTTTAACTTCTGTGTGCTTATTGACTTTTCTTAGAAAGTCTCTGTAGGTAGACATCTTTCCACCCAAGGAAAGCTGTGGTGGTGACTCCGGTAGTTCTGTCCCGAGGCCTGATTCTTGCACCTGTAATCTGGACTGGAGATTGGAGCCCACACAAGTACAGGCTGAAGCTTCCAGATGGGTGTGTAGGAAGTAGCTGTTGGATTTTAGACCAGTTCTGAGCAAATGATCTTCCCTAGGTCAAAAATCAGCCACATCACTTTGGAAAATACTTTGGCAATTTTTCAAAAAGTTACACATAACACTACCACATGACCAGCAATTCTACTCCCAGGTACCCACCCAAGAGAAATGAAAACGGGTCCACACGAGGATTTGCACACAAACATTCACAAAAGCTTTATCATAACAGCCCCAAGCTGGAAACAACCTAAATGTCCACCACAGGAGGTGACATATCCATACAGTGGAATCCTCTTCAGCACCAAAAAGGAACAACTACTGACACGTTACATCATGTATGAACCTCAGGAACATGCAAAGTGAGCACCTATTGTATTTACATGAAATATCCAGAAAAGGAAAATTTATAAAGACAGAAACAGGATGAGTGGTTGCCCGAGGTTAGGGCTGGGAACAGAGACCAACATTAAAAGGGCAGAAGGGATCTTATTAGGGGAGACGGAACTCTGCTTAAACTGGTTTCTGATGGTGGTTGCTTCACTTGGTAAAGTTACTAAAAATCACTGAATTGTACACTTGACATGGGTGAACTTTACACTATGGAAAAGCACCTCATCAGCAGCTTGGATAAAGTCCGGTACTTAATACTCTCTGGAAGATAAAGGTGTCTTGCTGGACCGATGTCGGAAACCTTTTCCCCGAGCAGAATGGGAGGGGAAAAATGTCCCAGTATTGCTGATATGCTTTGCTTTATCTGTGACAAACATATGTTGAAAGGCTTTCAATCTCTCTATTTTAAAGGGAATTAAAGTGTCAAAAGCCATTTAAAAAAGCATAATTGTTTAAGGTTTTCTCAATAACTATACAATTCTTCAGTTTTTCCAAGTAGGATTTAGGATCTGAAATTATTTCTGTTCCCTGAACTGTTATGTCTGTCCCCAAGTAAATTGGTGACCCCAAAGAGTGTTACTGAAGATTTCATTTTCGGGTGTATAAAGGATTTGAGGAATTTCGTTTATTAAACTTTCAGAGAAGCATTTGCTCCTTAAATGGTTCTGATGGATGTGATGGCAGAGGGAACACCTTCACAAGATAACTTGAGCAGGGTTTGGTAAAATCCTGTGTTTGGCCGTTTTAAAAACTATCTTCAAATTAATTTTAGTTTTACAGGGTGTGGTTAGGGAAAGAAGAGCTTCTTTACAAAAGTCTTTTAAGGCAACATATCAAAGCATTTAGGACAGTGGCTGCCAACTGGGACACACTCCATAAATGTTTTCTTTATTCCCATGGAAAACGCCCCGTGGTAATAGTTTGCATAGTGTTGATTTCTTTTTCTCTTTACAGTCTTTTCTTTTCAAGAAGCAGAATAGAAACCATTGTATATCTTGGTTTTTGAAAGAAGAGAACCATCCTCACCATCTACATTATCATCAATAACAAACACTTGTAAATGAAGGATGGTGTGGCAGTTAAGAGAGTGGGGGCTGGGCCAGCCATCTGGGTTCAAAGGCCAGTTCTGCCATTACTAGCTCAGGTGACCTCGAACAACTCACTTAGCTTCCCTTAGCCTTGTTTTCATGAATAAACTGGGACTCATAATGGTACCTTTGTGTCATGCAGGGTCCAACTCCCGCTCCCCGCATAAGAACGCAGGACGTGGTGAGGCCAAAAAGGAACACCCACGGAGCCATATGTGGGGGAGTCATACCACTATATTCTCGATGGCGGCTGGTCGAGACACAAAAGCAAACATCCGCCAGTACCCCAATGAGGGGTCTTCCTGCATCCCTGTTTCGCTGGCGGCTGGGCAAGACACAGGAAGTAGTATCAATACGATCCACAATCCACAGTCCACTTGCTAACCACACTTGCTAGCCGCAATCCGCTGTCCACTTCTCTACCAACCACCCAACCAACCAACCCTTTAGTGTAGCCACGGCAATTAGTGGCTAATGGCTAACCAGAAACAGCTGATGGCCGCCCAGCCACAGCAGATGGTCATCTGATTACAGCTGATGGCCATTTAATAACTGAGCCAGCACCTTTCCACGTGAGGTCGAGAGCCTGGAAACTGCTCTCTGGGACTCCGTCCCCCCACACTTTGTCACAGGACAAAGATGAAATGATAGAATGTGTAAAAAGCACAATAGAGTGTAAAAATGAAGCCCAAATGGTGTCTATGAGTAAGTACAGACCTTTACACTCTATATAGAAAACCATTCCCAGTCTTGACCAGCTAGAAATCTGTTCGCTCTTCAGTTCTAAATTTTATGTGACTTTAATCCGTTTGGAATTGATAAAAGCCCAAACTTCCTTACTGCTAAATGGAAACTACTGTTGTAGCTTTAATGAAAGGCAGAGAATGTATCATCTGACTCTTCTCGCCTTTGGATTTATGTACGGTTGGCAGGTCCAAGGAAAAGATTTGAATTAAGCAATGTTTACCTTCATATCTTTGAACCTCTTGTAGTCATGTCTTTCTTCCCTCCCCGACTTTGAAGCCTCTTCTCTGGGTGTCCAGGGTCTTCACGCTGCCTCCTGTGGTAGATTAAACAACGTGGCAAAAATAGTTTACAGCAACTCCCGTCCAAAGGCAGCGTCTGCTTGCCCACACTTTGTCTGCGCTGCTCTAGTGACTTCCACTGACCAACAGCCTGTACCGGAAGTGATAGTATGCAAATTCAGGAACCTCAGGAGGCCTTTCAGCTTCTGCTTTGCCCCTGGGAACCCTGCCCTGCAACCACCATCCTATGGAGAATCCTAGAATGAAAGGCCATGATCGAAGAGCGGTCCAGACATTCCAGCTATACCAGCCGAGTCCAGCCCCAGAGGACCTGCTGCTGACCGCAGCCCCATGACTGAGTTTAGGTGAGACCAGTATGACTCACAGAATTGTGAGAAATAATCAACCATTGTTTTAAGCCATAATGTTTTAGGGCGGTTTGTTACACAGAGAATCTGTAACGAATACTCCTTCAAACTTTCCACGGTGTGCCCATGGCCACCTCCCCTCTACACGCACACAGGCACACTTGTGGGCACATCTCTGGCTTGCCAGTCTAAATCAATGCCTCCTTTTGCCGACCCTGTCTCTGTCTTAACCCACGTTAAAACTCACCTCTACCACGGCCTGACCTTTAAGAGCCTTGCAGGCAATTAATGGGCTTGAAAGCAAACTCAGAATTTCATTTGTACTGAGGCATTAGTTACTGCTACTGGCTTAATGGTTTGCGTTGCTTTAACCCAAAGGAATAGCTAGCTTCCTCACATGAGGACATTTAAGCCCCAAGACAGGCAAAGTCCTGGGAAGGATCCCCCTTGTAAACTGCTGACTTCTTGACCTGGAGGGAGATGCTTTAGGGATAAGACCAGGAAGGTGCTTTCTAACACTACTTCTTTTTACTAGAGAGTAGTTTAAAATACCCATTCTTGGGTCCTGCCCACAGGGATACTGAGATTCTGCTTCAGTGGACCTGGGTGTGGTCTGCTTGTGTGCATTTTCATTAAGCTTCTTAGTGATTCTGAAAGCGCGCGCGCGCACACACACACACACAATCGAGCTCCTTTGAGGAAAGAATGGGTGCCAGTGGAAGCAGCCTGGTGTTCACACAGCAAACACGGCAGAGGTGAGTGAAGTTAACTTTACAATGCGTGACTCTCTTTTGTCCTTGGTTAGAGGAAGGGAATCAAAAGGGAGGGTGTGCTCTCTCTACCCCAGTCTGGCACCTCAGAACACTGACCTAGAATCTGGGATGGAAAAGGGGCTTTGAGAGACGATCTGATCCGTGGGCAGGGATCTTCACGTCTGCCTGGACCGATCTTATCTTTAAAAGCCCTCAGAGTAGGCAATTTCAAAATCTCGTCGAATCATCCATTAATTCCCACATCTGGAATTTACCACTTTTTGTCAGTAAAGATTAAAGCCCAGCAATTCATTTTTTAATCTCTAGACTTTTAAAGTTTGTTTTACAAATTCACATGGTACAAAATTCAAAAGGGACAAGAGAGTATATGGTGAAATATTTCCCTCTTATTCTTATATTCTTGTGCCTCAACCATCCAGTTTCCTTCTCTGGGGCCCAGTTTTTTTTTTTTTTTAATTGAAGTAAAACATATATACATGCATAACACAAAATTCATCATCTTAACCACTTTAAAGTGTATAATTCAGTGTAATAAAGTGTATAATTTTTAGTCTATTCACAGTGTTTTGCAACCATAATTCCTATCTAATTCCAGAATATTTCTATCACCCCAAATGCAACTCTGTACACTTCCCGACCCCCCCGCCCTGTTCCCTGGCAACCAATAATCTATTTTCTATCTCTATGGATTTGCCTATTTCATATAAATGGAATCATACAATATGTGGCAACTTGTGTTTCTGGCTTTTTCATCTGCATAATGTTTTCAGGGTTCATCTATGTCGTAGCATGTATCAGTACTTCCTTGCTGTTTGTAGCTCAATACTGTTCATTATATGGATAGATCACATTTGTCTATCCATTCGTCCATTGATGGGCATTTGGGTTATTTCCCTTTTTTGGCTATTATGAATAATGCTGCTATGAATGTGTACAAGTTTTTGTGTGGATGTATGGTTTTGATTCTTTTGAGTGTATTCCTAGGAGTGGAATTGCTGGGTCATATTGCAACTCTGTTAAACTCTTTGAAGAACGGCTAAGATGTTTTCCACAGTGGCTCCCCATTTTACATTCCAACCAACAATGCATGAGGGTTCCAACTTCTCTGCATCCTCACCAATACTTACTATTTTATGTTTTTATTTTATTTTACTTGTTTATAGCCTTTCTGGTGCATGGTCACTGCTAGTATATGGAAATATAACCGATTTTTGTATGTTGACCTTTTTATATTGCTGAACTTGTTCATTAGCTCTAATAACTTTTTGGTGGATTTTTTAAATGGGGTTGAAAATATATGATCATGTTACCTGTGAATATACAACTTTACCTCCTTCCCAATCTGAATGTCTTTTATTTCTTTTTCTTGCCCAATTGCACTAGTTAGAGTTTCCAGTACAGTGTTGATTAGAAGTGGTGAGAACAGAACCCTGATCTTGATCTTAGAGGAGAAGCTTTTTGTGTTTCACTATTGAGTATGATGTTAGCTATGGGCTTTTCATAGATGCAACACAGAGGTTTTTGTGTATTCTTTCAGAGGTGATTTATTTATATATAAGAAAATGTATTTTAACATAACTGTTAGCCTATATATCCTGGTCTTCATCTGCATTTTTCACCTAACAATATATCTTGGACCATGTACTTAAATCATTTCCTTATTTTTAAAAGTGGTTGCTTAGTTTTGCGTTATATGGAAGGACCATAATTTATTTAATCCATCCCCTATGGAACGATAATCTAACCATCAGCAACATTGGTCACATGAATTCAAAACCAGTTAACATTTATTTAACCCCTGTGATTTATTTAACCCCTACTATTAAGTAGGACCCTGTAAAAATTATTAAAGAAAATAGGGCCTTTCATTCACTTAATTTTTTCCACTTTTGTTATGGAAATACTCCAGCAAAAAAAAAAAAAAGTAACTTAACCCTATTTCTTCACACGCAGTATGGTTTTAGCCTGCATATGGTCACCTCTATAATACAAAAGAAATTGTACTCAGACTTTTGAGGAAAAAAATCTCAATAATAGCTGACACTTCCTCTAGGATACACAGCAAGATGGCCATAGAAAGATATAAAGAGGTTCAGTTAAGTAGAAAAGACCTCTGAAGAATAGAGAGGATCTGCCACGAATTTCCATTCATTTATAAATTTCTCCATAATCTTAGAATGTGGAATTCTCAATACATGCTATACTTCTATAAGTAGTTTAAAAAGCACACAAATGCAAAAATGCTTTTGTTCGGTTTGGATGAGTGGCTTCAGGAAATTATATGGACCTACTGGTTTTACGGGCATTGCTTCATCTTTTCTAACAGTATAAATTGTTGTACTTTGTGCCCTGATGCTCACTATGATTCCTTCCATTTATAAAATGCTATCAGCCTAACATAAATGATGGCATAAGGAGATAGTGCTAGCATGAATTTTTCAAATATGGCCTTTCAAGATTGACATTCTGACTAAGCCTTTGTCCATAATTTTTAACAACAAAATCATCTCGCAAACCTAACAAACAAGTCTGGGGTTTTGTTATAAAAATTTAACTGTCCATGTGTTTGATGATGTACTGTGGTAATCCCAGAGGACTTAACCAGAGGAGTTGATGGGTATGAATAGAAAAGGGAGGATAATGGGATTTTTATAGTTACAATGAGTAAACGTTCACGTATATTTGCATATCTGTAATTAATGCCCCGTGTAAATTTAAGCAAAATGCACTTATCTGTCCCAAAAGAAGATCATCTTGCAAAAGTAAAGCTGTAAAACAGTTCTGGTTTGTAAAGGTAAAGTGACTGGTGAGAAACGAGGAACGTGTGTCCCTTCCAAAGGCTACGATGGTTCATGACTAGTGTAGATATCACAAGGCCACAGCAAAGCCGCTTCCCTTGTGCTTGGAATTAGAGCGGTTTGCTCAGGCACAGAATCCGAGTGAAAAATCAATACCCAGACTTTATACACGATGCTCAACGTCTGCAGTGGTATAAGAAGAACGGAGGCTTCAGATTTCCCCCGTTAGCTTCACAATACTACGAAGACCAACAAGTGAAAACCGAAATGGACTCCTACGAGCCCAAAGGACATAACTTTGACACTATCATCCGAAATACTGCCTTCACCTACTCTCACGGAAGTTCTAATAAACACCGGAGGAGGCATTCATCCAGGGGTAAAATTTATTCCATCACAATTGTCTTTTCTTTAGGGATGCTTCTATAACTATCAGCACTTAGCTCACAAATCCTTCCAAAAATGACTCCACAGTTCATAATTTAGCTTTTTAAGTGTGCCTGCTTCCGAAGAGCCCAACGTCGGCAGCTCCATTTTTAAAACTCTAAGAGAGACAAGTAGGACTGTGACTTATGTCACAAACATGATGACAACTGGTGATCAAATTGAATCTGATTCCAGATTTTCTAATAATGATATGGTGTTACAATGTTTGGCTTCAAAAATTATGTAAATCACATTTTTAAAATGCCAACGTTTTTATGCTCTCCTTTCATCTCTGTCAGTTCGGGCTCCGCAAGACACCCATCAATGTCCATGAATATGGTTCTGCTTATGTGATTCTGCTTAGATCCAACTACTTCTATTAAAACCTGTGCGGAGTAGGGTTCTTGAATTATGACAGGGGGTTTCTCAAAGTTCACATATCTGGCAAACAAAATTATTTGGATATTTACTAATCCATTTTCTTTTATTGTTTTAAAGGTAGTTTGGGCTGCCAAACAAACTCAGTGAGACTTTATTACCACAGAGAAGGATTTATTATTTAATAAAGTGAACTATCCCTGGTGTTCACAGTGACAATGTGTTTTAAGACACCCCCAAGACACGCCCTGAGTGTGGACTCTTCTTTCCCTAAACTCTCCAGTGTTAGCAGATATGACGAGACTCAGGATGACAATTGTTGATAAAGTAGGAGCTAGTACCCCAAAGACCCAGGGCTTGTATACATCCGAGCAGCCTATAACCACAGCCTTTGTCTCACTGACAACTGGAGAGGGCAAGGATGGAAGTGCTCCTTTCCCATCTACTCACCTGAGGATGTGCTAGCCACACTTCTCTTTAAGGGCGAGTGATGCTTAGTGTGTGTGTGTGTGTGTGTGTGTGTGTGTGTGTGTGTGCACACCTTCCTGAACCTGGTGTGAAACGTCCAAATAATGTCTCCTTCTCCCCTCCCTCCCTCCCTCTCTCTCTCTCTTTTTCTTTCCTACATCTCAGCCTAAATATCGCTTCCTCTGGGAAGTCTTTCTCAACCAGCCCAAGACGGGGCACGGGGCACGACTGCCACATTGCACAAGTGCAGGGGTGCCATTCCCATTGTGTTTTAGGTGGATGGTGCCTCCTGGAGCTAAGGCAGTTAGGCAGCCCCCCCATGCACCCCTCTGTGTGCTGTCACAGCACCCTGGGCTTACCCCCTCCTCTGACTTTACTCAGCTGATTGCAACTGCCTGAGTCCTTGCCTACCTCTTCTCCTCAAGCGCAGGGACTGTATCTTTTAAGGCTGAACTTGACAGAGGTCGTGCTCAGGAGAGTCTCATAAAGGACTGAGTTGTTGGTGTCAGCCGCTCTGTACCCAGCACTTGTTGACGTCTGGCCCTGATCAGCCAGTTGCTGTGGTCTTGTGTGGGAGAGGGGGGCTACGACACCCAGAGGGGGCTCCCTCGTCCTTGTCATTGACCTATTCCAGAGTTACCTCCTGCTGTGCCCCGTACCTGTGTGCCTTCTGTGAGGACGGGCTGCCTGAGGGCCTGGGATGGGAGAGAGGAGCTGAATCAACCAGGCGGTCCGGGCTTGGTTGGCGACAGGGTTAAAAAGAAAAAGCATGTCCACCTCCTCCTACAGCCCTTGCTCCCTTCTGACGGGCACCGGCCAGTCCCGAGTTCCGTGTTTAGTGGCAGAGGATTATATAACCCTAAGGTCTGACTTGTTGTTTATTTATTTGATATTTTAGGACTACATACGTATATATGGAAACATCAAAATCATTGAAATCGGAAAAGTTGGTTCTGCTTTGTGGAAAACAATCCTTCTGCTGTGGTACATTTTTTCTTTTCCGTTAAAAAAAAAAAAGAAAAGAAAAACTGGTTTTCAGAGTCCTGCCAACAACACTCTAAATGTAAGTGCTAGATTTGCAAATAGGCTTATATTCATATTTAGAGAATATGCATATTCAGAGACTTATTATTCAGAAAATATTTGGTGATCATCAGACTGAGTAAAACTATGGCTAAAAAATAAGAGGGGTGAGATATAAATAGTGGGAAAAGTTAGGGAGCATGAACAGCAGCCATTACAAGAATAGACTAAAGAGGAAGAGGTAAGGAGAACTGTGTGTTGTTTCTGTTTTGGTTTGTGTCTTACCACTACCTGAAATTCAATTCAGTTTCACCAACATTAACTGTGTGCCTGGCACGCAGAGGGTCAGAACATGCCATGTCGGCCCCCATGTTCTTAAGAGTCCAATAGACAGGGCATAATGGATCAATGAGATTGACTCCCCAGCATCCTTTCCTGCACCACAAGAAGCTATGATGGAGTTTAGGGTTTGGACTTTGGTTCCAGGGTGGGCGCTGATTGGTCTAAACCTGTTATGGTAGCCCCAACCCCTCACCACTGATTGGTCCAGACACCCAGGTCTAAATAGCATTTTTGGGGTCACAGAGGTTGGTTCAGGAACGATTGTGTGACCCAGTTTAGGCCAACGAGACACAAAAGAGTTTTCTGAGGGTTTTAGAGCAAGTTCCTTGGCTCCCAAAACAGAGTGGGTTATTCTTCCTGGAGGCCCAGAACCACTGCGGTCTCTTGCTATTTGGGGATAAAAGTTGCGAACAAAGGTTGGTAGTATCAACAAAATCAGAGAGAAATGGATGGAGGACCCTGATAAGCCTTGCTTGAACCTGCACTACTACTTAACGTAATTCTAGGTAGATCAGTTGATAGATCTTTTTTATTGTTTAAGGCAATTTGAGTTGACTTTTCTCTTTCTAACTGATGCAGGTGATAAGCTCACTGAGGCTTGCGAGGCTCATCAGGAGATGATGAATTATATAAAATGTACACGAAGGACAAAGCAGACTCCGTCAGGGACGGGATCCTGTTACTAGTAACCAGGGATGCCATCGTAAAAATAGTATCAACTAGACATTAAACTCGGCTTACAAGAATGAATTAACATGCAACAGAAGAAAAGCAAACATTAAATAAGAGAAACCTGAGTTAGAAATGAATCATAGAATTTGAGAGTTTAAAGAGATCGCAAGGCTTAGATAGGAAAACCCCTAGGTTTCCTGTGCAGAAACAGGCCCCGAGAGGTTAAGTAACTTGCCCACAAAGGACTGAGTTGAGCAAGGTCGAGGACCCAGTTTTCTCGAATCCCAAGTGGGGTTCTTTCTCTTGCATCACAGTTTCCTCTCTCAAGATAGGAAACGAAATAGGAAAATGGTATTTTAAAATGTCACCATAGGAAGATGAGTGAGGAAAATACCGCATTTTCATTTAACGTTGGTTTAGGAAGCTCATAATAGAAATTTTGGATATTTTGTTTTTAAATAAGACAGTGGCCTTTACTGAAAGGTTGAGCATATGCTTCCATGTGGAACCACCTGGGTGGCACAGTTGCCAAGCACCCACCCAAAGGCAAGGCAGTGCTGGTTCAACCCATTCTCACCCACACCCATGACCCCCCAGACTTGTCAATGAGCTGCTCTCGCTAGAGTTAGATGATACATGCTTTTACAAGATCAAAGATCCATCCAGAAGGGCTCAGCCCAATAGTGTGTTCAGCCTGGTGTCCGCCGCAACACTGGCACTAAGGGATGCTTTTCTCTTTATTCTTCACACATGCGGTGAGGCAGGGGATTCCAGGAGAGCTGCATTACGCTAAAAGTGCAATAAAGGGATTTCTGGAGCTAGAACCGTGATCTGCTTTCAGGTGTTCCATTTTAATTGCTCTAAGATCTTAAGCAGGTATTTAATCTCTGAGCCTCCATTTCCTCACCTGTTTAACAAGTGTCCTGCCTACCTTTCCGGGTTGCTATGGAGATCAAAAGAGCTACTGACTGTGAAAGCAGAGGGTGAACTCTACAGCCCTATCATTATGCCCCTCTGTTTGAAGATCAGGAGCTAGGAGCAGCTGAGTGATTTCCTCAGGTGTGTTAGGGACACGTAGCCCTACCCTTCCTGAGAACGGTGAGAGTCAGCTTCCAGTAGAGAGACTCAGAATTACATTCAGAATGCCACAAGATTTAGAGATTTCTTCAACAGCCACCTAACGAAGCTATTGATGAACATTGGATCCTACCATTGGTCTTAAAACGATGTCCCAAATGTAATAAAAATTATATAAAATGCTGAGAGATCAGTATGAACAAGCTAGCCAAATGAAGCCCCTGTTAAAAACAGTTTCCAGCACTATTTTGCTTTTTTAGCTAAAGAAAAGAAAATTGCTCAAAGAATGGCTTAAGTTGTTCAATGAAGGAAATGGAAATTATGCCCTGAGGATTTGTGTTAAGATTACAGCCACCCACCAAATCGTTCTCCTTTTCCCTATCTGCGAGCCCTGCACCTTGAATACTGCGGTGTCTCTATGCAGTTAGAGACTCTCCAGGGTTAACCTCTGAGCGATGCCACATGGACTGAGATCTTACGATCTATCATATTAATAGTCTTTCTATACCTTATTTTTTGTGCTTGCCACATTCCACAGAGGGATTTGAAGCAGTTCATACAAATACAAGCTCTGTCCAAGAATAAAGTGGAGTGAGCTTAGCGGAAAAAAAAATATATGGAAACGGAAATATGATAAACTGCCGGACGTATATACTCAATAGCCCAGCTCAGTTGTCAGAAGTGGGAAAAAAGACAGGGGGCAAACAAAAGAGCCTGTAAGCCTCCCAGAAGCCAGAGCGAGCCAATCTTTGCTACCTGGTGCTTGGCACCTGGCCTATTCTCAGCGGTCTGTGCTGGGCTGGAGGGACGCGCAGAGGGCACGCTGGCCATGCAGCCGATGCATTGCACGCCTACGGAGCCACACGAGTGAGAGCGTTAAACTGCACCCTGAATCCTGAATATTCACGTTTAAAACCTCCACCGGTCATCCACCCACTGAACCCAGTGCAGGGGCTGTGTAACCTGTCCAGTGAGCACCGACCTATAGAGTCACCTACCTCCAGTGAAGTGCGGAACCCAAACTCAAAGTCTGCGTCTGCTCCCACGGAAGCCACCTGGTGAGTCCGCTGCCTCCGCAATTCACTGCCCCAGGCAACGGCTTGTCCCAGCTCGGTCCTTTCCCCAGCTGGTGTCTGTGCCAACTTATTTGTATGAGTTAGTGCTTCTCGGATCCCCAGAAGCCTATTCCCAGAGCTCACTCGTTAGTAAAGCCTGCTTTCTCATTCATCAATTATATCCTTTGGTAAACTAGCTAATTGGGAGAGAAGTGAGTTAGGTGATTTGGAAAAACGCCAAGTGTTTACATCGTCGCGATACAATGTTTTCATGAAAAGTGCTTCTCTGCTTTTGAGTCTAGGTGTATAGGTGAGTGTTGGTCGTGGAATTTTAGGAACGGGTCTGTATCCTGTGTCCCATCCCTCTGGAGTTACTTCTCTCTGCAGGTGTTCCTTTTTGACAGCTGAGCTCGATAAACAACTTGGTTCCTTGTTGATGCAGAGAACTGAACTCACAGGACAGGTGTGTGTGGGGATGACATTAAGATACGCAAACCAGGCAAAGAATGGGCAATACCAGTTGGGCAGCCTGAGGTAGCTGTGTCCATAACCGTTACTTTGGGGCAATATTTAAGTCCTCATCTACCTTAATAATGTTTTAAAAAGCAGGACCTTAATTCATCGTCTACAGATTGTCTGTTTCAAACTATTTGGTCTATCTAACAACTGGTGAGAAATTACCAGAACCTTTCAAAGAAAATTCTTGAATTCATTTACACAGACTGCAATGTTTAAATTGCATGAACATATCATCACTTTTATTTTAGTCACAGTTTTCTTCTCTTGTTTTGATCTGCCATTTGACTTTTTGCCTTGCCAACCCAGATTCAACTGTCTTCAAAGCTGTCTGTAGCTATCATTTAAAAAATCAGCTCTCTTTTCTTTGGATAATTCTGCAACCTGGCGAATTAGGACAACATTGTCTAGTTGTGTGTTTGACTCACGAGAAATCTTCAGAAAAGGAAACCATTTTCTTGTGGCTGATTAGGTTTCGTAGGAAGGTTCCCACTAACATATGTTCTTTGGAGAATAGCAGTAATTCTGTCTGTTTTTCTTTCCCAGTCTTTGTAATATAGAAGGTGGAGTATGTACAGGGGCTACAAATGACTCAAATTCTATATATCTTCAAAATGCATCTCATATTCAGAATATTTCTGTTATTTTTGTTGAACAATACAGTTTAGGAAAAGAAACTACAAATCTATAAAACTGATATTTGTCGGTAAGTTTTCTATGGAGTCTAATTCTTTTCTTACCCATCTGTTGCCACAAGCTTACAAATGAGAAATAGCAATTACTGTGAAAGCAGAATAAGCAAAGAGTGATCGTCTCCAGTGCTGGAAAGGGTTATGCTGCTTTGTACTCGTCTTCATCTGAGGATGTTAAACATCAGTGGAGATCTCCATGCCTCTGGGAGGTGGAGAAGCATATGTAATTTTCTAGGTAAGGATACTGATGCACTTGACAGGTTAATTAAGTCCTGGGGTCACCTCATTATGCCCCAAAGTAAGATTTTAAAGTTCAAAATTGAGGACCAGAAGTACGATTTGCTACCAATCCACAGCAATAGCGAGTCCCAGATTTTGACACCAAGGTTGTTTATTTGACATAAGGATTTACAGGTTGACTGACTAAGATTTTTCTCTATCTTTCCAGTCTTTCCTCCACTTAATCAAATACAATGTAGGCTCAAAAACAAGTTTTGAGCTGTCTTGCTTTCCCAAAACTTTCATCTGTAAAACGGGGATTACAATACTAATACCCCACAGAGTTGTTTGGAGGAGGAAATGGGACATGTAAAGGCCTTACTACAGACACTGGCACTTAGTAGGTGTTCAATAAATGTTACCTACTATTATCAGCTCATAAAGGAAAAAAATGGAGAACTTCAAAACCCCTGACTTGGGTCAGGTTGAGAGAAAGCTTGTGTTTACTGTGAAAAAAAACCACACGTTTCTATTGTTTCTTCCAAAACATTGCAAGGGATAAAATAGTCTTCTATAGATGCACAACGCTTGGAGCCCGAAATCCCATCATGCATTATTATCTATTATCTATTCTCATTATTTACTATCATTTATAGATCTATCATTTATCATTATCTATTTCTATCTGTTATATATTATCTGTTATTCTATTATGCAAGAATACATTTTTATCCTGTAAGTGTCCTACTTACCCATGGCCAATGGATAAGCGTCCAAGACAGTATCAGAGGCAGAACAAAGAAGAAACAGTGACATAAAGCTACCATGTACATGAAATTGCCAATAGTTAGGATTTTTGTCCTAAATAAGTGGCAATGTCATATGATTCCACCTGATCGATTCTGAACCCAGACACATCTAGCCTAAGAATTAAAAGCCAAAGCAGACAATATGTTTTCTACCATTTCTTCTCACCTACTTCCAAAACATATGAAACAAACATATAGCAAAAAATACACACTAGGATAGGAAATAGTAATTCATCAGGGTTGTTCAAAGCTTAGAAAATACAGTTAATTCAGCACAATTTCAATTTGTTGCATTTTCCATTTTTCAAAAGCCAATTTAGATATGGGAAATGGCATTTTCTAAATATAAAATACAAGTAAACATCAAATGATATTTAAAAAAACATTGTGGCTATTTCTAGCATGAATGCCCACTGTAGAGACAAAGGTATGTTAAAAGTTTACCATAGATCAGTTTTACTTTCACAGGACAAGGTTATTTTTAATAAAATTCCCTACTATCTTAGACTATTCTTACGTGTTAAATAGCCCGAATTTTGAAGAGTATTTTTAAAAGAAAAATTTATACCTTTCTTCTTGCTGTTTTCTGTTTCCTTAATTGGTCACCTAGCTAACAGAACTTTCTATTTGAAACATTATGGCTTCTTTGCCAAAAGGGAGAAGTCAACATGGTATAATTAATGCTGTCTCAAGGCTGGGGTTATTACACCCTGTCGATCTTTCTTTCGGCTAGGCAGAGCAGCCACTCATTATGCTGTATATGCCTTCTCCCAAGACAGACGAACCTTCAGCATACTAATAAAACCGTGACGTGCCCTTCCACACACAATTAAATTTCACCGAAGTTCAGAGGTGTTCAGATAGGACATCTTTAAGACGATTTCATCTGCAAAAGTTTCACAAATCACACACTGGCAAATTATCAGCAATACCAGTCAGTCAACGCTATTCTCAGCTGGCTCTCCTCAGGAGAACCGGCTGAAATATTAACGTGAGGTTTTCTGAAAGGCTCCCTATGGCATCTTTGCTGCAAAGACATTAAACCAAACAGCTGCTGATACGGGCACTGGCTGTTTGAACTCTAACTCAGATATGTGAATAGGGGAAGGCTACAATGTCTGACAAACATGACGCAGGAAGTGACTAAACATTTAATCTGCTTATTACTTTGCAATATTCCTGGGGCCAGAGAGGTGGTGAGCATGGTTTTGTGTGGGCACCAAACGTTGACCTAGGCCAGTGAGACCTAAAAGAGTCCATTTCTTTGTCCTTCCTCCTTGAGTTTCAGGCATTCTAAATATTAACTGGTCCAAGATCCTGCTCCAGAGCAATCATTGACTGAACAAATGAAAGATGTTGCAACACCTTAAAACAACAATCCTATCAGTGTTGCGAGCTAGTTTTATGATCCCACTTCCTAAAAGAGCCATGTGGGCCCCAATCACTGGGGCAGAATCTTTGTAAAGGTGATGGAATTTGGCCCTTGAATGACGCAAAACGATGCCCACAGGGAGTTTGCAAGTTCACGCTTTCACACACACATCCATGCTGGGTTTCACCCACATTTTTAACTGTTTGGACTTTTCAAATACAATAAAGACAGATACTATAGAAGGTAATTCTCTTACAAAGTACAAAAAGTGAAGAGTATAAAACGTCCTGGGGCTATGTGCCACAGTGGGCCTTCCGCAGCATTAGGGATGGAAGAAAGCCTTCTCCATTACAAATGCTGCTGTTTTGAACCAGGACACTAGTCATCAATTATGCTAACATTTCTGCAAATACAAGGTAAGTAATTGCCAACATAATTCAAGACCACTGACGACAATTCGAGAGATAGTTACTAAGCCAGGGAACCAGGCAAACTAGGGCCTGAGGGTCAAATCGAGCCCCCAGCCAACCTGGGAGTTAAGGATGGTTTTTATACTTTTAAAAGGTTGAAACAAAAAAAGCAAAGAAGAATCTGCAATGACTGTTTGTGGCTGGCAAAGCCGAAAATATTTACTAAACCGCCCTTTGTGGAACAAGTTTGCCCAACCCCATAGTAAGTGGTTCCCCACTCTGAGGAGAGCTGTGTTTTCCATCTCAGACCATGTAAAGATGAGTAAAGCCTACCCTGCAGTAAATAGTTGATAATCTACTCAGAAGGGGCATAAGGCTAGTCAGCTAGATCATAAAAGAAGATGGCGTCAGATAAGGGCTTCAAAGGAAGAGAGCCAGAGTGGTGGGGAAGAAGGGAGTGGCTTATTAGAGAGGTGATTCTTCAGATGAACCTTGAAGATAAGAGAGATTTTGAAGGATAGAGGTGGGTGGAGTGAAGAGGGGTTTGGAGAGAATGCAGGGGTGTGTTCTGGAACCAGTGGGTGATTCACTTTCAGAAGCACTTGGGTGGCTGCAGGGTGGCCTACCAGGTGGGGAAGTGAGGTGAAGGTGGCACAATAGAGGCCATGACAGGGAGTTTGTACAAAGGGACAGATTCATTCTCTGAGAAGCTAAAAGGACAACAACTCATGCTGTCACTTTGGTGCCTGAGGTAACCGTCCTCTCATAGGGTTACAGGGAAGTGTTTTATTATAATCAGTGAAAAATTAAGGAAATGGTTGCTCTTAGGCTGAGCATCTAGTAAATGAATGGCTTTTGGCTGAAAGCCAATGAACATTAATATATGCATTTAATTACCCAAGTCACCTTTAACAAATAAAGCAATGTAGCATTCCAATCCACTCATCAGAACTCTTCCAAGTCCTATTTTTAAGGCAGTTCAAAGAGAGGCGAGGCCACCGAGCTTCGCGACTCTGCCAGGAACAGCGAGTTCTGTCCCTGAGTTTGCCCCTGACTCAAGGCACGACCTTCGGCAAAGCACTCAACCCACTATCTCAGTTTCCTTGGCAATAAAATGGGGATAACAGACGTTCGCCACCTCACAGGAGTCTGCCGAAGAGTAATAAAAAGCTTCCAAGGTAAGTGCTCCTGGAAAGTGGGGTGGGGTGGGGGTGGAGGAGTTCTCTTTCAAGAGTTTAGGGGGAAAATGAGATTTTCAAAATTAAAATAGGACGCTATTCACAGCTTCTGAGAGCCAAGAGCTTTGCAAAACAGAAATGATGATGGATGGATGATACAGAGCCTACAGACTGCTAACGGTACCTATAATCTACCAGTAGAATTCTGTGGCAGTATTCTCTAAATTAACATTAGGACACATGTGATTTTGGTTCAATGGTGGGAGAGACTATGGAGAATCAGACAGCACTGGCCTGGACAACGTGGCCAACAATGGCTGCCTGTAGCTGCACTTCCAAAGCTTGGACTGTCCTGCCCCCTTCTCCTGTGTATTGTCCCATCATGAAGGTGCAGAGGGGAAAAGCCCTTTGTCCACTTTCCTTTCTCCTAAGACTTCCATATTCTGTCCCAGAGAGACTGTGCGGGGTCGACACAGAGCTGCCTGGGAGCTAGCAGTCTGTCACGGGCCCTTGGAGGCTGACAGAGATACTAAAGTTTCTAAAGAAAGTGGAAGAACCAACCCTGACACGAGCTCATACACCCCTGGAGCAGGCCCGGGGACAGCAGACACGATCTGCTCTGCTCTGGAAAGTTTAGCTGGTGAAGTATTAGGATCCTACCAAGAACACGTGCCGTTTTTGTTGTTTTTTTATCGTTGTCTCTCTTTCTCTCCCTCTTCTTCCTCCCCTCTCCCTCTCTTCCTTTTCCTCAATCTCTTTCTCTCTGTCTCGCTTCCTTTGTTTCTTAAAGACATCTTTACCTTGTCGTTGGCCAAACAGGAGAGACAGGCCAAAGGAGTTCAATTTGCAATGTGCTCTCTTGTTGGAAGGCCAGCAGCTGGAAACCACAAAGCCCTGCATTTGCCCCTGGCACTTTGGGGCTACCGATGACTCATCTTGGTAATTATCAGAGAGAATCTTCTCTGCTGGTTTGATAACACCTGATGGGTGGAAAAAGAACTGCAATCAGAGGTGCAGGCTGAATAATTGGTCTCCTTACTGCCCTTGTAGACTCTTTCTTGGTTTTCTTAATTTTCCTGGTATGTCTAAGCCGGTGCTCTCCACGCAATCCTTGGGTGCTGCTTGGAGAAAACACATAGATAAACCGTGTTCAGGTCCTTTGGGAACGCTGCTCGAGCGAGGAAGGGAAAGGCAGGAGTACCAGGCAGAGGTGGCTGAAATACGAGAAAGTACCCTCTAATGAAATCTGGATTTTTCTGTGGCTTGTCTTTCTAACAGGTTTGCTAAGTGGGGCAGTCACTGGAATTTGATGGCAGCAATGTGGCCGTTTGTATGTTTGGGGGAGTTCTCTGTCTCTGGAGGCTCCCTGCCACCCCATCTATTTATCACCTATTTATCTCTGTCTATCTATCTATCTATCTATCTATCTATCTATCTATCTATCTATCCATCCATCCATCCATCCATCCATCCATCCATCCATCCATCCATCCACCTATCTATCTACCATTTATCTATCTATATCACTTTTCATCGCTTTTTTCCTCAGAGTAAGGAACATGTCCCAGAAAATGCACCTCAGTGACTTAGCAACGTGCCCAGGCCATCCCCACGTTCCAAGGGAAACACTGATTTGAAGTCAGCTACTTAAACAATTAACTTCCAAGCAGGCAGCTCGAAACTTCCTTAAAGTAATGGTATATGTTCTGGAGAGGAAGTCAGCTTAGTGGTGATTTAACTTTTCAGTTAATTAGTTATTCATCTGGTTGTATGTGGTCTTTCAAGCCTGATACTCTGCGAACTTAATCTTGATGTTAAAATAAAATGGGAAAAAGACCAATTTTTGTTCAGTGAAACTGTGTGCTTTCTGACATTGAGTTACTTGTAGATCTATAGTAAAAATCATGGGTGACCCACAATGCTAGTCTAATAGTGTATATAAGTTATGGGTGTATCTATATGTATGTTTTATATACATTCACCAAAATTATATTATTTGCATTCATAATAGTCAAAAATTGAAAACAACTCAAGTGTTCATCAACTGTAGAATGGATAAATTGTGACTTACTCATATGATGGAATATTACATAGCAAGAAGAAAGAATGAACCACTGCTACACACAACATAGATGAATTTCAGAAACGAAACACTGAGTAAAAAGCCAGAGATAAAAGGACACATGTGTATGAGTCCATTTATAGGAAGTTCATAAGCAGTCAAAATCAGTCTATGGAGATCTATTCTGATAGAAATCTGAACGGGACGTCTTTGAGGCAGGGGATCTAGTGACTAATGAGACAAGGGGACTTCTGGTTTGGTGACACTTATGTGAGTACATTGACTTTGTGAAAATTCATTGAGCTGTACAATAACCATTTGTAAACTGTTACATATGCATGTATACTTCAGAAAGGTTCACTTAAGAATATGCATAGTCATTCTTATCAGTTTGGGTTTAGTGGCATTTCACTTTTCATCAGAATAAAAGAGATCAAAATTACACGAATGCGTTTAAGCTGCAAATAACAGGAGACCCAATGCCAATGGTTTAAACCAGGGGTTGGCAGACTTTTCTTACATAGTGACAAATAGTAAAAATTGCAGGTTTTAGGGGCCACGTGGCTTCTTGTCACGACTTCTCAACTCTGTGTTGTAGCCTGAAAGCAGCCAGACAGTTGTGAACAAAGGAGCACGGCTGTGTCCTGGTAAAACTTCAGTGAACTCAGAGGCGGTCTCAGAATCCTGCCGACCACCAGCTTTCACCTGAAAAATTCAATCAGGTGACATTACCGCAGAAAATCACACAGTTGGAAGAAACGGGCTTTGTTTGGCATTCTTCTGGCTTGGAGGATTTATCTTTAAAACCCAACTCCGTAAAAACCCAGACAACATGGTAGTCTGGAAAATCTTTAGTTATTCGCTGTGACAGGATTGCCAAATATTATGCCATATAAAATACTGTTCACATAAAAGCGATCAGAGTGGCAAAGGCTTTTATTTATTTTAAATTTTATTTATCTCTGGACAAAGTAATATACTCATAGGGTTCACATTTCCAAAGCTAAAGCGCTGTGCAGTGAAAAATCTCTTTTCTAGTTGTCTCTTTTCTGGAGATAACTGATGGCTGCAGTTCCGTGTTTATCTTTGACTTTGCAACAGATCACGGAAATCATTTCACATCAGTATGTATGTAGAGCGCATCTTCATTTTTGTTAACAGCTGTGTAATATTCCATCGTCTAGATGTAGCACAATTTATTTAACAAATGTCCTATTGATGAGCATTTAGATTGTTTCTAATCTTTTGCTATTACAGAAAATGATGTAGTCAATAAATTAGTACCCATATTATTTCACATATGCTCAAGCACATATGCAGGATAAAGCGTTGTAAGTGAAATCGATACATCAAAAGATATGTTCTTGTGTAACTTTGATTATCTGTTGCCAAATTGCCCAGGATGGTGCTGTGCCAATATAAACTCTCCGCAGTAGAATTGGAGTGCTTGTTTGACCATGCTCTGTCCATGGAATTTTACTTGATCTTTCCCGATCTGATAGGTGAAAATGGTATCTTATGAGTGAACTGGAGCTTGTTTCCACTTATTTCTTTTTCTGAAAAATAGTTTGCTGTTTGTTTTTCAACTGTGCCAATGTTCTTGTTGTTGTTTCACCATACAGAAATGTTCGATTTTATGTATGTCAATCTTTTCTGGATTCTGGCTTTTATTCTATACTTCCAAGGGCCTACATACTCCAAGATTACATAAAAATGATCTAACAATTATTCTGGGATGCTCATGATGTGCATTGAAAATCATTTCTTTCTCTAATTAAAAAAATGTTAATCCATCTGGAATTTATCATGGTGAAAGGTGTAAGGTTTGGATCCATCTTTGATTCTCTCCCTGCCCCATGAGGTGTTGTTCGAACACCATATATTGAATAGGCCATGTTTCTCCACTGATAAGAGACGCCATTTTATCTTATATCAAATTTCTTTTTGTGTTTGAGTCCATTTCTGTTCCATTGAGCTGTCTATTCATGTACTGTCCTCTTAATTACTGTAGCTTTACATTTTAGTATCTCATACAGTTAAACAACCCTTGTTTTTCTTTGTGAAGATTTTTCTGTGTGCTTTTGCTTTTTAATTTTTCCATATTAATGTTATAATCAGCTTATATCATTTTATAAAACAGTTTTTTTTCAATTGAGATTTTAAAAAATTTATAATTTAGGGAGAGTTGACATTCTTATAAAGTCTTTTAATCTAAAAACATGGATATCCTTCTATTTATTCAAGTCTGCTTTTGGACCCTCAGTAGCTCGAAAAGTCTTCTTCACATAGCTCTTCACTTCTTAAGTTTATTCCTAGGAATTTAATCTTTTTGTTGCTAATACAAATGGAGTCCTTTCTTTCATTACGTTTTCTAACATTGTTGTCTCAAGGACTTTTAGGAACCAAAGGAAAAAAAAAATTATTCTTATCTTAGTAAGTGGAATTTTCTAAACCACAGTAAGCAACCTTAGCACTTGTAATGTAATTGTTGAAAATAGTTCAAAAGAAAAAAATTCTCCAATTCATGCAAGTAAAAGGATATTATGAATAAATTAAAATACCTTTTCACGATTGTTTCTTAATGAACGTTTTAATCTTAAAATAGAATCCACATAATTTTCTTGTTCTCCCAAACCACTCACTCACTGTTCATCTCCTCCTAGTAGGGTGCACATATTGTTGTGACGCAGTGCTTCTCAGGGGCGCTGCTAATTGCTTGTCTCTCCCCAGGGAAGGCTGGCAGCTCAACCTTTGGTTCTGATTCTTTGTCACCTGGAACCGAAGAGCTAAACATGGCTGGGAACTAGAGCTGGCAGTTCCAGCAGAGGAGATGGCCTTTGCCCCCCCCCCCGCCCCCCCCAAGCTAGTTCCACTCCTCACAGCCTGGGAAAGCGATATGTATCCAGGAAGTCACAGCTCTACCAGAAGTAGATTGTCCTAGGTCATGTCCAAGGTCAGATGGAAAGAAGAAAGAGGGAAGTTCTTTTGGCAGACTTCCAGATTTGTAACCTGGGAGGATGCAGGAGGGAGCAGTAAGTTGTTGTGGGAGGGGGTGTGGAGCCTTCTGGTGCTTCGGGCTTCGGTGAGTGGCCGCTTTAGAGTCTTGGGTCTCCTTAGCAGTGAGTTGGTTGGCTCTCTGACTTTGAAAGAACCCCTGGTTGGGTTGGGCTAGGAAAGGAAAGGGTGGGGTGCCTTCTCACCTCTCCTTTCAGGCAGGGAAGGGACTGCTCCCCTTCCTGACACCCGAACAACCTTCCTACAGGCAAAACCCCTACTGGTCACATTGCTGGGGTCAACTGGCGGCCTCTGCATTTCCTGAAAGGCATCAAAAGGCCTTTTGCTGATAACACCAGGAAGGAGGAGGCCGGCTGCTGTGTTTGCTGGGCTGCCCTGTCTCTGTCCTTTACGCGGACCCCTTTATTTTAATCCTCAGCACAGCCCTATACGTTCTGTAGTACTGTTATTTCCAAGTCATAGGCGAGGAAAGTCAGGTTCAGGAAAAACATGGCGAGACAGAGCCCGGATTGGAAGTCAAGTGTCTGCCTTGATGATCATGCATTTTGTCACCACACTTGGCTTTTATGAAACTTAACGGCAAACCGCAATACTTTGAAATAAGGGTGGGCAAAGTGGTTAAAGTTGCTTCTCCATACTAACTACTTCTCCCTATAATTGTACATATTAACAAATTCATTCTCAAAATGTGGGATTTGCTTCTAGTGCCAGGGCTCGTGGCCACGAGGGATGTGGTAAAGTCCCCTCACAGGCACATGATATGATCTCCTTTAAGTGACAGGTGTGCTGACACAGACACCGAAGTATAAATAACAGATGGCCTGGCGCACTCGCCGTTGTGCTCTGAAGACTGTCCTGCTTGTGCCCGTCCCCCCATATTCACAGTGTGTGTCATCCTTCCTGAGATGTCAGATGTGTGTGTGCATGTGTGCGCCTGTGTTTATGAAGCATATGATTTCCTTGTGGGTGTGAATTCCGTCCTCTCTGTGATTCCTGTGCCCCAACCAGATTGCTAGGCAACACCAAGCAACACACACCCCACACTCTCCTAATTCTGTTTGCTGTTTCACAAGTGGACCTCTGCTTTTCTATGCAAGCAGATAACACCAGTGGGTTTAGGATTTGGGCTTTTTAAGTGACCAGATGTCCACTCAGATCAAAGCCAAATGACCATACCTGTCGGAAACAGGTGGAAAAGTGGGAGAGCTGGCATGAGCCGTGTACTCGTATTTGTTTTAAGACTTTGACTGATAATGCATTAGTGAACTCTAATGTGATGCTCGCCATCCTGACCTGGCAGGTGACATCAAGGAGAGAGAGGACGCCGGCTTCCTTCCAGAGTCCTCGTAGGCGGTGGAGGGGAATTGTAGATGGAACACCCATGATGTTGTTGCACATGTACAATTTGCCAGATGCGAAATCGGGTGCACACCTCCTCTGTCAACATAGAAACCAAGCCTTGTAGGTCGGAGTTTAGCAGTGTACAGCGAATGGGCCCCGTGGTCCAGACTAAAGCCACGTGCAGTCCTCCGGCCCTCTGTTTCTAGGGAGAGGTCGCAGAGAAGCCTCTGTAGGCAAGGAGAATGCCAGCATTGGGCCTCCAGTGGACAAACGCACCGCACTTCATCAGTACAAAAAAGATCCCTCGATTCCCCCCATCCATTCAAGCCAAACCTCAGAGAATCACAGGACGAGGACTTCCAAGTCCTCATGGGCTGATCCACATTATTTAAGCAGCAGCCAGGCCCAAGCAGGAATGTCCTGTGATGAATTGACTCTCGCCTGAGAGCAAATATCTCACAATTCCACAGCTGCAGGCTTAGGGAAAAGAAGTACAACATTTTTGCCAGGTGGGAGATGAAAATGAAATGGAAATGGGGCCACTGGTCAGAACTACACTTGCAGGAAAATAGGATTGTATTAGTTACCTGAGGTTGTGTAACAAGTTCTCCCAAAACTTAGCAGTTTAAGAGAATAATAAACATTTGTTCCTTCACATAGTTTCAATGGCTCAGGAATTGAGGAGTGGTTTAGCTTGTTGGTTCTGTCTCATCATCTGTTATGAGTTTGCTGTTAAGGTGACAGTCAAGGCTTCGGTCATCTGAAGATTTGACTGGGGCTGAAAAACCCACTTTTAAGATGGTTTATTCACATAACTGGCAAGTCAGTGCTGGATGTTTGCAAGAGGATTTAATCACTCACCTTGTGGCTTCCTAAATGTCCCCCCAACGTGGCAGCTGCTTCTCCAGAGTGGACAGTCCTAAGAGAGCAGGACAGAAACCACAGTGCCTGTTATGTCCAGCATGGGGACTCCTACTCCGTCATTTCCACCATATTCTGTTGTTTGTACGGGTCATTCCTATTCAGTGTGGGAGGGGACGACATAAGCGTGTGAATCCTGGGGGGTGGGAATCACAGGGGTATCTAGGAAGCTGGCTGCCATAATGACGGAGACATTTCTGTGCATATAAGGTAGAGAAGAAATTCACATATCGATTGCACAAGATCAGTGATTTCAATGCAAGCTGTAAGCCAGTGCCTGCGTCAGTCACCTGAGTGA
The DNA here is from genome assembly GCF_036562045.2 of Rhinolophus sinicus. Taxonomy (NCBI): domain Eukaryota; kingdom Metazoa; phylum Chordata; class Mammalia; order Chiroptera; family Rhinolophidae; genus Rhinolophus; species Rhinolophus sinicus. The sequence continues at coordinate 4,591,513 of NC_133759.1, read as the reverse complement.
CTTCAAACCGCACTGGTTTCCAGAACCCCCTCCCCGGCCATCCCGGTTAAATCTGATGCCCAGGTTTGGGGACTTCTGGATTCCATGATCTTGAGGGTCAAGTCCAACCTTAGTCCTGTTCCCCAAACTTTCCAGATCATAGGTGTTACACAGGGAATTAGTTAAAAACACATATTTAAGCCCCCACCTCCAGCTTCATGAATCAGAACTTCCAGGGAGGGGCCTAAAAATACGTATTTCTGCTTAAAAATTTTTGACAAAAATTCGTTCATTGAATAATTATTTACAAAGGCCTACTAGGTCATCCATTCGACATAATTGGAAACTCCAAAAGCTATAAAAAAATGTTACTGAAAAGTCTCTTTCCCAACCTCGTCCTTCCAACACCCAATTCACTTTCCTGCAAGAGGTTACTGGGTTTTTCCTGTGTAATATTTATCCGAGAATATATAAAACATACAAAGTAAATATATTTAGAAATAATTTTAAGGCAAATAAAAAATCAGAAGAGTACACAGAGAAAAGCAAGTGCATTCTTGGTCCTTATCACCAGTTCTCTTCCAACACTTTTGCCAATTTCTTGTGTGTCTCTTTCAGAGCTAGGACTCATTTTAACATCAACTCATTTAACAAGCAACTCAGGTCATTCTTATCCTCTGGGGTGTTTGAGACACCCCATAAGAAGTTGAAACACCTAGAAAACTTCACTTGGTTACGCATGAGTTGAATGAAATGTGTTTATTCAATTCTATCTTGGATCTGCTACTTCGGTTCGTTCATTGAATCATTATTTACAAAGGCCTACTATGTGCCAAGCTCGGTCAGTGGAGAACAATGGACCCAGCTCATGGGACTCAGCTTGTTAGAGGAAACAGGCCCCTTTCAGCTCACCTGCTGTGAGAAAGGTACACATAGGATGACAGTGCAGCTCAGTGTCACTGGGGTGAGTGGAGGCTTCTGGGAGGAAGTGATTTCCACATTGATGAGGAGGATGAGGCAGCCTTAAGAGGGCAAATGCAGAAGGCAAGGTTTCTTGGCAGAGGGAAGAGGGAAAACGCCAAGGTCCCACGTTTCCATCCAGCACACAGCTCTCAGGCAACTGAAAAGGAAAGCGCTTTGGTGTTTGTATGCAGGAGAAGGTCAAGATGAAATGAGGAGGTAAAACGAGGTCAAAATAAAATGGGAAAAAATATGATGGCTCTGAAAGTGAGGTGTTACGTTTGGGAATGATGTAATCAGGGTAAAAGTGGATTTTGACGTTAAAAAATGTATTGGAAGGGGGTAAGAGTGGGGGTAGGGAGAGAATTTTGGAGGTTGTTGTTGAAATCCAGGACAGAGGCAGGAATGGCCTGAATTAGATGGACATTAGAGGGATTGAAAAAACTGGAAATATTTTGAAGTTAGTTAAAAGGCAGATGCTTAGGACTTGGTGGAAAAGGGGTGTAACTGGGGTACCCCCAAATTTCCAGCATGGGCAATCAGGTGATTTTCACTTCGATGGGGAACACAGGTGGGAAAACACTTTGGGAAAAGGCATTTGGGAGAGTGAAGGATGGGTTTGACATTTTGAGCTGCAGGAACAGAGAGCAAAGAGCTCAATAAAGCTAGAGTCCGACGGAGAAATACGGGAGAGTTGGTGGTGGCCCATGGCTGCCCAGGCAGCTCCAGATTTCTCCCTAAAGCTTCCTTAGTTCGCTTCTCTGCCTGCACCCCTGATTTTTCCTGCCCTGCACCCTCCCGCCCTTTCTATAGCAGGCTGGTACTAACAGTCCTTTGAACTCCGTGGAGTGGAAGGGCTGGGTGGATGGGCCCGTATTGTAAGCTGCTGTTTACAAAGTTCAGTAGCTGGCCAGCAGAACTGAGTAGCAGAACAGTGTAGGAAACGGACCTCCATCTTTTTAGTTTTTTACTTATTCTGGGTACCTCTTTAGTATCGCTCTGGCAACCAGTTGCACTGTGGTTATGTTTGGAAACACTAAGCCTGCAGCCATAGATTTTTTCTGCCTTTTGGAATTATTAACTCCATTTGCTGGAGTTAATAGGGCTTAAGCAAATTAGATATTTGGAAATATTCACCTTGGTCTTGTGCTGTGAACAACCAGCCAGAGGCATTTTGAATTGTGAGGGTGACTTTGAAAATGAGATCTTTGCTATTGTGCAAAGAAATCTGAAGAATTTTACCCATTTTCTTCTCTTCCTAAATGGCTCATTGTATGCTATCTGTACGGTTTGGGCCTAGGACAGATTTCTCTCTGAACTTCACAGCATGGATGGAAGAGAGTAATTTGGCCTTTCATTTTTCCTGCAGTTGGTGCCAGTCCATTTATATGGTACATTCACAGGAGAGCTGACAAGTGTTGAGAGGTTTTTTTATTTGATATGCATTTTTTTAAAGTAGAGAAAATCCGTAAAAATAGGTACTTGTTAGCTAGTTTTCCTAGTTAGTCTTAAGATCATAACCAATTCCGTTTATTAATGAGTTCCACCTCTAATAGACCAGCTATGTTAAATTGTCTGGGCTGTATTTGATATTCATGATGAAACCATATACTCTGTGGATAGTTTTTAATGACATAAATGCAAAAATCACATTATTTTTCTGTGTAACTTGTAAAAGCCATTCCTTCTAAAATGGGGCTGCTTATGCTAATTTGTTATAGTTAGTGAGTTGCAGGCAGCCCTGTGAATTTACTTTTCTTGGCAGTTCTAGAATATCCTGCCATAACACATACTGAAAAACTGTTTGATGGGTTATGAAAATCTGGATGTACTAAAGGTACATCTTGTACAAACCATAAAATAAATACATGATTACATTTTTAAAAATCTGTTATCATCAGGTTGAGGAAATTGTCTTTATAACAACCCAAGGAAAATTAAACCATTTTGAATGGAAAATGCACTTTCCATTTGTACATACTGTAAATATTTTTAATATACAACACTGGCTCAGTTTTGCTGGTCTTCCTGAAAATACTGCCTGTTGGAGGTGAACTGTAGTCCATCCAGAACCCACCTCGGTGCTTTAGTTGATATTCTTAGTAAAGTGTAAGAAATATTAGTTGTCAGGATTATTGGTGTAAAACGCATTTTTAAAAGTTTATGATTTTTAAAAAATGAAGATAGCCAAGTCCTATTACTTAAGGATGTTGAATTACTGGGTGTGTCAATTTTAATGTTGACACTGATATACTTGTATGACTGCTTCATTAGTAAGAAGTGAATAAGGTACACAGTTTGGTTGGGAACTAGCTATACCTAACCAGCTCCCACCAAACAGTCTCCAACCTCTAGGAGCTTGCATTTGTAACAGATGAAAAGATGTTGGGAAGAAACAAAGGCAATTCATTTGTTCGTTTATTCAACAAATATATATGGTGACTCAACTGTGGGCAGACAATTTGTTACATTTTCTCGGGGCCGGGAATACACTGTGGTGAATAGGAGAGATTTGGTTCATATTCTTGCATTCTATAAGGGAGACAAACATGAAGTAACAAATTATACAATTAATTATTGAATAATCACAGCAAGTGTTTCCAAAGATACGTACATAGTGGGTAGAGGGCAGAAAACTGGAGGAGCAAGCCTTTCTTTAGGGGAACTCTTAAAGTTTACGTTGCATGTGGAATCAACTGGGATAAAGTCTTAATCGTGTCAAGTTAAAAGAAAAAGAGTTCTTGGATTTAACGGTAAAGAGTCAAAGATGCGTAAGGGAAACACGGTGTAGTTTGGTGAGAGTCTCACACAGGCAGGAAAATACCCTTGCATGTCCTGAAGACAATATCTTACCACTTGAGGAAATGGTTTTCAACGTTAGGCTGTCACATTCCACGTTAGAAGGAGGAAAAATGGATAAGGAAGGCAGATGGCCAATTAACTTCTTTAGTTAAACTTGGTGCACGTGACAAACAAAACAAAACAAAACAAAAAGCTCTAACATGCTTATATATTTATAAAAGCTTCAAATTGATTAAAATTCTTCAGTGACAAGGCTAGACTCCTTGATCAGTGATTGTTCTCACATATTTCTAAGCAAAATGGAATGATTATATTTGAAACTGAAGCATAAGGACAGAGTTGTACAAAGAAAGCCTAAATTGACTAAGGAAAGTCAAGTGTATGATTAAAATAATTTTTGCTATTCACTCTTTCAGTAATGAATTTCAACCAAACCTAATTAATTTTAAATATTTAGCACAACATGCAGTTTTAGAAAATGTGTCATTAATTAGATATATAATCAGAAGTAAAGCAAATGTAACTATCTACTAGGCTTAAATTTAAATTTAATTTTTGGATAGGTAATATGTACATTATTGAAAAAAACAGTGAATCCAACAAGTGAATGTCTCTCTCCCAATCCTGTTCCCCATCATCCTGAACCACAGAGACACACGTCCACACACTAGGAGTTATTATGACCTATGCGTGTATGCACACGTTCTTTAGCACACACCAGCAAATCTTGATAACGGTCTCATTGTCTCTTTTTATACAAAAGGTAGCATACTGAAGACACTGCTGTGCCCTCCCCTTTTTCTGATCGAACGTTATTTCTTGGAGATCTTTTTGTATCACTACACAAATCTCTTCACTTTCTTTTCTGCAGCAGTGCAGTGTTCCACTGTATGGATGTATCATTATTTGTTTAACCAGCTTCCTACTGATAGATACTTGAGTTGTTTCCAATAAACAATTCCACAGTAAACAACCCTGTGTATGGTTATTTCACAAGCATATCTACAGAGCTAGAATTGCTACTCAAAAAGCATAATCATTAGTGATTTTAGTAGATATTGCCAAATGTCCTACATAAAGGTTGAACTAATTTATACTTCCACCAGCAACATAAGAGAATGTTTATTTTCCACTTGGTGTTATCAGTCTTTTAGATTTTTTTCTTTTTTCTTTCTTTTTTTTTTTTTTTTGGTGAATGGAGAAAAATGGCATCTCTTTTTTCACAGTTTATCTCTTTTAAGATTTTCTATTAGACTGTTAGTCTTCCTTTTCTCTCAATTTGCAAAAGCTGTTTTATATGAGGAAGGTAAGATCTTCATTAGTAATATGAATCACAAATATTTTTATCTCACCTTATCATTTTTCTTTTTTTTACTTGCTTGTGGTGGCTTTTGCCACAGAAGTTTTATTTTTATATAGTTGAATTTATCAATATTTTCTTCCATGGCTTTTGGATTTGACTTCCATCATTGGAAATGACAACAATACTCCAAGGTCATTAAGAGTATCCTGTATTTTCTTCTAGGGCTTGAATAGTTTTCACTGTTGGTCTATAAATGATTTTATCCATTTGGAATTTGTCCTGGTATAAGAGATGAGTTTTCCCCCTAAAATGCTACCCAGTTATCTCAGTATCAAGTACTGAATTGCCCATATTTCCACATGTCATTTCTGTGATGTCATTTTTATCCCATATTTATTTGGATCAATTTCTGAACTTTTTTTATGTACATATTTTCACATATTTCAACTCTTAAAAATGTTCCTATGCTGTTTCTGTGTTTAGACTCCTTTTAGGTAACTGCATGGTTTAACTTTTTATTTTAAATATGTTTTTTCCTGTTAACAAGCCTTGTATCATTATTGCTTTCTTGAGCAACATCTTTAGAAAGTTAGAGAGAATGAAAAATACACTTGCAATTATGTAAAAATATTGTTCACATCAGAGATCATTCTGCAAAAGCTGAAATCTTCTGAAAAAGAGCAATCTCTTTCAAGTGAAGTCTCCTCCATCTCCGGAAAGGCCCCTGTACTCAGACCAGAAATATTTTTTGAGTGTACATGATGTACTTTAAAGTGAAAGATGGATCCGTTGGGCAAAGAGTTGGAAAAAAGGGTTTAGATCTATCTCAGAATCCCTCAGTGAGGTTACTTAGACCTTCAATCACATTTATTGCCGGCTGGTTTCGTCACTTTTTACAAATATTTTTAAATATTATATAACCAGTGGCTGGTTATATAATACTTGTCATAACTGCAGGATTTTAGTACAAGTCGCAGGCCTGCAGGTTTCAGATAATCACCAATGTGCAAAGGCGTGCGTGAGAGTGGAAAAGCCGGGGGAGCAGGGTTATGTCTGTGGATGATTTGCTCTCTGTCAAGAATACACAGATTACCTCTGGAGCAGTTTAATCTGGAAGATTCTATAGCTGAGAATAAGAGAGCAAACAAATACCACGAGACTCTCACGAGCCAGTTGTAAGCGTGGGGCCCATGGGTGGCACTGACTGGACAGCTGATTCGTGTTCTATTCCTGACTTTCCATAATCAAACAAAGCCTGTTCGAAAAGCTTGAAAGTACCATTTGCATGAACAGGGAAATGCTGAAACCAGCTGGCATTCTGTAAATGAAATCAATACAACAGGAACTTGCAATTCTCTTTTTTTCTTGATTATTTTGCAAGTTTGTCATCATAAATAGCCCCAATTCAAGTCAGCCCTCTCTGACTCTCCCTGGGGAAGATGTCAACACTAGTGTTTTACAGGGTTTATTGAATTATTTTCAAAACATATGGTGAGTTTTCCTGGACATGGCTATTTATAAGAATACAACAGCTATTTGACAATTGGGGAAGAATTACGTAGTATGGTCAAAAAAAGAGAAAGCAGTTCCATTTATGTTGGAACATGGAGTAGAGCTTAGTCTTAGCCAGATCTTACATAAAAAAATGGAAATAAAAAAAGAAATCAAAGTTACTTTCTAAGTTTGTTCAGAATATCTTTCTTCTTTAGAATATTGATCCTGAATTTAAAGTGAACACATGAAAAATGCAAATTCAATCTCTTCACCAGAAACATAATATGATCGCTTGAGAAGAATCTCACTAACTGTATACACTGGAAAGTTTTTGCCCATAAATAACTCTATGTATAAACATAAATACACGAAGCCAAAATTAATTTCAAGCCTGCTCAGTAAACGTATAGTTTTATATTTTTCATAACCAAAGGGGAGGAAAAAATAAGAATTACTGAGAAAATATCCAAATTTCTTTGAAAGAAAGTTTATCAAATATGAGCACTGAACTATATGTCCTCACGTGATTGACCAATGTGTGAATTTTTTTCTGAGACTAAGGAAATAGGCAAATCAAAATTGGGATTAGGAAACTGGATGATTTAAATGCTGTGTCTAACTAAATGTTTTATTCTGCTCTAAAAATAACCCTTCTCTGGGGCCGCAGACATGACAGTGACACAACCTACAACAGATAATGTGTGCTAATTACATGGTAACTACAAGTTGATAAGAAGCAAATCGATAGTTCCTACTGATGGATGAAGAAATTACTGGGATAAGAGGGAGGCTGAGAGCAGCTGTAAAGCTGTTAGCATGAGGCACAGAGAGAATGAAGCAGTGGATAATGCTGATTATTCTGTGGTAAAGCATGGAAGGCAGAGATTACAGGTTCTATTTCTTTTTACAACCTTTGGTACGGCTTTCATTGTTTGCTGATTCTGTTGCCTGAGCAGCATGGATCTCCCTATTTGATTTTCCTTTTTCGTGGTTCTTCATTAAAACCTCATGTGCAAAATGAAAATTGGAAAGGCTTTTCTTTAAAAAAATAAAAAAGGAAAATGAGACTGGCATACGGTCAAATTTACTGTATGATTACTGTATAACGAAATCTAACTACTTAAAACTTCGTTTTCTGCTATTTCAGATGTTCTAGGGTGTGTGGTTTGTTTTCAGTCAATGGATGTATTAAGCACATTCTGTGCTTAAGGGGATAAGGCTTAGTCTCTGTCCTTTAAGCAGAGTTATTTGAGTGACAAAGGTTACGCTCCCTTAGATGTAACAGTTAAGTCTGTCTTACGTGTCTGAGATGATTCAGGTCACAGAATTTCAGAATGAGGACACCTATAGAGACTATCGGCTCAGGAAAGCTTTCCTGTAAGGGATGAATGTCAGTTCTTCTCTCTGCTCCCACATGGTGCCTGAAATTGGCCAGCAATCATGGGACTGGGTTGTTCCTGCTTAGAAAAGAAAAAGGGCAGGGCTTATGGGATTCATAAATTTTGTACCTAATCCTAGGAAAACTGTTTAACCTGTCGTTGGGGGCACGTGGAGGGTGTGTGGGGTGTGTGTGTTTCCCACCCAATCATTTTTTTCCTGGAACTTTTCCCTTTCCTGAATTGGTAGCTGAAGACGCCAGAGACGGAGTTGAGTACAGAGAATGGCTAGGATTAGGTTTGAAAAAAAATGTGCTGGCTTCCAAGGGTCGATGGCAGGCCCCGAATCTGGGGAAAAACCTTATAGGTGGCAACTTGTCCAGGAAAAACAACATGAAAATGTAGTTCCTCTCAGTGTGAGTGAAACTGACATTAGAAGGCAATTCAAGACAGCTCAGGGAAAGAAAAGGTGCCTCTGTTTCTGATAGGAATGGAGATAGAGGCAAATGCATCTGACGTCATGGAGCGAGTTTCTCATCTCTGAGTACGTTCTCAATAGGCTCCCTGGAAGCATTTCCAGCCCTTTGCGATCTTCTGGTTTCTGTCTTAGATTTAGATTTCTTCCTCCCAGCAATTAACTGAAAACATAGGAGCAGACACTCCTGACGGATCCACTCTAGGAAGAATCTCGGCCTTTGGAAGAGAACCACTCATATTCAGAGTCTAGTCTCCTACTTTCTACTCACATTTCTGCCTTACATGTCCCTCAAAAGGCCTCCGGACAGCTCTGAATTCTAGGAATTCTCTGACCCTTTGCTCTTGTCCTAGAATGAATGTTTGCCTGAGTCAATACTCATGGCATTCCCCACAAATAAATCCATTCTAATCCGCCCCACCCAGGCTGCTCTACGGCCACAATCTTTCTCCTAGACCCAGCGTTTCTAGAAATGAGTGTTTCTCCAGGGGTATTAGCAAATCTAGAAGCTCGAGGTATCTGCCAAATCCCACCTGTCTCAAGCATTTTGTTGCTCAGCAAACTATTCTTCTGGTTCTTTTTATTTAATTACAGCTGAGAAGTTATGACACCTTGCAATGGTTAATACCCTTATTGAACAAGTATCAGATTTCTAACTATGTGCTGCCATTAAAATGTTATTATTCCCCCAAGAAAAGTGCTATCAGGGCCTTACTTTTGGGGGGGAAATGGGGTAGATGCTTATCCAACAGGTTTCTAAGTCTCACTTGGCATCACAGTTTTTCTTCTTTTAGTTTAGACTTTACTGTATTTCCCAGATTTTCTACGCTGATCATATACTACTACCATTTTAAAAATCTGAATAAAAACGTCATGCCTCTTAAATCAACAAAAATGGAAACTGAAAAATGATACATGGAGATGCACACACACACTATATATATATATATATCTCTTTTAAATAAAGGTTCATAGTTAGGACATTTTAATAGTGATATCTGACCTATCATTTCCCCCTTTAATAGCTGTTTCCATATATCCTATATTGGAGGTGGACTAGCTTAATAGTTAGAAGTTCAAGTCTTGCCTCTGCCACGTACCAGATATGGCTTTCGCAAGGCACTGAGGTTCCCCAAGCCTCCGTGTGAGCTCTGTACCTATGTCATAAAGTTATTACGAGGATTTGGTGGAACAATGCACATAATGCACTAAGAGTCTAGATTGTGGGAAATGTTCAATTCCTATTACTTATTTTCTGACGCCCCCACCCCACCCCAACAACACTCTTGTGAAAAAGTAGAGCGTGTGAGATTAGCTTCATTGTACCCAAGGGGAACGTCATGCTCAGGGAGATTAGGAGAAATGACAAGCGATTCTTTGGTTTTTAAACGGAGCTCCAGTCCTAATGCCAGGCCTGGAAAGGGTGTGTTCACCGGGACCTTTCTCTAGGGAAACTGAAACGCCCGTTAAACTACCCTGCGCAGCTGAGAGAACCCGGGAAGCTCTGACACCATCAGATATCCTACAGAGTCAAGAGCTAATGGCCCCAAGTTCAACTTGAGCTGAACATCCACAAAGCAGGTTCAAATCTTCACTTTTTGGGGGGCCAGTGGTGGAGAAACGCTGTAAATAAATTCTATTGATTTCAGTAACTGTCTCATTTCTCAATGAAAATGACTTTGCTGAGAATTTCTGTGAGTGTGTAGCTACTTTCCAGACTCGGCTCCCTTGGCTAATGTGACTGAAGAAGGGGCAGCAGAAGCCTTGTACCACAGGGCGCTGGGTGGCCCTGACCTCCTTTGGCCAGATGTGTTGATCCAGCAGTGTTTTACGACAGGGCTGTTCTTTGGAGACCGCTTGAAAAAGCCGTGCGTCTCATCAGCCGGGCAAGAATGCACTCTGAGGTTTCTTCTTAGCAATTACATTTCTCTCACAGCACGCTTTACCATTCTTTGGCGTGTAACCTGATTTTCTTTGTCCTAACAAACCCTTTTGAAAACAAATTCATTCTTCTTGACGTGAACTGAAATGTTAAAATGTTTCAGCTAGGATCGATCTCACTCTTCGTTTTGTTGCTGTGCTTCTTGCAAAAATTTTCTCGGACCACTGAGCTTTAAAAGAGGTAAACCATGGAAGGGGAAGAATTCTCCATACACAATTGAAGGGTGATGACCGCATTGTTAAAGAATACATTGTTCCCTGATAGCTTCTGTTGGTGACCCATTTCATTTACAGGCATGAGATGTTAGGAGTCAGTTGAACAGCAAAATCTCCGAAATCACGTTGTTGAGAAGACAATTTAAAATGCAAACATTTGACACATACCAAAGTTATGGGTAGTGCAGCTGTGTGGTTGGTAAACTTTAACGTGGGGTCTGTGGACATAGTCTGGAAAGCCAGCGTTTAATATTTATAAAATCATATCTTCAGATTATATTGAAAATACAGTTTAGGAAAATAAGCTGGAAAAACTAGAGTTAGAGGTCAGGCCGCAGACAGAGAAGTATTTAACATAGGTACAAAAATCTGCAAGGAGTATACGGCTACTTTTTACTGGATATTTATTTATTTTTACTTGTAACGATTTCAAAACAACCGGAAAATGCTGTAGAAAAAGAGAAGCTCTTCTCTGATTGGCACGTGTCCTGGGGCACGTTTTTTCAATCAGAGAAATGCTGGTTTTGCTAGTCACACAATGAGTTCAATTTAGCTAATGAAGTCCTAGGCACAATATGATTCCTACCAGAGATACAGTGAGATTCTGCACACTTACTGCCCTGAGCATTTGGGTGTTGCCAGGCAACCGCTAAAAAGGGACCACATACCTATGGTGTGGCTTTGCCAGGTTATAAAAAAAAATGATAGCAGGTAAGCCGGGCTGAGGAACTGGAAATCCCTTAGGAATAAAAGATACTGAAGGAATGTGTGTCGTGCATGCGTGTGCATGTAAGGGAAGTTACGCATTTCATCCAAAACTTGGTACAGAACATACAAAATGAATTTTCTTCAGAATATGTGGTCGCCAGAGCCAGATTAAATTCAGAATGTCTCAACCTTGCTATGAATACCCTACTTGTTTCAACTGTAAGCAGTGAATCTATTTTTTTTAAAGAGGGAGGTTTACAAAACAGCAATAACACGAGACCATTCACATTCCTCCTTCCTCAGTTCACATCGGAATCCTGAGGAGAGAGGGACATAAACTGTAGCCCCCAAACCAAGTCATCTATAAGGAAAATGATTGAACTTTCGTAGGCATTGCAATTAGCAGTAACGTTTTGTTACAATATCAAAACTCCTGGAATTAGTTTTTCAAGATTGTATCGCTAGCGTGAAATTCAGATGCAGTTTGGCCGCTGGGTGAGGCAGGATTGTGTTTGCCAAATATGGCAGCATCAACCTGGCCCTCCCACACATTCCGCTAACATGCTGTTGGCACTCTTTCATCAAGAGGTGGGCCTGTGTCCCACATCTTTGAATACCGGTGGGCCAGTACAGCTTCTGCTGGGATCCCTTTCTTGGGACTACGACTTAGTATCCCTGAGCTAACACGTAAGAGGACCAGCCAGCCTGAAGCCACCACGCCGGAGAGACCACATGGAGAGGCTCCCTCGAGATAACAGTGCCCGAGGAGCCCAGCTGTCCGGGTCTCCTTCCCACCACCAACCTCCAGACATGAGGGAGCCCGCCTTCCTGCCAGCCGGAGCCCACGCTGAGTGGAGCAGAGTGGGACGCCCCCTAGAAGCCCTGCCCACATTGCAATGTAGGCCCCAAAATAAGGAGTGTTGTCTTGGGTCACTGAGTTTTCTGGTGGTCTGAAATGTAGCATTAGATAACCAGGGTATGAGCATTTGGAGAAATTTCTGTTACAGTTAAGTGCTAAGTAGAAATTAATCTACTCACAGCGGGGTTGATCAGCAAATTAATAAACTGCAATTAAAATTACAATTTTAGTGTCTGCATTAATTTAAAGCAGAAAACCTCCTTGTCTTGACAAGAGCTGTTGACACATATGAAGTGTTGGTTATTAAGTTTCCTTAATAAGACTTCTGAAACCTATATCCACAGTCTCACGTTCTGATGTCTTGCTTATGAGAATCAAGTTCATGTTAACAGAGTAAGGCAGAGGATGAGCAGTCCTTCAGTTGTCTAACTGTCAGGAGTTTGGATGGGGAGCTCTGTTCCACGCGATTGGGGGGGTGTCACTCAGCAGCACTCAGCCTCAAACTGGGCTGCCCGGATGGTCCATGAAGCCTTCCCGCCTCACTCAGCCGTCCAGCTTGAGCTCCGCTACAGCACGGAGGCTGGCTTCCCAGAGGGGGACACAGAAGCTGCCAGAAGCTGCCAGGCCTCTGAGGTCTGAGCTCACAAAGTCTGAGAATCACTTCCACTGCATCCTATTGATCAAACGAAGTCACAAACCAAGTCAAGAGGAGGGAAAAGAGACTCCACCCCTGATGGATGGCAGGTTGTGCATGTAGAGTGGGAAGAAGTTGGTGGCCCCTTTGGAGAAACGTGGAGAAAGTAATCAGCTCTGAAGAGGGAGATAGTGGTTCTAATTCTGGCTCTGCTATTACCTAGCTGTGTGGTGTTGGCCAAGTCACCTATGAATGCTTAACCCGTTTGCTCACATCCCAGGTCACGAGGCTGAGCCATGAGCTCCAAGACCCTGTCTAGTTCCCCACATTTTCCTCTATAATCAAGGCAGAATCTACATTAGCCTAGAAGGTAGGGAGTAGGTGAGGATGTAAACAGAAACGCAATACATGAATTATCCATGTGTTCTCCTCTGGACTGTTGTTCACCTGTGTTTAATATTTATCTGTGGGCTGGGTAACTATACCTGTGACATCTCCCTAATCAATTATCATATGAGCTCAGCTTTTGAAGCCTATTCTTCTGTCTTTAGAACTTTGGTCCTGTTACAACTGCCCTCCCTTCTTTCTCTTCAGCCTCCTGGGGTGGGATACGAAAATACTGTTGGGGGTTACAGCGAAGTTACTATCATTTACAGGGAGCAGGAAGCATTAGGGCTCCAAAGGGAGTTGGGATAGGGATCCTGGAGCGAAAATTGGACAAAATAATCTAGCCAACTGAACACCTCTATAGAGAGAGCTGAACAGTTAAAGTGAATTGAAACTGATTTTTTGTGTGTGTGTTTTAAGACTCTTCAAGGATGGTCTTTATACTTTTGAAATATACAACTCCTTCAGCAAGTTTTCTAAAACACTTCATTTTAGGAGGACTACAAGTTGCCACCAGGAGCCCCCTGAGCAAGACGGTCGGTCATTATTTGGGGAGGCTCAGTGGGTGTAAGATCTGTGGTAGGTGCACAGAGCTTCTCCCTCAACGACCTCATCATTCAGGAAGCGATCTGGTGCCTTCCAATTTGTCTCCTAAGTTAGACACAGCATTTGAGCTCTTACTGGCTGCCTCCGCTCCTGGAATTTCAGCAACGGCATCCAGATTCAGGCAGAGTCCTGTGTACCTTACCCACTTACCCCTTCCCCATAGTCTTCGATTTCCAGTTTGGGGGTGGGGTGGAGACACTAAAACAATATGGACCCTGGATCCCAGATTACCTTTCTGGATGGCACTCAGCTATCGAGGCTGCCTTTCTCCTTTACTGCCAGAATTCTCAGGGCTCCTCAAATGAGGCAATGGGGGTATTTTTCAGTCACAATAAGCACTAGACAAATTCTCAGTGCTCAAGAATGTAGAGTATCATTATTAGCACAACATAGCACAATCTACTAATCGGCGACCCGCTCTATTGTTTTGTCTTCATTCTTTTTCTAAGCTCTCGATATCCTCTCCCCTAACCAGGATCTTCTTACTCTCCTTTCCTTAATATCCGACCCTGTCTCCCCCACACCCTATTTCCAGTGCTTCCATTCTGTCAAGATTTCAACTTAGGCTACATGAATACAAATGTAGGAAAGATTCTTTCAAAAGTTAGGAAGAAACATGTGAATAAAATCAATCTGTGAACAGTCACTGAGTTCTAGAATCTTTGGAGAGACAGTGACAAAGAGGCTCCAGAACTTTAAGACCTCAAATCAGTGCAGGCACATCTCGTTTTAACTGTGCCTGGCTTTACTGCTCTTCACGGATGTTGTCCTTTTTACACATTGACGGCCAGACCCTCCACCAGCAAAAAGAGTATGACTCGCTTTCTTGCGGTTCTGGAACCAGACCTGCAACGTTTCCAATGTCTGCCTGTAAAAGTTTTATGTTATTTGTTCAATTCTCCTAATTCCCTAACCCTTCTCCTATCCTCCTTCCAATCTTCTGACAACGATTTTCAGGAAAACTACCCACCCTAAGAGAAGACAGAAGGAAAAACAGAAGTAGCAACAATTCTATATTAACAAGAAAATGAAATTTGAGGGTAGAGTAGCAGATCTGGAGCTATTTTCCCGTGGTATTTGCACCCAGGTATCAACCTAAAAAACTGTCCACTCATGACCAAGGACCAGGAAATGCTGCCGGATGAGACAAATGTGGGACACACGTCTAGCTAAACCTGTATCAGGAATGCCCCATTTTACTACAGACCAGCACGACACCTTCTAGTGTTAAAAGCAATGACAGAAAGCTTCCTGCTCTCAAGGGACGTGTGGCTTAATGAGGGAGCCATGGCATAAGAATATACACAAGAATCACCATTTTCGCGTTTTGAACATAGCAATGCAGTCTCGCTATGGGCCTATCTTTTCTCCATAAAGCCATCCAGGAGAAGCTGCACAAGGATTCCTGCAGCTGGGGTAACGGAAGGGGCCTGCGTCACTGAAGCTCTAAGCGCGCCTGGCCGGCCCTGACGGTGGCCGCTGGCCAGGTGGGTGCCCCGCGGTGCGCGTGTCTCCGAGCCGGCTGCTCCTCCCGGAAGATGGGACATCTGGCCCACAGCTGGCAGTGGTCAAGCGATGACTGCACCATGTCAGCTCCTCCCAAGGCCTTGCTGACGTTGCCGACCTGACGGAGCTAGTGGGGGCTCCGACGATTTGCATTTAGCCATAAAATGGGCAAATCGAGACCAGTCCTTTTCCGATTTCCCGGACGACGTGAAAAGGGCAGTGCGCGCAGCCCTCGGCAGCCGTTTCCTTCCTTTACTGGGGAAACGCCCCCTCCCACGTGGAGACGCGCCAGGACACCCCCGCCTCCTCCGGGGCCTCAACCGCGCACCGACCCGCCAACCCCCCACCGCGCGCTCGCACACATCACGCGGCCAAGCCGACCGCGCCGCCGGCAGGGTGGGGGGGCGCATGCGCCAGCCGAGGGGCCGCGCTCCTCCGAGGGGGCGGGGCGCCGAGGGGCGTGGCGAGCGCGAGGCCCCGCCTTGCCACTGGCGGCCGGGCCATGTGGAGGCCCACGGGCCGGGGCTGGCAGGCGCGCCGCGCGGCTGGAGCGAGGGCGGAGGTGGCAAAGGGGTGAAGGCGGAGGAGGGAGTGCCTGGGAACAGGCTGCATATGCCTGGCGCGGGCGTTGCCGCTGACGGCGGGTGGGGCCGCCGCTTCACCCTGACGACGAGGCTGCTGACGGGAAAACGTTCCAGGAGGGAGCGTCCTGGCCCAGGCCCTGTCGCCTGGAAGGCTGCGGGGCCCAAGGGCCGAGTAAGCCAGAGGCACTGCGCAGTGTCACACGCGGGCACTGAGATCGCAAAGACCAGCTTTCAGGGCCCATCCCCACCGGTAGCGGCTCTGTGACCTCTGCAGGTCACTTAGCCCGGGCCTAGTTTCCCCACTCTTGAAGAGTTCACGTCACACTCACTGTACGTGCCTACTGAGTGTGTAGAGCACCTACGTCATGCCCTTGCCCTCAGGGAGACGGGTGCTCAGTGCGGGCACTGAGCAAGACCCAACTTGGTGGTTTCCCGCCCTGCGGACGGGCCCCCTGGGGCTTGGCCGCACTGCCTGTGCGAGCTTGGGCCTCAGTTTCCTCACCAGGGCCTAGAATGTGCTTCGAAGGGAATGAAAAGAGAATGCGCAGCGCTAAGCGTCTTCCCTGGCATGCAGTGGGCTCCCAACACTAGTTACAGGCTTCAGGCAGCGCCCCGGGCTGGTAGGCAGTTGCGGCTTTCGCAGCAGCCAGCCTGTCTGGGGCAATGCAAACAGACCGTGCGAGCCCCGGTGTGAGCCGGAACAGAGGTCGGTTTCCACTCGGGCGGCTAGCCAGGGGCAAGGAATGCAATTATTAATTTATTAAGCACACTCCTGTTTATCCCTTGCTTAGAAAAGCCCTAACTTTCCCGGTCTCTAGCTGTTTTAGAAAGGCTAAAGGAAACGTTCCACTGATTTTTCTGAGTTAATTCTGATGATCAAGAAGGAAGCGTGACTGACCTGCATACAGCTGGGGCAGGTATTCATGGACTGGAGTAACTTAGGATAACATTGTCAGTATTTAGGAAAGTTGGCAAAACCAGGTGCTCTTCAACTGTTACCGTGGCTCCATGTTGAAAGCTTGAAAACTATTCGTGTTCTCTGTTGTATTAACCTTTTTTTTTTGGTCTCAGTAATACCCCTCCCTCCACTGTTGCTACCATGGTCCTTAAAAGCTGTTCTTTAATTTTGTAGACATGCATTTTGACCTTAATCTCACCTTTTCTTACCAGTAACCACTTTAAAATCCTGTTGCTACAAGAGTTCAGGGAAAATCCATTTGTAATATTACTTAGAGAAGGAGGACCACACCCTGGCTTCTGCGGAGTGTTGAGTAAATCAGACTACTGTTCATTCTGGAAAAAACCTGCAGCTGAAACTGGGATTAGGGATAAAGAAACCCAGCTGGATTTTGCCCCTGAGTGGTGATAGTTTCTGTTTATGGTCTGTTTATCATACAACATGCTTTGCCAGAATGTGACTTGCTGTTGGTTAGCCTACCATGATTACACAGTGTGTGATGCTTTGCGCCTGAAATATGTATAAACAGTTGATTGGTCCTGATCCCCGAGTGACTGGCAGGTGTTTGCGGAAGCCATTGGTCTGCCCACACATAGCTCCTTGTTGGAAAAGGTAGCCTTTTGATTGGTGTTATCTATGAATAATTTAAAAACATACCATTGGAAGCATAAAAGGTGCCATGGTTTGACTTTTCCGTTGGTTTTCAAGTTTCCGTTTCCATCTTTTAAAGAGTCGTGGAGTTCACCTGCTGATGTTCTCGTTTCTTGAAATTGACTTAAACGGGCTACATGTGCTTGGCCTCAGTCGCAGTTTCAGTTCAATGTACATTATTTCACGGAGAGTGTGATGAGTCTACAACAATCGTAACATTCGCTGAGAAGGTACCGTTTATATTTACTATTCGTATGTCACTTACATTCATTATTTCATTTCACCATATTGAACACGGGACTAGAACAGTGGTTGATGTATGTTCTTTAACCGTAGAAAATTTATGACATGGCCTTCTCCATTTCTCTTTTTTTTTTTAAAGAGAAAAGCCCTCCTGAAAGGTTATGACTTTTAACTGTGATAGAAATCCTGGATATTGATAATGTTTCACTGAGAAATACTAGTTTTCTTGAACGTTTTTCTTCATATTTTGTTTCAAATGAGACAGTAAACCCTACAATGTGAGTGTGGCGCTTAGCCAACGCTGCTCATTTCTTATTTCAACAAAAGGATCGATAATTTTAATTTAACACGTAGCAAGCACCTAAAATCTGCTCATAACAGTTATACTTGGTGATGAGCATTGTGAAACGAGGCGTTTAGACTTCACAAAAGGAAAGGTGAATTTGTGTTTACTCGGAGCTTCATTCAAGTAAACATAAATTTGAGAGTGTAGGACATGAACAGTAGTAGTGAGCACTGATGGAAAAAAATAACTTACTAGACTTTGGGCACCATGGTTTAGTTAATGATACATTGATACATACATGTCAGGAACTACCTACATAGACATACATGCATGATATACATGTATATGTATCATTGTTTGACTCACAACATGCTTTCAGTTTATCTGCTCTCATCTAATTCTCCTGCAATACTGTGATATGTGTATTGCCTAACCCACGTAAGAAAGGAAGAAATGATTTCAGAGACGACGAAGGGAATCGCCCAAGGTCTTCGGAGTCTCATGCTCATGTCGCAATAAAAAGACACTGACTATTTTTGACCGAGCTCATGGTCAGTGTAGTTAGTATACCTAGATTATAATACCTCCTCTGCCATTGACTCCTCTGTGCTGATTTGTACCTGTTTCTATTAATAAAGTAAGGATTTCTGAATTTAACAATAACAGGAAAAGGGTGCTGAACAAGACGTAAAGCAGCCCCGGCTCTCACGGAGGTTACAACATAGAGGGAGATACAGAAAGAAACATCATTTCAGTGTGTTAAGTGCTAAAGGGATTAAGAGCACATAACCCAGATCAGGGTGTCACACAAAGCTTCCCAGAAGAAGGGCCTTAATTGAGGCGCCGAAGGAAAGGTCAAGTGAAGGCAGGAAGAGAGGGATGTTGTAAGTGAAGGAACAGCAAGTGAAAAGGCCTGGAAAGTACAATGTTCATTCTTGTAGATTTGTGTGTGTGTGTGTTGGGGGCGGTGGCTTCAGTGAAGGTTGAAGTTGTTAGAGATGAGAAAGGAGCCAAAGGACTTTTGAGTCTGTGCAGAAAGGTTTCGGAGAGTAGGGGAGAATGTTGGGAGCTTCAAACCTATTAGTGGGAGGAACCACCATGAGGAGTATTGCGAAGTCCAGGTAAGAAATGATGGCTGCCTGGGAAAGGGTAGTGCCATTGCAGATAACGTGGGGAAGGAAAAGGGAAGATATTTGAAAAGAATGTGTACAAGTAGAATTAAGAGGAATTGGTGATAGGTTGAGTGAAGGGAGAAGAGAGAGCAACGCCTGGTTTCCATCCTAGTAGTTGGGAGGTTAGTACTACGAACCGAGAGGAGAGATAAAACAGGTACTGTTGTGCTACTTAGGGATAAATGTAACAAAATTTGTGTAGTGAAAACTACAAAACTGATGAGAAAAATCAAAGAAGACCTCAATTAGTGGGGAGACCTCAATGCTGCGTTCCTGGGTTGGAAGACTCAATATTGTCAAAATGTCATTTCTTACCAAATTGATGGACAGATTCAGTGAAACTACAGTCACAACCTTACTAGACTTTGTGGAAGTCTACAGGCTATTTCTAAAATTTATGTTTCAGAGAAGCAAAGAATTTAGAACAGCCAAACAATTGTGAAAAACAAAGACAAAGTCGGAGGACTCACACTACCTGATTTCAAGACTGACTCTAAAGTGACTTTTAAAAAACGATGGTAAAAATGCCCATAACATGAGAGCTACCCTCTTAATAAACTTCAGTGAGCAGACAGCACTGTTAAGTGGACAAGCAGGTCTCTAGAACTTTTCGACCGTACACGACTGGAGCTTTACAGCCACGGAGTAGCAGCTCCCCATGTTCCCGGCGACCTCCATTCTACTTTCTGCTTTGGTGACCTGGATGCCTTCGGATACGTCATGGAAGTGGCATCACACAGTATTTGTCCTTCTGTGGCTGGCTGATTCCACTCAGCACCATGTGCTCAAGGCTCATCCGTGTTGTAGCCTGTGACAGGATTTCCTTCCGTTTTATGGCTGAATGATATTCCACTGTGTGTACACACCACGTTTTCTTGATCCGTTCATCTGTCAATAGACACTTGGGCTGTGCCCACAGCTTGGCAATTGTCAACAATGCTGCAGTCAACCTGGGAGTTCAGCTGTCTCTTTGAGATCCTGATTTCAACTCTTTTGGATAAGTACCTACAAATAGCATTGCTGTGTCATGTGGTAGGTATATTTTTGATTTTCTGAGGACCCTCCATACGGTTCTCCACGGCAGTGCCCCAGGCTTCCGGATCCTCCCCGTCCTCACCAGCACTTGATATTTTCTATTTTCTTGGTAACAGTCATCCTAACAGGTGTGAGGTGGTATCGCACTGCGTTTTGATTTGCATTTTCCTGATGTTTAGTGATGTTGAGCATCTTTTCATGGTCCTGTTGACCACTTATGTCTTTGGAGAAGTGTCTATTCAAAGCTTTGGCTCATTTTTAAGAAGACTGTGTTTTTGCTATTGTGTTGTAGGAATTCCTTGAATGTTTTGGATATTAGCCCCTTAACAATTTGCAAATATTTTCTTTTTTTTCCATTAGTTGCCTTTTCACTCTATTGTTTGCTGTGCAAAAGCTTTTTAGTTTGATGTAGTCCCAACTTGTCTATTGTTGCTTATCCTTTTGCTGTGTCATAGTCAAGAAACGAGTGCCCTTGAAGCTTTCCCCCTATACATTTTCTTGGAGTTTTACAGTCAGGTCTTACATTTAAGTTTTTAATCCATTTTGAGTTGGTGTTTATGTGTGGTGGTATAAGATAAGGGTCCAGTTTCATTCTTTTGCATGTGGATATCCCGTTTTCCCAACACTATTCGTTGAAGAGACTGTCTTTTCCTCATCGTGTATTCTTGGTGCCCTTGTTGAACAGCAACTGACCAGATAGGAAGACCGTGTGACATCGGTGAAAGGAGAGACACAGAGCCCCGGAACAGAGTACAGAGTGATAGACATGAACATGGTCAGCTGATTTTGGACACGTGTGCCAAGATAACTCATTGGAGTAAAGAGAGTCTTTTCACAAAATGGTGCTAGAATAATTAGATGTCCACATTTCAATAAATGAACCCTAACTCCTACCTTATATACCAAAATTAACTCAAAATGTACCATAGACTAAAATGTAAAACCTAAAACTATAACACTTCCAGAACTTCCTGTTCATGTGGTAGCCACATGTGGCTATTTACATTTAAATAATTAAAAACTAAATACAATTTAAAACTCACCCCTTAGTTGTCCTGGCCACTGTCAAGTCCCCAGTTGTCACATGAGTCTAACTCTAGCTGGTGTACTCGTGAGCTTGGACTAGAGTACATTTTCATCACTGCTGAAAGCTCTATTGTGCATGGCTGTTCTAGAAGAAAACATAGGAGAAAATCTTTGGGACCTTAGCTAAGCAAAGATTTCTTAGGACACAAAAAAAACATGAACCATCAAAGAAAAAAAAATTCAATAAATTGGATTTCATCAAAATTAAAAACTTTTGGTCTTTGAAAAGCTCTGCTAAGAAAAGGGAAAAACAAGCCACAGACAAGGAAAAAAAGTTGCAAAATGTATTTGATAAAGAACTAGCAACCAGAATATAAAACACAAAACTTTCAAAATTCAATAAGAGCAAAAGAAATAAAAAAGTGAGCAAAAAGTTTAAACAGACACTTCACCAAAAAAGAGATGTGGATGGCACATTATTTAAATTCTCTGATCTTGTACATGTATTGGCTTTTTTTATTTTATTTTATTTTTTTAAAAGAAGGGTTATCTGATTGGGATGTTTATGGTCCACTTTTGTTTTCTTTGTATCTCATCTGGTCTTACTGTCTTACTTAATTTTAAAGTGCTAATCCTCACAAGTAAAACCTAAGGAAAATAAGACGTGTGTGTATGTGTCTAAAAAAGCAAACACACCTGTTTTTATACTTGTTTCTGGTTGTCCAGGAGTATCAGGTAGTGAAGGAAAGGGAAGCAAGACTGTCTCAGGCAATCAGATCACTTGAGCAGTTCACATGATAATGATAACGGACGGACTGGTTCAGCCTGTTTGGGCCGTAACAAAATCCCACCTTCCTAATTGTATGCAGATCAGTGAAGCTTGACTTCGGGTGATTTATTGTTCTTGTCTTAGACCTAAGCCCCTGCCCTAGGTCTGCTAAGGCGTATGTGGGAGGCTGAATAGTGGTGTCCTTCAAGATGCCCCTTCCTAAGGCTGCGAATGCTACCTTAGATGGCAGAAGGGATGCTGCAGGTGTAAGTAGTTACCTTATGAATTTTGAGATGGGGACATTCCCTGGATTATTCAAATGGGACTAATGTAATCACAAGGGTCCCAGTGAGTGAAAGAGGCAGGCAGAAGCATCAGACTCAGTGTGACACAGGGTGTGAAAGGACTGGACCAGCCATTTCTGGCTTTGAATATGGGAGCAGGCCACCAGCCAAGGAATGCAGGCGGCCTCCAGAAGCTGAAGAAGGCAAGGGAGTGGATTCTCCCCTAGGCCCTCCAGAGAGAAGGCAGCCCTGCCCACCCATTTCAGACTAGACCACTGGAAGGGGAACCTAATGCATTTGTGTTGTTTTAGGACACTAGATTTTTGGTTATTTGGTACGGAGTAGAAAATGAAGGCAGGATACTTCAGGGCTGTTTCATGTGCAAGTTCTGAAACGCAAGACAATTAAAACAAATCATTAAAAAAAAAGTCTCACTGCTGGCCCTACGAGGCTCCCCACAAGCGGAGTTTTAGCCCTAACCCCCCTGCCCCCTCTGTGAAATGGTGCTCGGTTCAAAGTTTGCACGTGTGCACGGCCACAAGGATAGGGCATTGTGACCCCCCCATTAGCAGTGCGTCCTAAGTACCAAAATCTTGGGACTGGCCCTTCACCCTTTTCACTAGGGTTTTTTTCCTTAAGTCAAGTTTACTGAGGTGTAATTTACATATAGTAAAATTTACCCTTTTTAGGTTACCGTTATGAATTTCGAGAACCTTATGTAGTCACGTAACCACAAACACACTGGAGATATTTCCATCACCAAAATATTTCCCTCGTGTCCCTTCGTAATAAGTCCCCTTTCTAGGCCCATTGTTTCTGGCAACCGCTGATCTGATTTCTGTCCCTCCAGTTTTGCTTTGCTCAGAATGTCACATCCACAGATGACACAGGAGCCTTTCGGTCTGACTCCATTTCCTTGCTAACATAATGCTTTCGAAGTTCATCCATGTTCACATGTACATGAACCATAACCCTTCATTACCCTCAAATGGCCCTCGTTTCCGTGTGTTACCTAGAACGTGTTCTGTCTCTTGGGGTGTAACCTGAGAACTGCCACCGTGCTCGGGAGTGGGGAGGGAGTGCCTGTTAGCATTGTTGGATGTTGGACGGGGTGGGGTGGAGAGAGTAAGGATGGGTGTGCAGGTCTGAATCTACACATTCACGGAGACAACAGCTTTATCTGTTACAAGAACCAGAAGAGGGGAGAGAGAGATTGGGGTCCCTCGTTAGAGGGAGCAATGGAGGATGGTTTTGAGTTGTGAATCAAGAAGACTGAGCCAGAGGCATTATGGTTAATGGGTCATTATAGGATTAAATGGTCAATTAGCATCAAAAGGCTAGTGACTGCCTGATGATTTGTTTTGTGTGGAGGAACTCCTTTGGGGCCACTGCTGGGTATTTCTTCCTCAGTGAAAGTCTCCTAACTGGCCTTGGCTCCAAAACCCTCAAGCAGATTAAATGAAGGTTTGCAAAGAATCTGTCTTTCCCGCTAGTCTCATGGGCACGAAGGAGGTGGAGCCCTCACCCCTAGGCCTGACTTCCCTTCCAGTCTCTTAGGACTTAACCTGACATTTGCAGGTCTCCCCCAAACAGGTGGGCGGGGGGAGGTGGAGGCCCCAGCACCTCATCAGCGGGATTGCACCTGGGCAGGGAGGCAGAGGCTGTAGAAGAAAGTACCTGACAGATGGTCAGGTGGTCTGCCTTTGAACCTCAGTCTGCTGTTCTGGTTTGACCAAAGCACTTCACCTTCCTAAGCTCATTTTTTCTTCTGTAAGACAAGGATGAATCTGGAAGGAAAAGAAAGTGTTATTGTATAAGCTGGTTGTTCTTTGTTGGGAAGCTAAGGACAGCTGAATTATAGTCCGTTTCTTTGTTTGTTTGGTCAAAGCAAAGGGTTAACCTAGATGGGAGTGGTTGGGGCCCGGGGGTTAAAATTGCTCTGCGTAATCAAGACACAATAATTTTTAGTTTTCACTTGAAGCTGGATGAAAACTTTTTATTGTGCTTTTGTTTGGGCAGGGGTGAGCATTAGGCTAGGGATGAAAAATGGCCACGCCAGTGGCAGAGAAGGATGGGGGCAGGGAGCTCTGATGTCTGATTCTTAATCTTAAGTCGTTTCCTGTGGATTATCATCTTCCTCCAGTAAAGGCCTCCTCTTCCCAACAAGAAGGTGCTTTGGAGACAGAGTATGCAGGCTGTGTCTACACCAGGGGCGAAGTGGATTAGAGAGAGGAGATGACGAGCAGTGGGTTGCAGTCAGGATTCAGGGCGAAAGAGTGACAAGCACTCAGGAGGAATCTGGTCATGAGCACCGTCCTTAAGGCCCTTGCAATTACTAAGGAGAGTCCTGGGCAGCTGTGTGAGATATGGTCTCGAATTTGCATGTGGGTGTGAAATGAGAGAGCGTACAATTCAGGACAATGTCTGCTTCACAGTGTTGGGACGTTTACATGAAAGCACATCGTGAACCAAGGAAACACATTATCATTCCTAAGATAAAACACCTTTCCATAAAGATTTTTTTACAAAGATGTCACATTTGAATTCAACACTGATCACAGGTATGCGAACAATTATCTGGAAGTCATGAGCTGTAGGATAGTTTTCTTCATGAATTCAGTTCAAACTGAGAGGTAAAACATAATTTGGATCTTAGAGCTGAAATTGAAACAAATGACTCAGTATGGCCCAGATGTGCCGTATTAAGGTGTGGGACATAGGACCCCCTGGTAACATCCAGCCCATTTAGCAGGACGAGAAAGCAGCTTTGGTCACAGTCTGTAGCTGAGATGGTGGGTAGGTGTGGCAGCAAGGAAAACGGTCATTTGCAGAGGAATGGGGAGGAACGTGGATGGGGTCTGTACTAAACGCGACATGTACTGTCTGCCTTCATGCTCAGTCTGGCCGGAAGAGGTGGTAGTATGTCCCCTCTTTAGATGGGGGTTGGGGGTGTAATGACAGTGATTAAAGAACTCGCCCAGGGGCGCGGCACTGAAGTGGCAGAGCTGGTGTGAAGACGGATCCACTTCAAGGTCCAGGCTGCCACGTGGGCTCTGAAGGAAACTGCTACTTAGCACCTGGGCCTTTCGTGGTTCAGTCTCCTGGTCCCCATTTCTTACCACACCTTCATTGTTTTTCTTCCAGAGCTCTCTCCCATGAGATGCTGAAGGTGACAAGTATGTGAAAAAAGCACTAAATAACCTGCTTACATTCCAGAGTGAGCAGGTTCCATTCCTGGACGGTCTGAAGCCGCTCCCTGGGGGCCCCGCCATCTTTTGCGAGGTGAGTACAGAAATGCTGGCAAACTCTTTCCATTCAAGGTTCTTGCACACAGTACGCACTTTTTGTGTTGTGGGACTCTCTTGTTGTTCAGAATTCACCTTAGGGGTTTTCTCAAACTCTGCGTTCTTACTCTCTAGTGGTTTTGAGCTTTCTTTTTTTTCTTTCCAGGAGGGGTGGATGGTGCCGTTTCTCATCGAGGTGTTAGGATTCTCTTTCACACTGTTTGTCATGACCTTAAAGCATTTTCAGTATTGGAAGCTTCTCCCTCTGTCATTTTCTGTTTTAAATGTAGTACCTAGTAAGCTAGAGATTTGTCTTGCCCCCAGAGTTTAAAACAGGAGCAGCTGGAGAGTCCATAGTCCCTAAGCGGTGTCTGAGGTGGCCACAGGTGAAAACCAGCCCCAGGTCTGCCTTTTCATTTTCTTCCTTTTGGCAGGTTTTGGGGTGCACATGTGAAGTCTAGTTGTGCTTCTGAATGCGCTCCTGGGTTGCGAGAGTTGCTAAATGTGGCACACAGTGCCCAAGAGGAGAACTGTTTGTGAGGACGGTCACAATTGTCTTCGTTTGTAATTGCCGTCACAGCTCTCCCCTGCAGCTGAGGGGCCGCCAGTCCTCCTGAGCTGCAACCACCCACAAAAACCACACACGGCATTTTACTCAAAACTTTAACAACTACTTTGTGATGCAAAACTGGTGGAATTTTGGGTACTTTCTGTAAAATCGAAATCTTTATGGGGGTTTTCCAACATCCTAGTCGATTGTTAACAAATGATCAGAAGCATGAAGAGGAGTCTGTGGCAGGATAAGTGCCCCTCCTCACTGACTCGGCTCCCTGGACACGCCTCCTGGATTGAGAGCCAGGCTCTGCTTTTGCAAAGGGCAGTTAAAGAAGGGCTGTTTCTAGGAGACTTGCCGTTGGAAAGGAGAGAGATTTTAGGAGCTGCTTCTCTTTGCGACAGAGTTTCTGGTCTTGACCAAACATTCATATCCAGCACTTGCTGATTTGTAGATCCTCTTATGAAAGAGATTTGAAAAGCAAAGCAAAGCAATGTGTATCATCGGACAGACTACAATTCTGCATAAGAACTGTCTGTAAAGAGAACTGGGATGGGAAACTGATTACTGAGAAGACACTAGGGTCCTTTTCTGGAAGGGAGATTGCAAGCAGGAACAGCTCTCTCGGTATTTGGCCCAGTCAGGAGAGCTTCTTCTGGGGCTGAGTCCTGGGGAGTTACTTGACCTCTGTAAGGCTCCACTTCTCATCTTGACAATGAGTTTCACTCGTGCTGAATGGCTGGTAGACAGAGCACAGTCTCGGAGCCTTCAGCAGGGGTCTCTTGTTATTGTTCTATGTAAAGGTGAGTTTCATTGCCATATATAATTTAAGCCTTCTTTCAGGCACACGTTTCGTTTTCTAAGATCTATTAAGAACATTATTTTAGCAAAACCCAACTCTGCGTCTCTAAGTATGCAGTTATGTCCCTTCTGTAGTTAACACTGTTGAATCCCCGAAGTCTGCAGCCCGGAAGTCAGACCTGCCAGTGGTCTCATGATTAGCCTTGAAGTAACCCCAAGCACACCTTGTCTCGTCTCGCTGCCCTTTCTTGTGCTTCGCAGGTGTTGGTTTTTCAGACTGATGGCAAGGCCCGCCCCAGCAGGAAGATCACAACACGCTTCCCTGTGTTGGCCTGGAACCGAACCCTCCATCTCTGTGAGGTCTGCCTGTTTCAGAGACTTCTGGCTGTTTCTCACTAGGAGGGTACAGAGATCTAGAAGTGAGTTTTTCATGAGTTAATTCCTTAGTTGACTGTGAAAAGCTTATTTTCCACTAGCACATAAGGAAAACCTTGTTTGCTGCTGCAAAGACTGAGTTGCTGGGTCGCTTCCACGGATAGTCTGCTTGCTTTATGATTTATGTTTGGCAACATTTACACAGAGTGCAAGAGTGGTCTTTACAGGAGCAAAATCAAGCAATCCATTTTCAGAAGGAACAACCAAATAAAAATTGGAGAATGAATAACAATGAATAAGGAACATGAAGTTGGTAACAAACCAAGTAAGTTGAATCAAAGTTTTAAAGAAGTTGTATTTTTTGTGTGTGGTGGGGAGTGAAGACAGATTCAGTGCTAAGAAAAATTGTACAGGACAGAGTATCATTGAAGGTTTTGGGACCCAGCAAACCAAGAGTGGAAGCTTTATTTGGGGGAAAATAGGTTTATCACTACATAATTTTAGGGACAGAAGTAGAAGAGGGCAAGATATTATAAATGTTGGAAAAGTGGAATGCAAGTTCCCAAACCCTTTGATTTAATGAGTGATTTAGTTAAGGAAACTGGCAGATCTTGAAAATTGAACTCATGCTAGAGCAGACTTTTAAAATTAAATCATCAAAGGCCAAAAGACGCTTTTGCACGTCAGCACTACGCTGCCACGTCCATGGCTCAGCCTGATAACACTAATTCTTCATCTGCAGGTCACTCTGAAGGGGAGTTGGGCCTCAACCCTTGAACTACAGGTGTTGAATAGGCCATGTGTGGAGCAAGGTGAACTCACCAGCACACATCAAAGGCCACAGGACGTTTATGTTTCAAGTATACTAGCTTTGTGTTCACACCCAAACTCCCAGGCTGGCGTCTACCGCATGTCAGGTCAGGTGAGCTGCATCCATTCATTTTCTGCTGAAGGTGGTGAACTGAAGGAAGATTTATATCTGAAGTGACAGGATTGAAGTGCAACATGACAAACCTGTAAAAGCTGCAACCTGAACATGTCAATGCAGACCTTTCCAGTGATCTGGATGGGAGCTGGGAGACAAACCCCACACCTGGCACGTCGAGCTGGGCAGCATGGGGATCAGAGACGCAGAGGATGGGCACGTCCCTGCAGGCTGAGCGGTGAGGAGGTGCTGGGACACGGCTGCTGGCTGATGGCTGTGCATCGGTTTGTCCTGGGCCTGCCTGACCGGGGAGGCGCTGTGTGGAGATGGACGCTGCATGGACTGGGGCGTTCTTCCCGTGTTCGTATGTTGTCAAATTTATAAAGTAAAAGCACTGGTTAGGAAATCAGCCACGCAGCTGGAATTGAATCCCAACCCAGTTCCCAGCATTGGTTATGTACCAAGGCCTGGGGAAAACCGCGGCTAAAAGCCACCCTGACGAGGTTGCTTTGAGGAGGGAACAAGTGTTGTGACCTTTGGGTGGAAGCATTAGCTTTGTAAACCGTCAGGATGGTCTTGCAGAAGGACCCTCAGTGAACACTGGTCACGAACCAAAACAACTGGAAGTGAAAGTGCCAGAGAAAAGCCCAGGGGCCTCGGCAGAGCCCTCCCCCTCACCACGTGGTACTGGGCGCCCACCGCCGTTGCTGGTCCGGAGAAATGAAGGACACTGCATCAGACATGCCCAGTGTGTTCAGGCCGTTCTCCTCACAGTTCTCATCAGCCAGGTAGGCATTTTCTGAATTCATCTAGTATCAAAGCAGCAGCACTTTAGATTGGCCCTAAAGAAAATACACATCGGAGTAGCTGTTAGCACACAAAGGAACGTCCAAACAAAAGCCACCAGTCGGTCCTGTATATTATTCTGCATCATTTATTAAATATGTATTTTTATATATGCATTTACAAACTTGACTCATTTTGGAACTCTGCTTTCAATACATTTTAAAACTTTTTTTGCCGTCTCTCGTAAAATGAGATCCATGTACAAAACGAAGCAACAGACATAAAGGTTTCCTTTCACACTTTTCATCCATCAACGAAAGAAATCACGTGACAAAGAAACAAAACCAAGACATGGCTCTTTCACAAGCATAACGTCAGTGTTCAACTCTGAGTTCTAACGGGGCAGCCACATTCCATCTTCTCCGGATTACACATTACTACGCATTAGCTACTGTAGCACGTTGTTTAGAGGAAGAAAACATTCAACTCTCCTGTTTGGCCCAGCTGATCTAGAGGCCATCAGTTATTCATTTCTTCATAATGTGACACCAGAATTCAGGTAAGGAGATGACACTGATTGGCCAGCAGTCTGCACGTACCCGAAACGCTGCATAAAAAGCCCCCTTTAAAAGCTTCATTAACTTCACAAGCTAAAGTCGGAGCCTCTAATGTAGCTCTTATTTAAAGAAATAGTTTAAATGATCAATTCAGAAGCTTAAAAGTATCTTTGAAACTAAAGTTGCTTTTCTTAAAACGAATGCTGACTGGACAGTTGCTAGGCTTGGAGCTTCGTCACAACGAGACAGAGGCGTTAGTGCCACTTGCCACGAGCAACAGTATCAGCACAGGGTAATGACATGGCACAGAATGCCCAGGGGCCTGAACTCACTATTAGTATGATTTTGGCAGCAGCATCATTTGATATGTAACCATTTATTACATTTTTCACACCAGCTTCAAAGATGTGCAGTCCCTAGGACACCCAGGAGTTATAAATTTATTGTGATTGCATAATCCGTATTGCACAGTTTTATAAAAAACATAAATACTGGCTAGTCTAGTTTTAAATACAAAATACATGTCATGTAGTTTTAAATCTATAATCTGGTTCAAGTGCAAATCAGGTGCTTTCTTTAGTCCTTCCAAAAAAAGCATTTAATATTTTTGGCACAAATGAAATTTCATCATGCCAACAATTCTAATTACAATACATATATCCAGACCTGTAGAGTAGCAATCATATACATACAGTAGAAAACTGAGTATTTACAAATGTACTGAGCATAAATGCAGCCTCGGGGGTGAGTCAGAGCTGCTCAGCGTCCCCACACTAATAATCATTAAAAAGGGAAATGCGGCGCTGGATTTCACTTCTTATGCGGGCTGCTGTGGGTTCACGTTCATGTGCGGGGGGTGTCCTAGGAGCCCAATCCTCTGCTTCTGCTTCCTTTGTTCTGTCATCTGGAAAGTTAAAAAGTTTCATCATTAGCCCCAGACACTTCCTGTGCGTCAGATCATATCCTGAACCATAGATTTACCTCTGTGGTTATGGTTTGTACTGAAACCCACTTTCTACAAACAGTGTCCCGACACTACATCAAACACACACAGAACTTCAAAAAGAACATCTTTCTCGTCACAACGGGGAATTCTGTGACCTAGTCATGCAACGCGACATTCAGAAGTGTTGCCTGCTCCTCGTTTCAGAAAGAAACGAAAAACTGCACAAGCGCAGGCTTCTCGCCTGTTTCCCAGGTCCGGTTCCAAGTGACGCAGGCTCACTGGAAAATGGTGGTTTGCACGGCAGGAACAGCTCAGCAACTACCCAGGGCGGCAGCATGAGTGGGGCCCCACGTCTGAGGGACGAGCCCTGGCCTTGAGGTTCCCGAGGCCTCTGCCCAGGGACCCCTGGCTGGTTTGGTTTGCGAGAAAAGCAGAAGGCAGCACATCTAGGAAGACGGGGCGTCCTCACACCTCACCCAGCTCCAAGTACACAGCCACTGGGGCCACCACAGACCCCAAGGCGATACCACTCAGGGCAGGGAGGCCCAGGCCTCAGGTGGGTCCAGTGACACAGTGCTGTCAAAACCCAGGACCAGAGGTTGGGCCTGTCATGTGGCTGCCGGACAAAATCAGGCCTCAGTGGAGGGTGTCGAGCTCCGTCCTGGGTGTTTGGGGGCATCGTTCATTCTCTGCGTTTACATGTTCTCAGCCCAGTTGGGCCTGGATTGGATGCTGGGCATTTGAGTCAGTTACGATAAAAAGGCTTCCACGAAACACACATTCGATAAAATTCTACAAGTGGTGTAAGGTCCTGCTCCCAGATCTGCAGTTTCCTAAAATCGAGCGGTATTAGGGTGGAGTGGGTTTTGGAATCAGACTGACCCATTTCCTTATGGTTTTACGTTATTTAACTTTTCAGTCTGTTTCTCCATTTATACAATTAGCATGGTCATTCCTCTCGTGGTGGAGAATTGAGAGGATGTCTGAGAATTTCTCAGTACAGGTCTGTCACATGGTTGGTGCTTAAATCTCATTTCTATCTTGGACTAGGTTTTGGTACAAAATATCCTGCGTGAACACAAAACAAGAATAACTCACCTAAGTTCAACTTTAAAGTGGTTATTTTTCCTTATTTAAAACATAGCATTTTCCTTTCAAATCAAAATACTATTTTCAGACTCCTGTGAAATGCCTTCTGTTAAAATTTAGATGATTTACATGCAGTCAGTATTTCCAAAAGGTAGCTTTCAATAAAGCTTTTTTATAAAGAATTGATTTAGGATATTCCAGCTAGCTTCTAAAGCTTCCTTCCATGAGCAACAAATCTTGAAAGGAAGGATTACACAGGACAGAACACTCCAGATTCAGCTGAGGAAGAAGAATGGGATTCGTGGAATAAACCCACAGTCAGATGTAAGATGTAGGCACACCTCGCTTTACTGCACTTCACAGGTGTCGTGTTTTTTACAAACTGAAAACCAGACCCTCTATCAGCAATAGGATTACAACTCGCTTTACTGTGACGTTCGCGTTACCGGGGTGGTCGGCAATCCCAGCAGTGTCTCCGAGCTGTGCCCGTGTAATGTAGTCAGTAATGCATTCATCTTACTGCCTGATACTTCGGGTGCTTAGCTCAGATCGCACCCCCTGCCTCCCCCCCAACTGTGCCCTCGGCAGGTAACCTGGAGAGGGAGGCCAATAAAACTTAATCTCCAGCATTCTGATGCATTTAGGGGTCTTGGAGGGCTTAGCCCCTATTGAAGACACTGTATTCAAAGCTTCCACGTAAAGCTGCTGAGGTATCCCAACCGTCAAAGTTGGCCATTCCATCTTTTTCCTTAATTTGTCTATAAATTAACTACATGTATTTGAGATTTTATGTATGCATATCTTCATGTCCGTTTGTTAAATCAGCATTTCTTGACTTTTCAATCTGTTGGTTATTCAATCATTCCCTTAAACGCCTCTAAAACCGTATCCTCTTGTTAGCAAATGTGTCTCCAACTGACGGCCCCTCCCTTCCCGCCTCTACCTGTCCCTGCCTCAGTGGTGGGCCTGCTCTGATTTTCTGGCCTCATCTTCCTAAGATCATGACCCACCCATCCGCCCTCCCTCATCAACCTGAAAGCTCCCTACTGGAGTGAGAGCCAAATTCTTAGCTCAGGCGGTCACAGTCCTGGTAATTTCAAGTACCTACTACACACCTAAGTTTCTTTTGTTTTTTGCTAGAACAGTGGTTCTTCAATGTTTGTGTGCGCCAGAATTACCTCCCCGAGAAGGTTTGTTTACACTCAGATCAAAGGGCCTCAGGTAGACTCCCGATTTTGCATTTCTCATGTCCTGAGGCAGTGTAGCTGGCCTGGGAATATAGGTGCTCTAGAGAGCTTTTCACTGATTTTCTCCACAACAGGTCACCGTCACTGTGGACACTTATATACTTGGACACTTTTTAAAAAGTATTTTCGGTAAATATGTGATTTGTCTCAAATGACATAAGATCTTGATGAAGGCCGTATGCAGCTGAGCACGTAGTAGGCACACAAGTTTGTCTAAATTCTGGTTTGATCAATCGTGTCCTTTTGGACAGACTGGCTATTAGTTAAGTGACTAATAAGTGAGAGGGATACAACTGCTGAAGTGTTTGGTCCTCTTGCCAGTGGGCAAAACTGACGAGACAAAATATCCATCAGATTCAGTCCTAAGGTAACTAACTATATTCAAAATTCTAATACTGAAAAATCTGTTCTGAATGGTGTGAAATGCCCCTTTTGTAGCAGATACGTTTAAAATCCTCACTGCCCATTGAGCTGATGACGAACTTTTGAAACAGCGCTCTTTTTCGTCTCTGTCTAAACACAGACTAGCTTGAGTGCAGCCTGCCCTCTTTTGACTCAGTCTAAACAAGAAGCAGGGACTATTGCAGCCAACCCCCTGAAAGGTCTTTCATGGAAACACTCGGTACCCAGTGTAAATAAGCAAACTAGTGTGCCAGGACTGGCCCCGACCATTACAGGCTGGCACAGGAAGGAAGACTCCACAGCTCACCAGTGCCCCATCTGCTTTAGAACAGATCGAAACACTCTTGGAAAAACTGCGTTGGTGCTGCGGTAAGGTTGTGGTTACTCAGATTCCAAACAGCCAGGAAACTAGTAATCAGATTGAATTTTTATAGTCCACGAAATCATAGGACGAGCCGGAAAATACCGAGAACTCAAACCGAAGCATCTGCTGAGTGCAATTAATCATATTGA
This sequence comes from Rhinolophus sinicus, assembly GCF_036562045.2. Taxonomy (NCBI): domain Eukaryota; kingdom Metazoa; phylum Chordata; class Mammalia; order Chiroptera; family Rhinolophidae; genus Rhinolophus; species Rhinolophus sinicus. The sequence goes on along the minus strand of NC_133759.1, from coordinate 4,557,781 downwards.
TTTCATGTAACTGTTCGGATATTGTTCGCGTCCTTAGAGTTCTGTTCCTACTTTACCTGGCAAACTCTTTCTCAAACTTGGAGACCAAGCTCCGGCATTACCACCTGAGCGTTTCTGTGGCGACCTCTCCCTGAGATGAGGCTAAACGAATTGCTCCCTTTTCTTCCTCCCTGAGCAATCTTTTCATATCCCCGTTACATATCACGCTGAACTATAATGTATGTTTCCTTTTTTGTCTCCCACTCTAGACTGGTAGTCCCGTGAAGAAAGACAATAGATTCTCTTCATCTTTGTAACCTCAGTACCTGGGCTGCACCTGGCCAATAGGTGGTTCAGGGAACGAGCTGGATGACCCAGAACACGGTGCCATTCCCCGAGCAGGCCATGCGCTCCCATGCCTTTGCTCGTGCTGGTTCCTCTCCTGGGAAGCCTCCACTGCATTTCTCTGCCAGCTCGGAAAGCACCTGCTTGTAAGACTGTCGACGCTCGACTCCTCGGACCCTCCGAACCTCACAGAGGACTAACTACGGACTTGGCTGGGCTCCATGAAGCTCCGCTCGTGCCCCGGTTGGGGGCCTTTCCTACTGTCTCCCACTGTCACAGGCCAATTATGGGACACAGGGGGCAGATGTCCCCTGGGTCCCAGTGCCGTGTAAGGAACACAGACATTAAGTAAGGTTTGCTAAACATTCCATTTCCAGCTCTGGCCAGCTGTTCTCATCTTTTGTAATTCCTTTCTCCCGCACTTATTGTGAACCAGATAACCTTGTTGCACGAAAAATGCCACACGCTGTAACATGCTAAGAGCATCTGAAGTTTGAAGCACTCCTTGTATTCCTCACAAGTAAGGGTCACGGTCCCATGGGAAGCCAGTCACATTTTCAAGAAAGTGAACCTTTCAGTATTTGCTCTTTTGCATTATGAAGAAAACATGCAAAAAAATATATGTATATATGTGAGGTTCTTACATGAGTTCTCCTCCTTGGAATAAGAATGTAAGAGAATCACATCTAGTGTTCAGAATCTCTCGGGAGGGAAACTTCAAGATGAGAGGCATTGTCAGGTAACATTTAGGAAGCAACGGAATCAGCTGTTCTCCGCAATAACAGAAAAAGTAACAGCATGGACCAGGTTTTTACTAATAGCCTCCACAAAAACGTTTTCTCCTCAAGTTGATATTTATAAGAAAACAACCACCAAAGAGGTCAATAACAGTAAAGACCAAAACCAAAGACTCCCACACTTAAGCTGGTTTTTGGACCAGAAAGTCTGAAAACATATCTAAGCGATGAAGCAATTTTTGTATTTTCCAGCACTTTATCAGTGAATGGTGTTCTTTCATAGCTGCTTTTAAAAAAAATCTATCAGCGTTCCTTGCTCATTAATCATTCGCGGGGTTTTTATTTTTTAATTCAAAATTTTTTCCTTTCGGAGGGTAGGCGTTCTCCCAACGACCATTTGGGCCCCAGCAGCTCTGGTAACGTGTGGCGTCTTACGCAGAACAATTTAAGAAATCTTTGTGATTGTCACACACCAAATTTAATAAAATCCAAATCTTCTCAATAAGTTAATTCTCAATAAATGCATTAAAGGTTTGTTACATAATCAAAAGGAAATGTTGACTAATTCCTTTTGAGAGAAGCAAATTTTCCCCAATAAATGCAGCTATGGTGAAATTTCCCCATAATTCTGGGCACTTTAAAACCTAAGCAGCTCAGTCCTGATGAAGGCACTTTAAAATATATAACTGGTCTCATATTTCTTTTTAGCTTAGAATATTTTCCAAGAAAAAATGGTTCAATTTCAAACTCACTCACAGGGGAAAGGTTTTTCTGAAGAGTGGTTCCAACTGCCAACTTTAAAACAAAAATGTACAAAGGGCTGAAACCATACTGGTTTTACTGTCATTTAATTAACCTTAGTCCATATGCAGTCAAGTTTTACGTATTTTGTTTAAGCCAACATTTGGGCGTAATAAGAACAATTCTACCTTGCATTTTAAAAATGCCAACTCTCCACTGTGCTCGGCTGTGTGTAAAATGGCTGTGAGTTTTCCTCCCCAGTGTTTTAAGTGCAGGTTGTAACTTCCGAAACTTTACGGCTCTTTTGAAAAACACACGTTAAGAATTTTAAAAAGTCAGGCATATATGGTACGTCGACAGAACATGTGAAAATAAAGACACGTGCCATGCAAAATGTCACACCTGACGGGAGGGTGGGGGTTCCCGCCCTGGCACGTCACCTAGGGCCACATCCGTTCGCTGCGAGCCTGTGGAGTGTACTTGAGTGTCCTCACCAAGGCAAGATGGCACCTGCGGCCCTGGGTGCCCTCCTCCACCTGCGATTCTTCCAGCTAACCCCTCCGCTCAGCTCCCTCCTTTACCCGGTTTACTGCTGGTCTGCACATCGAAGCAGTTCCAGAATTTCCCTCAGTGAGCAATTCGGAACACCAGGCTCTCAGCACGGGTAGGACCGGCTGTGCCTACAGAGGGCGTGTGGGGTCGCCACCAGAGTCACCTCCCAGTGGAGCCTGCGTGGAGAGCCGAACAGCGAGGGCCTCTACTCCAGTCTGCACTGGATTCACTTGTCAGCGTTTCTGGCATCTGACGTCACGGAGATTCCTGGAGCCACAGCTCTCTCAAAAGGGAGGAGGGGCTAACTGGGGCGTCGCTAGATGGTTTAGGGGGTTCGCCTGGCTCTTTGGGGGGCAGACAGAAGCAGCTGGAGCAGACAGTGCCTCATGAATCAGTTCGGTCCTATGGAGCGTCTGTCACGTGTCTCACAGCAGGGGAACAATAAAAGAATCATCTGCTTAGACGTTCACGGGTTTCCTTACTGAGGTTACTCTAGGTGGCTAACCGCACACGCTCAGTACTCAGCCTTCACAAATAAGGCCTTGTTCGCATGTGTTTCTGTTTGCACTCTCATCCAGGGGAAATGAGAGTATCTTGGGGTAGCTTGGAATAATTTAGTTGGAAGAGAAATATAATTCAAAGGGCGATTGTGAAAGGTGCTCTGGAGACCACCTCCAAGGAGAGTGGATTCCAGATGGGTCTTCATCGCTCTTAGGTTCTTCAGAGTCACCCCTCACCTGGGGGTGCACCTGGCACCTTCTGTCCAGGCAGCCTTGCTTGACAACTTGCTGTGCAAAACTCCGAGTTTTGTGTACAGAGCTGGTTAGAAGGCCTGCAGAGCCCCTTGCAGGTGCCGACCAGCCCGGGATGCCCAGGCAGCTGTGCACCACCAGCGCGCGTGTCCCTGGGACAGGGCCACCTCCCGTCACTGGACAACTGCCTGGTGACTGCCTGCTCATTAGAAGGCAGCCAGAGGGGTTGAGGTGCACAGGATGGTCCCCATCTGCCCCCCCCGCAGCCCTCGGGCACAGGGATTCTGTCGGCCAGGTTGCCGGCTGGGCTTCTGCAGACCGTGTGCTTTGCGAGGGCAGGGCCACGTCTACACCACTCGCTCTTTTATCCTCAGCACCTGGCACGATGCCTGGGCTGTGGCCGAGGAATGAACCAAAAGGAGCTTCTCCACAACTGCTGTTTAACCCCGGAGGCTGAACTTAAATATCTTGTGTGAAGAGTCGGTAGATTTGAGGGCTAGGAAGCAAACCCGAAACAGCTTTTCACCTTCCGTCAGTGAGGAAAGTAACCCGAGTACAGCGTCACACCTGCGTTTTTTTTACAGTGTTTTGTTGAAGCCGTCTGTATTTTCCCATTTTCTGGTTTTGATTTTCATATTAAAACCTTGCCCTTTGCAGCATGGAAAGCAGTGTCAGGGGCTCATCCTGTGATAGGGCCGTGGGGGAAATGGGGGGCGGGGAGGGGCTACCAAGTGATTTCGTCCTCTGTTGCCCAGTCCCTTTTCTACCCAGGTGACAGAAACGTCAGCATTTTACCATGAGCATTACTGATGTTTTCCTCATCACACTGGGTGTGTATGGTGGAGTGTGTGTGTCTGTGTGGTACATGTGCATGTCTGTGTGGTACACGCGTGCACAGGCAGGTGGGACGCTTCCTTTACCTGGTCCTTTAACTCGGACAGCTGGCCGGAGAGGTTGGTGACGAGCTTCATGGTGGACTCGAGCTTCTCCTGCAGGCTCCTCAGCTCGTTCTGCTCACCCTCGGAGTCGCTGCTCACCAGGGACATGGCCCTCATCCTGGGGAACCAGTCCAGGTTTCTTTCCTGGAAGCCACATTGGAAATAACAAAGTGGGCGTCACTTCTAGGAGTCGGGACGACAAAGGCCATCTTACGTCATTCTGTCTTTGTGCCGTCTTTCACGGTCTGCCTCTGTTTCTTGCAGAACTAATGTACTGTCTTTTTTAGCCATTTAGTAAATATCTTTTTAGTTGAATACAATTGAGCTCTCTTAATTCTCAGAAGAAGTCACTTTAAAACTACAGGGGAAAGGTAGCTTTCCAGACAAGATTTCTAATCTGCAAATATGAACACTGCCACTGAGAATCTGATCTTAGCAAAGTACATGGCTAATGAGTTTGGGGTTTTAAAATTGTGGGAATCTAAAGACCAGGATAAATGAGCAAACTAATCAGAAACAGTCTCAGAGACATAGAGGAAAAACTGAGGGTTGCTAGATGGGAGGGGGGTGGGGGTGAGGGAGAAGGTGAGGGGATTAGAAAGCACAAACTGGTAGCCAGAAGATTACCACAGGGATACGAAAGACAGTTTGGGGAATATAATCAATAATGTTGTAAAGATTTTGTAGGGTGTCAGACGGCCAAATGTCTTATTAGGGAGACCACTCCACGGATGGTGTAGATGCCTGACCACTGCACTGTACACCTGAAGCTGAAGCTGAATAATATTGTATGTCAAGTATCATTTAATATATATATATATATAGTCACGGGATGTGGAGCACAGCATAGGGAATAGAGTCAATGGAACTGTTACAGCTACATACGATGTCAGAGGGGTAGCAGATTGGGGGAGGGGTGTACATGTCTATTACATTGCTTTGTGCACCTGAAACTAATTTAAAAAAATTGTGGTGAGATACATATGACAAATTTCCCATTTTAATCATTTTTTGGTGTGCACTTCAGCGGCATTAGCGCATTCATGCTGTTGTGCAGCCATCACTGCCATCCACCTCCAGAACTTTTCCTCTTCCCCAACTGAAGAAACTCCACCTCCACGAAACAATAACGCTGTCCCTCAGCCCCCGCCTTCCATTTGCTGTCTCTGCATCTGATGACTCTGTATACCTCATACTGTGCCTGTATTTTTAAAAGCACTATACTTGGAAAATCATTTGCAAACATTCTGGAAGTGAAATGAATTTTAAGATCCTGAATGTTCTGGGTTTACTGGATTATGTGTGTGTGTTCGCTCGGTAGGGGATTGTGAAGAGGCGGAAAATGGGGACGTGGGCTCCTTGTTCAGTTTGCCGTCTTTGTGAGGTTACGGAAACCCCTCTCTCCTGTTTCCTTCTCCTTCCAGCCTGAAGCAGTGGGTGGACGGTGCCATCAGTCGGGAGGAGAAAGGCCCAGGCAGCCCCCGCCCCTGCCCGTCTCCATCCTCGTCTTGTGACAGCTGCAGCCTATGCCTGCAAGCATCGTCCTCACAACTGGTTAACAAGTAGTGGGACAAGACCTCCTCCTGCCTCACTTCCTTCTGCCCACAGACGCCTTCCTCCTCTGCAGAGAGAGCAGGGGGAGCAGTAAGAAAAGCTTAATCAGCACAAGACAAGGGAGAGAAACGGACTCATTCCACATGTATCGGGGGTCGCTGCTCCTCAGGACCGTTCAATCTCATCAATTAGGATAAATTCTAATACACATTCTAACACAAACCCTGCCCACCCCCACCCCGCCAATACACACGTACAAAACGTGTTATTGTTGCTTGGCGCCCATGAGGGGTCAGAATGTTTGTGTGTAAATATTTTCTGATAGTACCTTTGGCTTTCTGGACCATACGGTTTGTCATAGTGCCCCTGCTATTATCGCCCAAAAACAGCCCCAGACAGTACACGGACGGAGGGCTGTGGCTGCGTTCCCATCAAACTTTCTTTATGAACGCTGGTGGCAGGCTGGGTTTGGCCCACAGGCCAGAGTGTGCCAACCTGTCATCAACCCGAGACGGCATCAACATCCTTAAAATCAAAATCCCGTGAGACGTGTCTAAATATCACAAAGCAAGCGAGACATTTAGATCGTGTCTTTACCTAAGGCAATCTAGCAGTTAGAAGGCAAACAAGAACTGGCTGAAAATGTGATGAAGACGGCAAACCACCCTGGCAACACGGCGTCACATCTATGCCACGTGTGCAAAGGCACCTGGGGTACCCAGTAGGTGGGCGCTCACTGGCCCATCAGCACCATCAGCGCAGGAAGCCGCCTCAGCGTGGCGAGAACAGCGTGCACACTCGATCAGTGTTTGTGCAAGCCAGGAATGACCAATGCACCGTTTCCTGCCTGGGCCCTGATGACAAATGCTTAGCCGGTAAACCTCGGTTGCTGAGCGTGACTGCCGGGGGAGAGAAAGGACTCTATCTCCCTTCCCAATCATTCCTGGGAGGAACGATTCATTCACACGTGATGTAATGGCAGCCTGTATTCATCTTCATCAATTTCCCACCACAGAGCAATGGGCAGAAGCCCACTGGGTAAAATCTCCCATCTCGAAGATGACCAGTCTAAACATCTGAAGTGTTGCCAGGTCCGTAATTGGCTTTTTGCTGTGTGCCTACAGCACGGAGGGAGAACAGACATCTGAAAACACTGGAGCGAGCTACTAGCACTGAGAGGCAGCTGAGCTTCTGCGTCGATCCTCAGACACAGACACGCCTGCCCACCGAGGAACTATCCCAAGTTCAAGGTCTGTGCAACTCTGGGGGGACGAGCCTAATGGCTCAGAAAGGGCACAGGGGCAGGGGCTGGCGAGGGCAGGAAAGGGTGTGGGCTGGGCTGACCAAGCCATGAGCCCAGAGCTGAAGGCCGGCCCAGCTGCCAGAGGCCTGGGTGTCCACAGACACTGCTGCCGTTTGTCGACTCACCCAGGGCAGACGCTGAAGAGGAAGGACCCCCACTGTCACTGAGCCTCAGGCTCATGAAGGGCATACGGACACCACGGCCAGGGACGTGACGAGCACCGCGCTAGGAGGCCGTGTAGGGATGGCCGATCCCACCACGTGTCTGCAATGCAGACAACTGAGCCCTGAAAGGGAAGGCGACTCGTCCTCGGGAGGGGACGGGGCGGGACAGAACAAACTCCTGCATTTCAGAGGGGCTCCTGATAATGACCTGGTGTTTACCACTGTTGAGCATATTTTGGGGGAGATATTTGATAGTTGTTTAGATTCAAATCAAAAGTATAAACACTACTAGCTCTCTTGGCAGAAAATATTTTAAAAACTAGAACACATTCGACAATACTGCAGGAGCAATAACTTACGTGCATGGTGCAGAGAGCACAGCAGAGCCACGGCCACGGTCACTGCCTACTGGACTCTCTAAGGTGGAAAGGGCCCTGAAAGCTAAGTACCAGAGGCGTCCAGCCATCTAAGCACTTGCAATGTGGTTAAGGAGAGCAGACCTCCACATTCAAAACGAGAAAGAAAGAATGGAATGAAGCAGGCTGGGCTCCCTCAAGTGTACAGAGGAGGGTCAAGGTGAGAACTGACCCCAGTGACTCAGGGGGGGCTGGAATCCTATTCCCGAAAGGGACGGGCCTGAAGGAAGGTTAGCGCTTGGCCAAACTCGGGACGAGAATGAGGCCATTCTCGGCGGACGGGACTGGCTCAGTGAGATAAGTCTGGCTGGAGACGAGGGTAGCCAGGTAGAGGCAGCTCAGCCTGCAGAATGCGGGTGCTATGTGGGAGAGGCGGGCGTAGGAGACGGAGTAATGGGGGTTCCGGATGGAGCCTGGCCAGGGGCCGGGCAGAGGGAGAGAGGGCAAGAAGTGAGCTGTGAAGGCTCCACCTGCCTGGATGGGGGAGAGGCGTGTGTGGGGCCCTAGGCAGCAGCTCGAGCTCATCTGCAGCTGAATTGTCACCGACAATTCAGCAAATGAATGCTAAGCCGCCTAAAATTGCTAGAGAATTCATCTGAATCTCGCCTGAAATCTTTCATATGTTCATTTGCTTGGCAAACGCTCCGTAAAAATAGAAAACACAGGTTTCCAAATAGGGTCCACATTAATGGGGTCTCCAAAGAACACAGAAAACTAACTGAGCCCCTGCACACAGCGTCTTTTCCTTATTCTAATAGCGAGTGACCAAATGACGACCGACGGAAATGAGGGCTTGTCTGTGGCAGACCCCCGCTTTCTTTAATGGCACAGGTGACCCGTGGACTCCCAAGCAAGGACTTCAGAAAGGTCTTAGAGCCAATGCAAAACGCAGGCTCCATGGGACCACTTACTAAACACTCTTGATTTTTGTGCCTGGCACAGGGCTGAGTGCTGAGGCTCTAAGTAAGGATGAGAGGGACAAGGTCCCTGCCTCCAGGGTTTTGGTGCCGGGACGCAGCCCTCGGGCCCAGCTCTTTGCTCTGTGGCGCCCCTGCAGCCCTCCTCCAGCCCTCCTCCAGATGAGTGAATGGGCTGCACGCACGAAGGTGGCCGGTGGCATCCATGCCCTGCCCGTCTCACCTGTGCTTCCAAACACGGGGCTCCCGCACCCCTGCCCAAGGGGTGCCTAACGGCGTAGACGGAAACAGTGCTGCTTTTTAGAATGTCCATTGTAGTCAATAATAAATGAGTGACAATGCTTTTATATTAAACTAAGAAGATGCCCTGGGGCAGAACCTGAAAGGGAATCAAATTTTAAAGATAAAACCTACGATATTAAAGAAATGTCATACTTGCCACAGGCCACTCTGGGCCCTGTGCCTGATCCTAGGGATAAGCGTCACCCTTCACTCCTTCAGTGCAGAGGCAGAGGCCCCATGACCTTGACCGAGGACGGCCATACAAGTTCTCCCTCTGGCTGTCCTCCAACCTGAATACCTAACAATGAAGAGCTGAGGGGGGGACCCCACTAAACCCAAACCATACAAACAGCTCAACTGCAGGGAAGTCCAGGGCTCCACAGGGCACCTGCTGTCACCTCTGCTGAGGGGGGTGCATCCCCAGACCTGACATGCTGGGTGTCATCAGGGCTGTTAAGTCAAATCGCAGAGTCCCAAAGAGCACCAGCAGTGACAATTAATTAGCAATTCCAGCCAAGCCGTCCTGTTTCCACGTGGTTCTGCGCCCTGCACAGCAGGGTCAGCTCCGGGCGGTCTGAGGTTCTCCACCCACAGACCCGGTGGACGAGTCCAAGTCTCCAAGGGACCCTGTGTGACCCCCCAAGGACAAGTATAGAAGCAGAGAGGACACCGCAGCCACGTTCTTTCCGTTTAGCTCAGGCGCACACAAAATGCCAGGCTTGTCTCAGGCTAAATAATTCGGGGATGTCTGTCACCCACGGCTGTCCAGCCACTTGGAGTCAGGGGTCTACACACGTTTGCAGAATCTGCCTTTGTGTTCATTCGCGATCACAACGTCTCACTGTCTTGGCCTCCACTGCATTTCTGAGAAAGCCATGTTCAACAGACATTTTGTTTATCCGTGGATTCATCCTGGTGTGTGTGTGTGTGTGTGTGTGTGTGCGTGTGTGGTCGGGAGGGTGGCGCTGGGGTGGCTCCCGGGTTCACTGGGCATCTGTCAGCCGCCCCTGTCGCTCTGGGGCTGACGCTCGGCCCTGCTGGCAGCCGCATGCCGATGTCATTAGGCACCGTCTGCCGCGCCTGCAGTCCAGCCAGCGCAGTTCCCGGCACAGTGAGCTTCTGTCACAGCACACAGACCGACTGCAGCCGCAGCCGGAAGCAGGCTGACCACAAGTGCTAAGGTTCTGGTTAGTTCTTTTCTAGGTAAAGTGGGAAAAGTCCCTGCAGAGGCAAACAGTGAAGTCTGAGACACGGGGGTGGCACTGACCTCTGGGAATGTCCTTGACAGGAAAGAGGAAGGGTGTGTGTGTGTGTGTGTGTGTGTGTGTGTGTTTGTGAGAGAGAGAGAAAGACAGAGAGAGAGAAATGCGAGGGGGGGGGAGAGGGGAGGGAGGAGAGGGGGGAGGGGGAGGGGGAGGGGGAGGGGGAGGAGGGGGAGGGGAGGGGGGGGGGGGGGGGGGGGGGGGGGGGAGAGGAGAGGAAGTTGGACTGTATGATGCAAATGCTAATCATTCTGAGAAGCTTTGTTTTTTCTGAAGAGGCTGTTCTAAGAAAGACAACAGATAATCACCAACTCAGAGAAAGTCCATTCAGGTAGAGTTTTGTTTACTATGTAAACAACAAACTTACTGTTGAATCCCTTATTCTTCTACAGCCAGAGAATTGAGATTTTGGGGGAGGGGAGGGGGGGTCATGAGGGTGAAAGAAAGGGTCATGGGAGAGAAGGTGGGTCCAGGTAAAAGTGGACCTGTTGCTGCTCTGCCCTTCAGAATTCCCTCTGGGAAGCTTCCACAAGGCAAAGCCTGTCCTTCCAACTCAAATGGCAACTGAATTTCCACTTGTCTTACCAAGCAAGATAATAAACTAGATTTTTCCGGAATACCTGCAGATGCTTAGGTGACAGCAGTGACGAGTGGGGTGAAGGGCAGCCCTGGAAACAGCCCTGGCCTCTCCCTGCACCCACTCAGAAAACGCCTGAAAGAGGCGGGGTGGGAGGGTTGAGGCTAATCCTTAACTTGCAAAGACAGGAGTACAGGACACTCACGCTCGAAATCATTTGCCCCTTTTGTGGGTCAGGCTGCTGATTTCCACTGAAAAGGAGTGATCTTCAGAGGCCCCTTTTCTAAGAGCGAAGAGCAAACCCAAACCCAACCCAGAATCTGCTGCTTTGGGTGAGAAACCATGGTAATGATCACCAGCGATGCCTAATGACGCTGCAGTTGCTATTTACAGTACCTGGTAGATGTTGTTTTTTAAAAAAGCTGAACTCAAGAAACAGATCCTAATGATGGACGGTTGGGGGGAAAGGCACGAGGGATGCAGAGCGTCCCCAGGTCAGTGGGCTGTCTGCCACCACGTGGATCCGTGTCATTGCAGCCATGAGGGAACCTACGGTGCACTGCGCCTTCGGTTCATAGTAACGTATCCATGTTGCTTCATCAGCTGCAACGCAAAACGGTAACGATGGGGAAACTGCGGGGATTGGGACATGGGGACTCGGTACTTCTGTTCAGTTTTTCTGTAAACCTAAAATTGCTGTAAAAAATAAAGTCTAGTCATTAAAAAATAAACGGATCGCACACTCGGAATTTGCTGGCCAGCCCCAAATTCAAGGATCTAGTTCCTTCTGTTCCAAACCACATACAACGTCCCTACATTTCGCAGGTACATTTCTATGGCTGCCTTGTGACGTGGGTTTGTCAGAGGGAAGCGTGCTGGTCCTGAGTGGGGAGCTAAGGACTCAGGTCATGATGCCCCATGTGTTTCCAGGACAGTGAATGAGGGGGCCACAGCCTGGGCCTCTGTTTCCTATGGGATCAGAGGGCAGTGAGCAAGTGTCCCATGAACAGGAGAGCATTATGCAAAAGGGTCCTCAGCCAGTGGCCCACAGCCCGTGGTCACAGAGCTCAGCCGGCTGTCCAGGCGCTGACTCAGGCACCGTGCTTGACTTCCCTGTAACGTTCCCTCCTTCTTTCCTTCCTCCGTCCCTCCCTTCCTTCCTTCCTTCCGGAAGCCACTGCAGAGATCCAGGCCTCTTGTTCCCCGGTGCAGCTTGTCCCACGTGGAGGCGTCAGTGTGGCCCTCTGAGCTCCGAGTGACGTCACCCACAGGTCATATTATATAATCTTCAGCTGGGCTGGAATGACTGCTTTTCCTCCCCAGACTCAGCCAGTAGTTGTTCTGGGATGAGACTGTATAACCAGAACAGCCCGTGCCAGCAGAGGACCGCACCCAGTTCTGATGAAATCCCCTGGAAAGCCAGCTGCAGGGCCACTGCTGAAGTCATTTGGGCCCTCAGGTGAAGGGGTTCTGGGGCCCCCATAGGGACCGTGTGAAGGAGCACTCGCCCCTGAGTCCTGGCACCTGGGGCTGCCAGTGGGGGACGCCAGAGGTCACAGAGCTGGCGCTGAGAGCGGACAAGGGCAGGGCCGGCCCACTGGAGGCTCCTGGTAAAGAACACTCAGGCCACTTGCTCTTCTCAAGCCAGCTCGTGACGTTTTGTTAGGCAGCTCGCCCTGCGTTGTTCGTTAGCCACGACACCCACCAGAACATTCCCAGGGGTTACAGATCGCATTGTAGCAATTTTTATTGCTTTCTATTCTTTCCTTGATTCTGTAAGTTTTAAACTTTGATCTCTTATTACCTTTATACAATAACATTTTTTGTTGTTTGTTTTAAGCAGATGTAAACAGCTCTCCAAAGGTCTTGACTGTTGTTTCAGGGAAAGACACACTCACACACACCCCTCACTACTAAGCTGCTTCACACACAAGTGTCCCGTCAAACGGTGTTTATCATCCTGTTGGTTTACATGTTGGGAAATTCCTCGTGACTGAAACGGTTTTACTTGGTCAGCCCTGCCTAGACACTCTGAGACAGAAGTGACAGTGAGATGTCACCTTGGTCACTGCTCACACTTCAGTAAGAGTTGGGGGAATCTCACCAGCACTGCTCTGGACTTGGGCGGGTCGGAGCAGAGGCCGTACGCTTGAGCTCTCCTGGGGGAAAGAGCTCATCTGCCACATGCAGACTGTCCCCAGTGCTCCATCCCCCCCTACCCCCACTTGACTAACCTGCCCCTCGTCCTCTGACCCCCAAGATTACTAGCTTGTTCCCATAGGTCTCTCTCTCACAGCCACACCCCTGCCCCGACACAGACCCTCTCAGGTGCTCTGCAACTCCTAACGCCACTTTGAAAGTTGCTCCGTGGACTGTAGTTACAGGTGGCACACGAGACCCCTTGGCTCAACATTCTCATTTTCTAGGTGGTGACACTGAGAGCCTGCCTGATGGGAAACAGGTTTGTGACAGGAGACACTGAGCGCCCTGTCCAGGAGCATAAGCTTTAAATGTCAGTGGTGACACCGAAACAGCTGGCTTGGCCTCTCTCTCGCATTCCCTACAGGCCTGCGGGAAGGCTTCATTCTAAAGAGGCAGTTGTAAAGAATCCTGAACGCATGCACACGATAAAGGCAGTCGAATGCCGTGCATCTTCCCGGTGAGAGTGTTCTCATCAAGGCCAGATGGTCACACACCTCTCAGCAGCTTCCGCTACTAGTCCGGCTCCGTCAGACATGGTCAGTATTTCAAGAGGAAATGAAGGGGTGAAGGCAGGAGCTCACATGCAGTTAGGGTGTCTGGGGTGGGAGGGCCGGCGGGCAGCCCACGGATTGGGTCCAAGGGCGGGAAGGGCGAAAAACCACGCGTTTTGGAATTTATCAAATGTGCGAGTTGGGGGACACGTGTGTAAGCAAGCGTGTTATGGATACATGTGAGCAGGCACAAACAAGTCCTTACACAGTTGTTGGGCTAACTCACCGATGGGGGACTGCTGCGGCCGTGAACCCCACCTTCGGCTGACTGACCTAGAGGTTACGCTCTGTACAGGCTCAGGGAGCACACTCGGGTCTGCCTGACCCCGGTACCCCGTTTCAGCACTAAGTTCCTTTCGGGCCCATAAGGCTCTGCTCCACTCACTTACAAACAGCGCCTGGCCCATCCTCCACGAAGGTCAGAATGGGGACAGGTCAGAGGGGAGGGCTGGAGGTGAGGGCAGACCCGGGGTCCAAATACAGAACGACGAGGAAGCAGCCCGGAAGTGCGAGCGGATGGGGTGACTACAGAGCCCCTAGACCACAGGGCAGGACGTGCTATGAGCCTGGGCGGGGGAGACGCAGGCTTGGCAGCTGCTCCGTGCAGCTGCCACTGACACGAACCCAAGCTCAGTGCACAGGGTGGGGCGAGAGCACGCCTGGCTGGCTGGGAGGCAAGGCCAAGGACGCTGACACGCGGTTTCCAGCCTCTGAGGAACCAGTGCCAAGTCCGTCCTCACTCCCCCTCGCCCTGACATTCTTGAACTCTGCCTTGGTTGTCGGCTAGCCTCAGAAAGCGTTCTGGGAATCATGTCAGAGGGCAGCACAGGCTGTATCCTCAGCCACAGTGCAGGGCTCTGGGAGCCCTGTGGACATTTTCACCGAGGCTGCGGCCTCAGGAAAGCTGATGGTGTAGCACCACCAACGCGGAAATCTCTGTCCCAGGAGCATCGCAAGGCACTCCCTTCCTCCCAGCATCCCACTGCAATTCCAGAATAAGAGTCCAGCTCCATTGCTGCCCATCTGCAGGGAAGCAGAGTTTCCATGGCACCATCTCACAGCCAGGACCTGGCCGCCAGGCATGGAGCGAAGCGCAGCTGAGGGACAAGTGACAGGCGAGGCGGGGGGAGCCAGGTGTCCGCTCTGCACGCCTCTCCTCCCCTCTCCTGCACTCTAGGGCCCGTCTGCTGGGGGCCCCCAATTTCTCATGGCGGAGACACACTGTGACGGCTGTGTGAACTTTCTCGGTTCATTCTCTGCTCACGTCACCACTGCCAGCACCTGCCCTGCCCTGTCCAGGGCCTTGCTGTATCTGTGGTCCACAAGGAGCTCTCGGTCTCGTGTCAGCCCTGAGTTGTCCCTCTGGCCCCTTCACTGGGGGGACATCACCTGGCCCACCTCGGGCAGAAAGCTGCTGCCCTCACTTTGGCAAGTGCCTGTCTGCAGGTCGCATAGCACACGCTCTCTCCTGGGTTGAGAAAGGTGCGAGACAGGCCAGCTCCCCTTTCAAACAGAAGGTCGTGACACGCAGGTATTCAATTTCCGGTTTGATCTTTTGCCCCTGTTAACACGTTGCCTTCTGACTGCTTGTGTCCTAAGTCTTATCAGTGCAGATAAACCACATGGAGGCTGGCCGCCCCACTGCTTTTCAATCTTCTTACAATGTTCTCTCATTATAGCTGTTTCATAGTGTTTAATCTGCTAATGGAACTGATTTGCTTGGAAAATTTACCCAGAGGTGTTTTCAGGCAAAAAGGCTTCCCTCACGTGATTTTCTGATGCCTGTAGCCAAGGGCTCTCAGCAAAGCATTTTCCAGGAAAGCAGGCTCCTGGGCACCCTCCTCCTCTGTGAGAGAAAGTGCCCCCTATCTTCTACGAGCATTCCTTTGGCAGCCACAATGACACTACTTGTGATTTGCAAAAGTGCTTCTTTGCTTTTGTCCCTGGACAACTGGTGTCTGAAGAGGTTGAGTGAATTAATACAAGATGGAACAAACTGGAAAATCTCCAGTGGAACAGTGAGAGTGAGTGTGTGAGTGTGTGAGTGTGTGTGTGTGTGTGTGTGTGTGTGTGTGTGGTGGGGGGTGGGGAGAGCGAGCGCTGTCTGTGAGAAAAAGTCAGCGGCAGGCTTAAAGGATGATGGATCAGACGCTCTAGTGTTTAATTATCAGGGAGTTAGACCCATTCAGATGAGTCACCTGGGTGTGGAGGCCCAAGTCTGGCTGTGGTTCTGGTGAATCGTCCTTCCCCTGTAACTGGGACACCCCTCTCTCCCCCCATATGTGGCCACCAAAGGATCTGCAGGCCCCTGTTCCAAGGTTAGGCGAGGGCAGGGGAGGGAGTGGACCAGAGGTTTGGAGTCAGCGCCACCAGACAGTTCAGACACGCCCTGGGCAGGAGTCATCCCCGTGCTCGCCCGCAGCACTGGACGTGGGTGCCTAGCCATGGTGCCGGCAGGGCTGCTGGGAGATGTGCACCCCACAAACGCAAGGCTTCTGTCCTGTTGATTTATGCGTTAGCCACGCAACATTTCCGAGGTCCTTCCCACCCCTCTCCCGGCCCCCAGGGGGCCTCGCCCCTATTTAGGGCACCCGCCTCAGCACCATGGGGGGTGGGGGGGGCAGGGAGGAGCCAGAGCAAGTCAGGACAGCCAGGTGCAGCCAGACCAGCAGCGCAGCTTCTGGACACCAGGGTGGTGTGCACGCAGCACGCTGGAGCCTCACTGCACATGCACGTGTCTGGACAGCTCGGCTGGGTTCGGACTCAGCAGACCCCGGTTTGAAGCTCAGCTCCAGCACGCTCAGGGGGGTGGCCCATAGGGTCCCATCTGTAAGATGGTCCCAGTGGCACCTCCAGTGATCGATGGGGATTAAGTGGCCTCACCCACACCCAGTGTATGTACTAGTGTGTACTGATAAAACACAACCAACGATTAGAGTTATTACCCAGCCCGCTGTGGTGGTGCAGCCCGGCCCTCCTGAGGCAGCGCCTGTGCCAGGTCACTGGGGCCGTCGTGGGAGCAGGTTGTCCCCAGCCGGCTCACTGAGCAGTTCTGTTGTCAGTTAACGTGCCATCCTGGAGAGGAGCCGGAGCACTGACGACATCAGGCCATTCTGAAACACAGGTGAGCAGCGTTCCCTCTGCTCACCTGTCTGCAAATGCAGCTCCCTCAGGAACACCTGGGCAGAACTTGTACTAACAAAGGAAGGGAAAGCTGTATTTCGTCAGCAAACTAGGTGCCTTGCAGCTAAGGCCTTGTTTGGTCTTCTTAACCCACCTTCCTTCGGAAGCTTCTTGGGTTTCTAGTTTTCAAGAGTAACTTAGTCTGCTTATCAAAGTAAGAGCTGGGTTTTGTCCTGAACTTGACCGCTGTAGATAATCAGGCTGCCGAGGGTCAGCTGGGAACCACACATTCGATCTTTTACCTGCAACCTGCCCACTGTGCAGCATTTGATTTCTTCAGGCAAAGATACCCTCATTTACCACTTACTCAGGTTCAGTCGCAGGGCCATCAAACCATCAATGATGGCCTCACCAATTCTCATTGCAGTTGGTACCGGAGAAAAGCCAAACAGTCCTAAAATTACTCACATGAGGGTGTGTAGCACATAAATTACCGAGGACATTTCATTGCCGTTCGTGGTTCATAAACGTTTGCTTCTTATAAGGGCTGTCACCCAAACTCTACTTGATAACCCCAACATTCAAGTTCCTGGGGCGAGAGGCCACTCAGCGTTTTTTCTCCTGCCCTGAACTAAGGGCTAAGTGAGGTCACTCTGTAGTCACATTTCTCTGAAAGGACAGCCTTGTCTGCGGCCCGAGACGACAAATCAGGCTGCATGTGCTCCTAGAGGCGCTGGAGTTTAGGAGGAGGTTTGGCTTCCGTGTAGTCCCGCTGGTCCCAGTGCCACCCTGTCACACGAGCCGAGTCGAGGGACAAATCTACCAGCAGCCCCAGTATAATCATGATGGAATCCAACCGAGACCAGGGGCTACTCCCCAGACCGCCCGAGCCCTGGCGCTGGGCCGTGAGCATGGTGGAGGACGCGGCAGCACACAGATGGGTCACTGTCTGCGGCCGACGGCATGCAGGAAGAACAAGAGCGGCAAGTGTGCCCCGCCTGAGCATCTAAAGACACGCAGCACGGTTCAACTGAAGAGGGAGGAAGACACAGGAATTTTCCACAGGAGGAATTCTTGGAGTCAGGATGCCCACTCTGACTTTTCTTAGCAACAGCGTGCCAACAGCCACGACGTCTTCCCGTCTTAGAAGGGTAGGAACGATCCATGCTGGCGTCAGCTGTCAGCCTGGCTTCCTGGCTCACTGCTCTCTGTCTATCCGGTCCTGCTGTTGTCCCCTCCTGCGTGTTCCTCACTTCTACCTCCCAATGGACGCGTGAGGCGGTGTTAACTCTGGGTGCTGACGGCGACCCAGGTCAGGGAAGTCCCACGGCTTGCCCAGGGTTACACAGCTGGAAAGGAGCAGAGCTAGAGCCCAAACCTTAGATTTTCTGCCCCCAAATCCATTCCTCAGGTAGGATGGCTTCATGGTGCTTCAGCCTGGCCCTGGCTTCCACAATATTCGCAATGAAAGGACAGAAAGGATGACCCAAAAGAGAGAGAAGAGAACTTACGATCTTCTATTACGTTTAAAAATAAAAATTAATTTGTGGGTGAACATCTCGCTGCTAAGTTCTCAACTCTGAGACAGGGCTTCTGCAAATGGTCCTTCTTTCCCTCCAGCGATGGCAAGAAAGGCACAGCTTCTGTTTACAGAGGGAGGGGCGGCCTCCCTCCACCCCCTCCTTCCCAGCTGGGCAGATGTCCTCTCCAAGTTGACTGGGGCTTCTAAGAGCCCTTCTCAAAACTGAGTCTATGAAGCAGCTGTTGGTTTTTTTGAGATGAAAACCTACGTGCCATCCCTGATCCCACTGTCTACGAGGACTTGTTTTTGGGCAGCAGTGCCGCTGCCCCACCTTCTCCGAGACAACCTGCTTCTGTTGGGCTGTCTTTCGGTGGCTGTGAGCTCACAGGTCTTCAGGCTGTCTGGGATCTTAGACAGTGGGTTAAAGGAGAGCTGAGGGACATTTACACACCCCCAGCTTCTGCCACTAGGCAGGAGGGTTTTCCTGAGGACACTGGTCCCAGGAGAGCCTGCCTCAGTGATTTCTTTTGGGAGGTAAGAGGAAGGTGAGCCCCCAGCCGACTTTCCCTGCCATCTCACACTGCTCTCTCGCTGAGCCTTCTGTGCCTTAATGCTGGCATACCTGAGCCTCCCAGGTTGGCTTGTCAGCGAGATCACCCGGGAGGGGGCCGCCCCCTTAGGGAGAAGGACTAGGTGGGTCCAGGTGGGCGTGCAGCCTGCTCCAGGCAGCTCCAAGCTCCCATGGGGTTCCAGGACCCCTGAATGACTCGGCTGAGAACCCCCAGGCCTAACCTGCCATGCTGGAGTCCCCAGCCGGGTATCACATGGCTTCCAGACCAGATGCCACTGAAGAGTGTTTTCTTGCAGCCAGGGATCTAACACCCCTGAGCCCCCACTAAGCGCACAGGGGTGGGGGTGCTTCCTCAGCAACTTTGACATTCAGGCTTAGAAACTCTTTGATGATATAGATTTGTAGGTGTTTTGACAGGAAATTCTCAGACAAACCAAGAAGTGTGGAGGGGGAAGCCCACCGTGGGCTGGGGGTTGGCTGGGGGCAACTTCTGCCTCTTAGCACTCATTGGGGGACTGCTCCGTCCTCACAACTGAGACACAACTGAAACAGAACCTGGAATTGTGCCAGAGTCCTCTGTGACCGTAAAGGAAGGTGATTACCAAAAACCTCCGAACTGGCTCCCGAAGACTGAAAGATGGGGAACAAACACTTGAGAGAAGAACACAAAGTGAGGGGGGAAAAGGAACACGTGACAAGGGTGAAAGCCACAGGCCACCTCTTCTAAACCCTAAGAAACTGGATGCAAAGGAAAGTCACTGTGTGTGGATGCAGACAGGTGTGTGTCAGCAGGAACGCGGGGAAGGTATGGTTTCACCTGGCAGTTTCAACAACTGGAAGAAAAGAAAGGACCTGAGGACGTCAGTTGGGGTGTCCTGACCCCCGAGATCTTACCTGTGACACTTTCCGAGTCCCTAACCCCTCAGAAACAGATGCTGCTCCCACCTGCCGGGCGGGCAGGCACTGTGTCCTCACACACTAATTACGGAGTTGCTTCCTACTCATTAAACCCGGCCGTGCCTCTCAGCCCTGCTTCTTCTCACCTCTTCCTGGGCAAGTCACTCAGCCAGAAGCTGGGTGTCACCTGTCAGAGAGGAGACCCATCCCTTGAACTCTGGAACTCGGTCTTTTCCTTCCCACTTCCCAGGCTCATTTTTCGCTCCTTTCCCTGTACTAACCTATGACCCTGTCTCCTTACCCGTCTCTCCTTCAAACCCCTTTTAAAAGTCATCTCTGCGGTGAAACCTCAGCCCTTTCTCCTCATCCCCGAAGTTCTCACTTATTGGTTCCGCACGTGGGGTATAATTTTAATGCTCAAACCCAGTAATAGACGTGAAGGAGCTTTACAAACCACAGAGGGCCAAACACATGTAGGCGGTGAGGAGTCCGTCCCCTCAGTATTCACACCCCCAGTGTCCCCTGAGCATTCACTCCCCCAGTGTCCCCTCAGTATTCACACACTGTGTCTGCGTCGTGCCGTCTGTTACACTCTCAATACTCAAAGCGCAGTGTCCAGACCAGCAGCTTCGCAGCCCTGGGAGCCGGAGGGACGTGCAGGCCGCAGCCTGGCCAACGCCCGCTGAATCGGAACCTGAGTCCTAGCAAGGTCTCCAGGTGATTCACACGTACATTCAGATTTGAGACGCACAGACTCTGACTTGCAGGACCTCGCGGGGACCAACAGCACAGTATCCCCAGAAAGCCCTCCAGGACACTGAGAGGCCGCCGAGCCGGCGTCACACGGGTGTTTGAAAACATTGTCATGTGATTGCCTGAGACCTGCTGGCAATAAAACCGACAGTCTGCCCGCATCCAGGCGTATGAATGACACTTATATGAACAGACCTCACCTGGGGTCTCTGCACATAAAAAGCTTTACAATCACATCTGCGTGGGGAACACAGAAGAGCTCGTTTAGGAAAGCGTGACTGGGCAGAGTGCCCGAGTCCTCAGTAACTGGGAATCTTTATAGTCACTCATGACCCCTCCTCCCCCAGAGAGCTTCGCGGGCGACCCTCCTCACTCCAAAGCACGCCCCTGAACGGTTTAATGACAGGCAGAAACCGCAGGTATGAAGGGACCCCCCAGCACGCGTTGGGGGCCTCCACAAAGCCCTGCCTAAGAAGGGAGCTCTGAAGGCCCGGGCAGCGTCCCCCCTCCTGGGACACGCGCTCACGCTCCCCGTCGGCACAAAAGCGAACTGGAACTCACATCCCTCCATCCTGTGCTCTTCCTGAGGAGCAGCAAGCGGCCCTGAAAGGCGGCTGGGTCCAAACACGTCAGTCACACTGAACCCTACCAGGCGATCATTTTATAAACATACCTCTCAGAGACCTGGTCTTAAGGCAAACAGCCCCCCAAAACAACAACAAAAGCATCCATTGGCAGGGAGCGAGGCGGGGCCAGCGGAGGGAGTCAGGCCACCCTGGCAGGTCTCGGTTAAAACCCCCGGCCCAGCTCGGGCGGCGTGCTAATCCCGCGGAGACCCAGTTTCCAACCCTTTAACACGGAGATGACACTGCATGTCTGGGGCTTGTGAAGGTCACTTGGGAGGACACACAGGGTCTCGAGTCCAGTGCCTGGTCATGATAAATGGCATCAGACGTGACGCTGCCATGTGACCTCCCCGCTGGCTCCCAGGCTGGCGGGGACCCGTGCAGCTCACCTGGATCATCTCAGCCACGTAGCTCTCGGGCCCCGTGTACTCCGTGGAGTCCTTGACCTTGACCAGCACGATGAAGCACAGGTAATGCCACATGTTGTGTTCTTCTTTGATGTGCTCTTCAAAGGTGACAGTCTTGTTGTCAAACTTGTCTCTTTCTAAGCCTGAAAAGACACAGAAAGCCCCCAACCCCAAGTGAGCAGCCATGAGAAGAAAAACCCACTGCAGAGCTGTCTGAGGGGGCTGTGGCTCCACGCCTTTCTTTGTAGAGTTGGGGTTCTGGTGGCCCCTCAATGCGGTCACTGCTACATCATAGCAGGAATGCACGGGGGGGGAGCCAGAGCGACTGGGCTTTGAATCCCACCCCTGCCACTCGCCAGCTCTCCACGTGCCGGCTGCCTTGCAAGGAACGGGAAGACTGCCGCTCTGCTCAGGTGCGGTTGGGGGCCACCTGAGCAGGGGTGTGACACGCTCATGAACAGCAGGCAACCAGTGAGTGTGAGGTCCCCTCTCCCAAGTAAATGCCAACACATAGGCATGTTAAAAAGTTTTGGAGGGGCAGAATAAGGACAAAAAGATCTCTGAACACATTTTGAACTGGAGCTGGTAAGTTTATATTTTGCAGAGGTCTGGGTGAGCAATTCTGACACTAGTTTCTATGTAGCCTCAGACTGAGCAAATAAATAAATGAGTACATATGGAGGTTAATGGAGCCAGATTTCTTCCTGTCACAGAAGAGAGCACCAATATATAAAGGAAGAAAGACAGAATAAACGTTGTAAAGCTGAACTGGAATAAGAGGCATCAGTACAAAGTCTTCCTTTTTCATACAGGTAAGGAAACCGGTACAGAGGTATGTGTGTGACAGCTGTGTGCACACACACGCACATATACACAGACATGTATCCTTTAAATCTGCACCCTAATAAACCAGTGGGAACGAGCACACCTCGTCCCTCAGTCAGACCTTCTAGCTACCACTCTGTACTGCAGGGAACCAGGGATCCTCGGAGAAATGCTGACAGCAGGGCAGGGAAGGTGCCTGGTAAGCCTGAGCCGGGAGCATCTTATGGTGTTAAAACACTAAGGAAGTCCATTAGGAAATGATGGCGCCATGACCAAACACAGCAGCCAGCTTGCCACGCGCTCACTGGGGGCACTGGGGGCACTCTGAGCATCAAAATAAATCATGACAGTGAAAGATCATAACCCACTAAAATAAAAACCTATGAATCCATGCTGTTAAAAATACAAACATATAACATCCACATATACAGGTGGGGAGAAGAGAACGTTACTTTTTAAAAATAAAAAGCCAAGAAATGTAGGAAGAATAATACGCAAATCAGCATTTGGTGACTATCATGATAAGAGACTCAGGCAGGAGTCCTCAGAGGGTGCTAGAACGAGCAGGTTCACGTGTACTTTGAGGAATAATAAGATATTTACGTCGTCTCAAAGTATCTCCCCATAAAATGGCTGTTAACTGCAAAGAGAAAGACAGTAAATGCACAGGGGGGAGGAGACCTGGCAGTCGCCACTTTCCCCGAGTGAGTCTGGTTAAGCAGCAGTGACGGGAAGCTGGCAGCCGGGGCCTCATGTGACGCCCTGAGGCCACCACTCGGAGGTGCCTGTAAAAAATACATAACCTCCATCTCCCCGTGGGGATGCATCAGACAAACCTGACCCAAGGGACATTCTACAAGATAAGTGACCTACATTCTTCAAAAACGTAAGGGAGGCTGAAGAGGCCTGAGGCCTACATACAGCACATGACCCGGGACTTTCATTTGCTGTAAAGGACATTCCCGGGAGAAAGGGTAACTTCTGAATGAGGTAATAGGATGGTGTCTCTGTTCATTTCCCAATTCTGATAATTATACTGGAGACATGTCAGAGAAGCCTCCTGTTTTGGGAACTATATACGAAAATATTTAGGGGCTGTGTTAGCTACTCCCAAACTGCTCAGAAAAATTGTGTGTGCGTGTGTGTGAATACAGCCAATGGTGTAAAATATTAATATTGGGGGAATTTGGGTGAACAGTATATAGAAATTCCTTGTACTATTCTTATGATTTTTCTATAACTCTGGAAATTATGTCAAAAAAATGCTTTAAAGGGTTTTAAAGGGGGCAAAAACAGTTTTAAATGGAAAATGTCATCTGAGCATGCGTACCAGCAGGAAATGTATATGCTTAGTAAGTGTATTAGGAACAATCCTGAACCCATCCCTCAGCTCCCAGAGGACCTCCTTGGTGGCGCCCCCCCATGTGGGCGTTCCCTACGCACCCCCCAGCCCCTGACTGCAGGTCTGTCCTAGGAGCATCACATAAACGAGCTCCCCTAAGTCCCACCGCAATGCGGAAGTATACTACTGCACCCATTTCACAGATGAGGAGGGCAGGTTCAGAGAAGCGAAATGACTAAACCAAGGCGGCGCGGCGAGGACGTGGCAGACGCTTACTCAGAACCCGTCTGACTCCCGACCTCTGGCCACACACGCTCGCTCTGCGAGGGGCCTCTGTTCACGCGCAGCTCGGTACCGGCTGCGGCGACGGCCTCCCCTGCAGTCGCTGAGGCTGGGGCCCAGGGACACTCGGTGGGCCAACGAGACCCCGAGATGCATTCATACCAGACGGTCAGCGATCCCGCGCCTGCTCCCGGAGCCCGTGCCTTAGACAGACTGGCCGCTGCGGCGCGGGCCCCTCGGCACCCAGTTACTCCCAGGAGAAGCCCCAGGCCCCGGGCGAGCCCGGCTGCCGCACGCACCACAGATGAAGCACGTGGTCTTCAGGATCTCCTCCTTCTTCTGCTTCTCACTCCTCAGGTCCGCAAAGGTGTCGATGATCACCCCGAAAATGAGGTTGAGGACGATGATGATGACCATGAAGAAGAACAGCAGGTCGTAGATGACTCTGGCGGCGAAGAGGGGCTCCTGGGGAGAGGGGCGCCGTCAGGCAGGGCGCCCAGCGCCCGCGGTCCGCAGGGCCAGGCGCACGGGGGCGGCTCCCTGCACCCCCGTCACACGTCACACCTCGTGGCACAGCCTGACCCCGGCAGTAGCCCTCAGTCAACTTTGGCCCAAGTGAACTAGGGCGTCAGACTCGAGAAGCCACAACCGCGGCTCTTCCCACGCCCGGGTCCACACTGTGACGTCACCGAGTGTCACGTGACCCGGGCAGAGCCGCGCAGCCTGGGCGCGGAGGGGCTGTGGAGCGTGTCCGGGGGGGCCACACCCAACCCCAAAGGGGACAGTCATTTAAGTGTGACTGGAGCACTGGCCCCTTGCAAGGTGTCCGAGTGACAGACCGAGAGGGAAGTGGCCCTCAGGGGGCTTTGGCCTGGAGCCCCCGCCCAGGCTGCCCGCGTGCCCCCGGCCTGTGCCCCCGGCCTGTGCCCCCGGCCTGTGCCCCCCGGCCTGTGCCCCCGGCCTGTGCCCCCGGCCTGTGCCCCCCGGCCTGTGCCCCCGGCCTGTGCCCCCCCGGGCTGTGCCCCCGGCCTGTGCCCCCGGCCTGTGCCCCCGGCCTGTGCCCCCGCCGCCCCTCCCCCCGTGGGCGGCGGACGCGCACCTCTTTGGACGGCTTCCGGAGCACGTCGCCCACGCCGCCGCCGCTGCGCAGCCCGTGGCTCAGCACCGTGACGATGCACATGAGCAGCGTCTCGCACGTGTGCTCCTTGTCCTGCTCCGTCTCCTCGGCCGGCAGCAGCTCTGTGAACACGGCAAGCGGCAGACACACGTGAGCGAAGGCAGGCCCAGCGCTCTGCGGCGGCCCCGGAAAGCCACCTCGCCCGCGGACCGACAGGGACACGGAACAAAAGGAAGGATTCCACGCATCACATGCGTCCTTTTGACAAGATGAAGGCATCTGGGGCGATTCTGTTTTCATCACTGCCCCTTGCTAGTTCCCCGAGCGTCTCAGAACTGCCCTGTCCTCTCTTAATTCTAAAATGTGCCCTATTCGTTGCAGATTTTAAACTCTAGTCCCAGCTCTGACTAGGCTTTTGACCTGAAGTTGCTTAACACTCTGAGGCATGAGCCTGTCTCTGCACTCGGCTGAGGGTAATGCCACCGGACCCAGGCTCCTCACTGGGGCGCTGTGAGGGCTAAAGCCAGTCTTACAGCACCTCCTCTGGACAAATCGCTTTACATCGGAGGCTGTCCATTCTCACTGGTGTTTGGAGAAAGAACCATGCCCTGCTGCCTGCTGTGTTCTTTCCTCCAGCTGCAGTGACAAGCTGCAGTCTTGCTAACATAAAACACTGATCTCGTCCTATCACCCGCTTTCAACAACTTCCAATCATCCTTTGGATGAAGGTTAACCTCCTTAGCCTGACATGGAAGACCCTTCATGATCTGGCCCTCTACTGACCTCGCTGGCTTCATCTCTTGCTACTCTTCTTCCTCCTAATCAGTATCTCCCTAAGCCTGCTGTACTCACCCTCCAAGCCTGCAGACAACAGTATTCCCTCTAACTGGAATACCTGCCCCTCTTCCTTCACCCAAGATTCTGTTTTAGTTTAGCTATCACCTCTTCAGTGATACTCTTACTCCAATATTAGGCCAGGTGCTTATCTTCTGCCTACCACCCTTATTCCCAGCATTTAGCAACTCTCAAGTAATCCCCCAACTGCCTGCCTGCCTGCCTCCCCCCATATTACGGTATCTTAGAGGACAGCACGGTCTCTGGCTACAGTGGGCACTCAGGGAATACTGGCTGAATCCCATGGTGCCTTCCTTTCCTTTCCTTTCGTCTCCCTCCGCTCTCCCAGCCTTTGCCACCGGCCTTGCTTCTGAGCAGCGACTTTGCTTTCATCTGATTCCAACATCAAGGGTCGCTAAGCCTGGCACTAACGTGGGGCTTCAGGCTACGAGGTCCTACCTTGTCGGGGAGCAGGAGACGAGCAGTTCTCCCCCGTCTCTACCCTACACACGTCCGAGTACAGGAACTCGCTTGCCAAACTCTCGCCGGCTTCTGGGAGAGAGAAGGAAATTTCATGATGCACAATCTGAGAGCAGATGGTTAAAATGTTTGAAGTCCCCGATTCACGGCTGATTAAACAATTCTTTACACAAATAACACCCTACAATCCTGCACATAAATTCCAAGTAGAGATGCAGTTTACACTTTCATTTGGTGATCTTGGATGGGAGAAAAGCCTGAAGTGTCAATTCCTGGAGGCTTACTAGAAACATCGCACTTAAATAGCACCTCTCCAACTTTCAACAGTTGAAACTCTGACAAACATGGCTGAACGTGTGAACGCCAGCAAGGTTTACACCAACTTTGCACAGAAGCGTCAGTGAGCATTAGCGCAAATCCATGGGCTGGACCAGTTTAGTTCAGACCCTGGGATGGTCGGAACACATGCCATTCCATGTCAGCGTGGAGGCTGGAGTGGAGTGCTGGGAAGGAGGAAAGGCCGCCTGGCTTAGTCTCAGTGATTCTAGTGTGCTCAGTGGACTTAGGGTGCCCGGCTAACTGATGAAAAACCAGTAATATTTCACTGACCAGTGTCAGATATTTTAATTGAGGGGATAAAAGCACTCAAGTATGATTTCTTTTTTCATTCTCACAATTGGATGTGTTCTCTGTTCTTGCTTTATACAAACATAGCACAAGCCCACTGTAAAACCTGCATGTAGTCAGAAAGCCCTAGGGATGGCCACTGCTAGCAGTCGGAGGGTCCATTCTCCCATACTCTAAGAGACATATGTGAACTTTTTAATTAAAACACACACACACACGGGTCCTCCTGTAGCTAGTCTGCGGTTTTCCACCTTAACTTGTGGGCATTTCCCAGGAAGGTTTATAAAGATGCACCACATGTGCAGGGTCCCTGTGGGTGGCCCCAAACCTAGCGAACCACTGTCTCACGTTCAGGCTGCTCACACTCTGGTGTCAGAGAGAGACTTATTCCACGAAGGCATGGTTCCCTTCAGATCAGTTATAATCAGGAAATGTTCTTTTAACATTAAAAAAGGCGAGACGTTTCAACACCCACCTGGGAGAGCTGTTTCGTTGGGCAGCCTGTCTACTTCCAAGATGAAATCATCCTTGAAGAAAAGATAGCCCACGATGGAGAACAGGTACACCAGGATGAGAGCCAGAACTGCCGTCAGGATGATGGACCGTCCATTCCGGGTGACGCTCTTAATCACATTAAGCAGAGTCTCTTCTCTGTACACTAAATCAAAAAGCTTGTAGAGCAAACAGAAAGGAGAAGATGGGACACTTTCAGAGGCCTCTGTGACACACAGACATCACTGTCCTGTAATGAAAGCTTGCTGTACGGGCACTTACCCTTCTGGAAACCCCAAAAGCAGTATATACTGCTAGCCTACCACTTTTCACATGCCTTCTTCACAGTGAACAGTGAGATGGGAAAAGTGAGGAAAGATAAACAGAAAAGGCAGGCGGGAAAGCAGAGCGATCTCAGGGGCACACAGACAGGTGAGCGGTCCTAGCACTATAGAAAGTACAGGGTCGTACCAGTGAGTTTCAGGAAACAAGGGCGAGGAAAGTGACAAGGTCCTGGCAGGCTCCATTCAGGCCGTGGGGACTGAGTCTGAACTAAGGGCCAGCCGCCCTGGGTATCAGGCTCACCCGCCTGGAGCTCAGGGCCCCATGGAGGCCAGTGCAGGGAGCAAGGACTCCCGAGTTAGACAGAGGTTCATATCTTAGCTCAGCGACCTGTGGCCAGTGGCCTGGGCTAGGAATTTCCCTCCCTCCCACCCCGAGCCTCAGTTTCCTCACCTGCAGACTGAAGGACAAAGAGTTATTGTAAAGAATAAACAGATGATGTACATAGAGCACTTAGCGTATGGTCATACTTATGTGCTAAGTACACGATAGACGACAGATCATTATCATTAACTTCCTGATGAAGAACGGTCACACAAGTAGTCTGTGGCAGGTACAATGGTGGCAGTGACACACCAGGAAGCCGAGGCCCTTCTTACCCCCTGGTGGAGGCCGAGGCCCCTGCAGTCACGGTGCGCTCACATCTTGGCTTGCCCTCTGCTAAGAGGCCTGCCCTTTGCAAGAAGGTGGCTTCATGGGGGATGGAGGTCCTTACAGGTACAGCCCCGACAGCTGTGCTGACATCTGGGCCTCCCCTGGAGGTGCTGCCCCACTGCAGCTTTGCACACAGCCAAGTGAGTCAGGGGACAAGGCTGAATCCTGACTGCTTTGCTTTCCATTTGTCGCAAGATGTTGAACGCATCTCTGGGCCTCAGTTTCCTCGTCTGTAAAACCAGTGGCCTGAACCTGCTGATGTCCCCGTCCCTCCCGACGTAGAATTTTAAATCTGAGTTTATTTTCTGGTCCATGAGCCCTTCTGCCTCCGCAACACCTGTCTGTGCCTGAGACCAGTGGGGACAGCACCCGGTCAAGGAGGAAACTTACACGGACGCGAGCGTGTAGTCAGCAGGAGAGCACAAAAGGCTAATGCAGCTTTTAAGGCTGGTGAGATATTTCCCAGCAACACACCGCCGAGTTGCAAGTGACAGCCATGTCAGACAACAAATGACGCGTTTTCTGTGGGTGAACCGCAGAGGTAACATGCCAGCCCTTCCCACCAATCATGGAAGTGACAGTGATTTTTTCTTTTCAATCATTATTATTTCTGATTTCAAAACAATGGACATGCATGACTTTATAAAGGAAAAGCGTTCTTCTAATCAGAAAATTACACAAGCTCCATGGGGAGAACTTTGAAAACACAGAAACGCACAAAGAAAAACAAAAACCACGAAGAACCCCGCCATCTATAGACATCTACTCGAGAAGTTATTTCCTTCCAGGCTTACATTTGAAAAAATGTAATATATGCATACGTACTTTTACAAAAATATTGTGCCATCATACTGGCATGTAGTCAGCCTCGTTCACCAAGCAATCCTGAGCACATTTATGTCAAAAATGACCACCTAGTATTTCACTGTATGGAAAAGCCACCGTTTAGTTAACTAATTATCTTTTCTTTTTTTTTTTACAGTCAAGATGTTTTCAATTATATGTCATTAAAAACAATACTGTGATGAACCCTTCTGTACTTGCTTCTCCACAAACCTGCCCAGTTCTCTCTTTTTGGTGAATTTCCAGAATGGAGTTGCTGGGTCGGATGTTATAATAGACATGTTACCCCACTGCCTTCCAGAAAAGTTGGAGCCGTTTACACTCACCACTGCGGGAACCGATGCCCAATTTAGCCCACACTCACTAGACCTGGCCACGGCCACGCTCCTGAACACTTCCCAATGTCACAGGTACAATGGGAGATCACAGTTGTTTTAATTAGCATGTCTTTGTTTAGCCTCGAGGATGTACATTTTCCCAGCCTTTCTGTCTGGATTTCTCCTTTTGTTACCTGCCTGTCTATGAACTTTGCACATTTTCATCTTGGGGTGTTAGTATTTTTCTAAGGACACAACTTGAATGCAGACTTGAGACCAGGTTCAGTCAGTGTCAGGGGCCCCAGCCCTCGTATGAGGCCCCCATCACCCACTCTCCATTTCTGGCCTGTTGGAGTGGAGCTTTCATATCTGTGAGATGTGGGTTTTCCCTGGAGGTCTCGCTCCAGTGCCTTCTGCCACAGGCTTTCCTTATTTGTGTAATACTTTGAATGATTTCAGTATTTTGTCTGTGGTTCTCAACAGACGTGGCAAATACTGCTTTTGACACCAAAAGAAACACGTCACTTGAGGTCGCAGACAAGTCAAGAACCAGATAGCTTAGCAAACCCCGGATGCTCATGAGAGGCGTCCAGCCAGTCTCATCTGGTCCTGTTAAGTTTTCTAAAACTGAGTAGAGCCCTGGTGATGTCATCGGAAGCCCCGAGTCAGCCACTCCTGTTGCTGTGACAGATGAGATCTGAGAGCAAACCGTGATGGGAAATACCAGTTGTCTGAAGCCGGGGCTTTTCCACAAGCTCAGGTGAAAGGCGGTCAGGGCTAGGCATCAGCAGAGCTGGGCTGCTCCCCGTCTCGGCGGGACTTGGGGCAGGTTCCCTAACCTGACCACACCTCCGTTTCACTGCCTGTCGTGTGCAGGTATCATCTACCTCAGAGGTAGCTGGAGAGAGTATGAACGAGCACACAGTGAACACTCAGTAATGCGAGTACCTTATCTTCAGGGCTGGGAGGCCCAGGAGGCAGGGATGGTACTGGTTTGTCTCACCGTGACAGCCCCCACATTTGGCACTGGCACTGGCTGGCGTTGCTAATGACCCAAGGAAGGGGGCGTGAATGAACAGAAAGGAAATGAAGCTAGCTGGATGGAGACTGTGGGAAAAAGCGGACTCTCCCAGGGAGAGATGGCACTGTCTGTAAGGGACCCTCCTGTCTCTTGGGAGAGGCTGCCGCCCAGACTGCCTCCTGCCTGTAGACTCGTGTCTCTCTGCCTCACACACCGGAACCCCATCCAGCAACATTGCTGCAAAAAGGCTCAGAACATACTGAGCCCTAAGATTTCTGATATAGAGCGACCAAAAGAGGCCACACAAATAGCGATCACAGGTACGGCCAGAGACTTCTTTGCCTAAAACCTCAAAGGCCACTCACCTCAGCCTGCCAACGTCCCTGCCGAGGAATGAGCTAATAATCCTGCTGACCCGAACAGGGACAGCTGGTGGGGTATGGATGGGGACAGGGGGGAGAGGCGTCGACAAAGGCAGCAGGGATAGCTCGCAACAGCTAAGCACGGACGGTGTGGCGGTGTCATCCCAAGACCCTGGCATACACAGCTGCACATATAATCCCTACGACAGCCCTGTCGGGGTCACACGTCCTCCTCCTGGTTTTGTAGTCGGGGAAACTGAGGCTCAGAGCAGCTCGGTAACCAGCCCAGAGCCCACCTGAGAGCACCACCCTGAAGAGCTTTCCTTCTCCCCCTGTTGTAAGTCTCTCGTCTTAAGACCTTGATCGTTATGTTATCCTTACATTTTCATACTGCTCATCCCTTGAGGGATGGTTCTGCTTGCAGACAGGTCCATGTTACGCTTCATATCGTATGATGTAGTACAAGGAAATGGTTTCTATGTACAATTAGAGGCCCTCTAATGACAGGAGAGTACACAGATATTTGGTCTGTAATTTAAAAATAAAAATGACCGTTCAGGAGGAAGGGGACGGGCACAACTCATTTGATAGGCTATCAAGACACTAACCACTTGGCTCACATTGGCACACAATGACTTCTACTGTAAAGGTGTCCTGGACAAGGAAACCTGTCAAGCCCCTTGGCACAGGTCCTGGGAGTTTGGAGTAGCTCCTGCGCTTACTGTCACTCCATGTTTTCACTGGGAAACGGAGCCCAGCGGAACTGTAAGAAGACGATATAGTCTCAAAAACACTCTCCTTGGTAAGCACTGGCTGAGTCTAAGAAATAAAGACAAACACAGGCGCACATCTCCTGCTGCGGCACGTCTGTCACGAACAGTAAACGGAGCGTGACCAGTGCCACCTGGGCACCTGACGGCTGCCCAGCTGCCTGGTGGCTTCCTGTCCAGCTCCCCCAGACGCCGCGGACGGGGGGCGACGACCCTGATACACCAGGCACACCCATCGCCATTACAAGGAGGGCTCGGGGCCGAGAGGGAGGACACTGTCCTGGTTCTCAACGAGGAGCATCTGTGGACACCAGGAACTCACCAGCAAACTGTAGAAGAATTCGTGGACGAACAGCCCCATGGCGCAGATGAGCAGATACAGCAAGTGGTACAGGAACTCGACGTCCAGGATCATGGCTCGGTAGCCCCTGGTGAAGGTCCCGCAGTTGCCCACAAAGCTCATGAGAAAGATGATTTTATTGCAGACCTGGAGCAATGAGAAGGACAGTCACCTAGGCAGGACTATACCCATCTCCAGACACTCCGTGAGCGCGAAGGGCGATTCGTGGTCACACGTGTGTCAGTAACTGGCCCCAAACGAAGCTTCCTCTGGAGCCAAGTGCCCACCGGACCCGCCAAGAACCATCTTGCGGAGCTAAGTCATTTTGTTCCTTTGCTTTTCAGGCATGTTAAAGGTTATGGGCAGTCGAATCACTTCATGTACAGCAGCGACCAAGTGGCATTCATATATGACAAAAACAAAATTAGCACGTACTGAAATGATGATTTCCAAAATGAGGTATGAATCATTTCTAACATTCTTATATGAGTTGGTCAAACACAGAAGCCACCTCACTCCATGAGCCCTGTGATGGGTGTGAGGAAAAGCGTTTCCTGAGTATCTGTGACGCTCTAGGCATTAGAGGGTTACAGCTCAATGAGAAGCAGCCCGTTCTTGACGCTCACCTGCTGTAACTTCACCAGGAAAATGAGATTTTTCTTGGGGGGAAAAAAGGGACTTCAGGATGAGTTCAATTCCCCTGCCCCTTCTGGGAACAACTTCTTTTCCTCTGGGAAATTTCTTATCCGTCCTTGAGGTCCACGTGGGGCTCCAACCTGGCCCATCAGAGTATTATATGCCCCTGGCAATAGCGTTGGTTCTGGGACGGGCACACGACCAAGTGAAGCCCATGCGACCCACTGAGACCTTTCCTCGGACGGCAGAAAATACCATTTTGTTCATCACCCCTGACCTTGACCCTGAGAGAAAGCCGGCAACCGTTCTGCCATCCCATGGAGCCTTCGAGAAGCACCAGTGCAGACCCAAGAGGGACAAGTGGGGCTGGGCCCTGACGCTACTGCCCAGGCCCCGGGCTTCAGTCACCCCTGAAGCCAGCCTCTCGATTTCTCAGTCACTCGAACCCAGACATTTCCTCCTTTGCTTCAAGTAGCGTGGATTAGGTTTTCCGGCACCGGCAACGCAAGGCGGATGTACCGTATGATGTAGCCCACCTGTGACAGAAACCCCATGCCTAGAAGTGTATCAATGTGCAGATACAAAAACTTGCATCAGGAGAAGGCTGGAGAGAAAGCTCTTCAGAGGCACTTGGTAAAAACCACCGTCTGCCACCCTTGCTAGCCTGGCCACTGGCTGGGAGGTTCTGCCAATTAATCTGGGGGTTCAGTGTGAGTGAGCTGCTCCACAATCAGATAAGTAAGGACACAGAGCATGTGTGGCTTTCTCAGACAGTACGCGTTCAACCCAGTAGGTGGTTAATTTTCTTTCTTTCTAACATTCTACACTTCACCAGTGTGGGCTCTTTCACGGGGTGAGAGTACCACTGACGCGGAATGAGCTGCATTGATGCAGCTGCAGAAAAGAAAAAAAAAATGGCCACGCTCTGGCAGACATTCCAGTCGCTCTAACATGCCCAGGCTCCTGCGTCGTCACGACAGAGCAGTCGGCTCCCCTTTCACCTCTGCCCTAGTTTTCTCCGCCAGCAAATCTCTCCTGTTTGTGGACTCAGTCGGTGGTCCCAACGTCCTGGTGACCCTGCTCGATCAGTCTTTGATCCTGCTCTTGGTCCCACCTTTCCACGTCTCCACAGGACTCTGCAGGGGCACCTGCGGGGTCTCCCAGATCCTACAGCAGGTCACGGCTCCCCCCCCCAACCACTTTCCCCACCACCGTCCTGCTCCGCCCGCTTAGTTCTCCAAATTCCTTCTCTGTCCATAGCTAATCCTTCTTCTCCCCTATACGCCCCGTGTTCCTCTTTTTAAATTCCCTCTAATTGTTTATTATAGTTATTTCAGCATTTTCCCCAAGCTAATATTGTTATAAATGGTAATTAATTGTATAATTTGAGCCTTTCTCCCAACTAATCTATGTTAAGAGACAACAGTGGGGCAATTCAAGGCCAGAGGAACAAAAGAACTAGACAGCCCATCCAAGACAACTTCTGAAACAGTGAGTTTTCCTTTAATTTACTTGTTTATTCTCTTTTCCTTCTTAGGTGGCTTTGTCTCACTGCAGGTGACACTTACACTCCCTTCTGCAACACCAGTATGTCTCTGTCACTCTGATCATGCATTTGCAGAGGCCACAGCTATCATAACAGCTTGTCCTGTCACCTCAAGCCCAGTATGTCAACAATTTCAGTGTATTTCCACGCTGAAAACTAGGTCTTTGCACGACTTCATTTTAGTGGAAGGCATTATTCTCCTCCCAATTTTCTGTGACAAAATTTGCAGGTCCAGTTGCCCCGCCAATCAGACAGCACTATCTCCTCCGCCCCAGAAAGGGACCCGGATGGAGCCCTGGGTTGTCTTCAGGTGTGAGGCTCTAAGTCCACGCCCACCACTGTTACTCTCTCCTCTGCAGCGCTGACACCTGTACCTGCCTTCTTACCTCTCCCAGGCTTTGCACACCTAATGGAAAGCTCTGCTGCAGCCTCCATGGCCACCCTGCCGGTGGCCCCCCTCACTTGAATCCACACAAGCCACCACTAAAGGAACTTTCTCAAGAGTACTTCTTTGTATCTACCGTTCCTTTCCTCAAAAACACTTGAGCCATTTCCTGCTACTGGGTGCAGACGTTCCTGACCTATAGTCTGTACACTAATTCCAAGTGATACTTAAAAAAAACCCGAGCAAATCAGTTTGGGAAACACAGTGAGACCAGGTCCCTTCCTGGTCCCTTCCACAGCCCACACGGGCACGTGGAAAGGCTTTCGTTCTGTTGAAGCCAGCATTTCCCACACTGATTTGACCGTGGGCCCCCATGGCTCCCACCCACGACTTACCAGCTTGGAACTTGCTTCGGGAATGCTGACCTGGAGGATGAAGCCAAGTGCCGGATCCTGGAACTCAGGGCAGGTCACTCATCCAGGAAGCGGCCCTGCCCACCACTGCGTGAACCACGCAGAGCTGACCTGGCTCCCGCTGCGTGGGCCTGGGGGGCCCAGGGGCGAGTGCTGCTGTCAGCCCGCTTCCTGGCCAGCACCTCTCCTGCCCTTAGGACACAGCTTCCCCCTGGCGTCCTCCCTGAGCTTGTCGGCTCGTTAGGGCCGCCCTCCCCTAAAGTCCTTGCTGCCTTTGCCTTCTGAAAGCCCATCTGGGCACAGTCACTGCTGCACTGCATCACTGTATTAACCTGAGTTTGCAACATGACTTCCAGTTTTGTACAGTAACCTCCAGCCTCCTCATGTGCTCACGGCAGAAACTTCTGGAAGGCATTGCCTCACACGTCCAAATCTCCTTCCTCTCACCAGGAAACCTCTCCAGTACATCTGCTATCTCATGTCAGCTGTCTCCACTTCCTCAGAATTCTCCCATCATCAGTTGGCTTCAGCTGTAGCAAAACGGCATTTCCGAAAGTCACCACTGACTTGGAAATCACTCCGGCTCTCTCCCAACCTCACTGCTGGCTCCCTCTCGGTTTGAATATTCCTCTCACGTCTCCTCTCTCCTGTGTGGCCTCACCAGCAGTGGATGCTGTTACTATTTGATCATTTGATTTACTGGCTAACATCTCCTGTCCCGGCACACCTATGATCAGATTGGCAAAACTAATTTAAATCTCAGCTGTTCCCTTCCTGCTGAAGGTCTGAGAGGGATATTCCCTAAAAGTGAGATCGGCCAGGCTTGGAAATGCATCGCGAGACTCCCTGTACTGAGAGGTGAGCGGGGTCGGCCCACCGGCAGCTCTGCCTTGCTTCTGCTATTTTAATAGTTGACCCACCCAGTATTTGTCGCCACGGAAAGCGCAGGCCATGGTTCTACCAGGGAGGGAGGCATTCCTAGTCTTGTGTCAACCATAAAGCAAGGTATCCATACTTACGTTGAAAGCTCCCAGGAGAAACAACGTGGGCTGCAGCCCAACGGAAAATATCAGCCGGAGAATCGTGGAGGCGATTAAGGCTCGGATGCCGTGGGGCTTGGGGAGCGCGATGACAATGGCCAGGGAGACGAGCATGGCCGTCCACAGCAGTCCCGACCAGTGCGGCTCCAGCGTCCCTGGAAAGACACGGTGGGGTGTCACAGCCCCATGGAGGACAGTGACCGATCCACACGGGCTTCGTCACACTTCCGGCTTTGTCAATCACCTCTGGCCTTGTTTGTCCCAACTCTCATCTCCAAATTGCTGCCCTGGACATAACGAGTCCCATCCCTGTTTCCACCTGCAAACCTTCACACACGGTCCTTCTACCTGGGAAATTGTCCCTTTCCTCGTCACCGTAGGTCTGAGCTTAGACGTCACCTCTTCTGGGAAGCCCCCTGCATCCCCTGCCTCCTCAAAACACATGCCCGGCGCTCCGTCCTCCTCTGAGTTGTGTTCCCTGGTCATCACTACAGGATACTATTTTCTAGTGGTCATCTGGCACCCAGGAGGCACCCGTCAAATGATTGTTCAATAAGTAAGCTCATACATGTGTCACACGTCACTCTTAAGGGAGGTGAACCGCAAGCCTAAACTTCTAATTTCTATTGAAAGCGTGCAACGTGCAGGTCCTCTGCCTGAATCACATTTCTTCAAGGGAAGGGGAAGGCACCTTCCGTATCATTAGCATCATCCTACAATTAGATTAGCCTTGTAGTCAGAGAGCCGAGACCAGCTTCTGTCATCTCTTGCTATTGCAAGTTCTATTTACAGTGTCCCATGAGACGGCTTGGTTATATAACATGAACCAACATGGCTAAAAATATAGTTCTGTGAAACACTCATTAAAAAAAATAACAAAACCCTATTTCAAATGCTGTCACATTTTGAGTCGCCTTCAGATGTAAACAAGCAGCGCTCCATGATTAAGGCCACTTACATAAAGGAGTGTCACTTCTCCCAGTGCCGGGACTGCAGCACCACCCAGGAAGCAGACGCCCTTAGAGGTGACAGCTGTTCCCCAGCCTGTTGGCTGCCCGCGTCCATTTAGTCCACACCCGTTGAGACTCATTTTCTCTCGAACGTCAGTCCCCCCACCCCGGCTACCTAGTCTCCCCTTCTGATATCCTTCAGAGGAAACCTGATTAGAAATGGGCAGAGAGAGGCAGAAGCTCTTTGCAAATTCAGGAAGAAGTGGACACTGACCTATGTGTGTCACTTCCTGTGCTTTTAACAATGGGTAGATATCATATGAGCCCTTTATACTGACTATCACTTACTTAACCCTCTCCACCTCCCTACGAGCTCGGCACTATTACCTCCATTTTCCTCGAGAGAAAACTGGGCCTTGGGTTACGTATCTTGCCCGAGACAGAGCAAATGGCTGCAGTCCACGTGCCCCTGAAGTCCATGGTCCTTAACTACCACTTCTTTTGTAAAAAGAAAAACCCATTGATTTTACGTGTAGAATTTGATGAATTTTGGCAGTTTATATAGTCACGCAACCACCACATGCAGCGACACATAACTGCCAACACAAGCAAGACACAGAACAATTTTTATCACCAAAAGGTGTCTTAGTACCCCTGCAGGTGGTGCCTTGACCCATCTCCACCCTCAGGCAACCACTTATCTGCTTCCTATCACTGCAACTTTGCATTTTCTAGAATTTCATAAAAATGGAAAAGATATCACATTAGTAGGTCGCCTTTTAATTTCTTTCACTTAGCAAATTTTTTATATTCACTCAGATTACTACATGTGTTAATACTTGGTTCTTTCTAATGCTTGGTTCAATAGCATGGATCTACCACAATTTATTTATCTGCTCAACAATGAATGGATATTTGGGTTGTTCACAATTTGGAGTCATTACGAATGATGCAGCTGGGAACACTCAAGTATAAATCTTGGAATGGGCATATGTTTTAATTTCTCTTGGACAAATACATGGAAGTATATTTTTGAATCCTATGTTGAATTTTATAAGACACTATCTTACTGTCTTCCAAAGCAGCATTTGGTGTTCCACTTGCCTCATATCGTCACCAATACTTGGTGTTGTCAGTCTTTCTAATTTTAGCCATTCTAGCCAGTGTGTAGTGCTATGTCATTGTGGTTTTCACTTGCATTTCTCTGATAACTAGGTATGTGGAATATCTTCTCAGGTGCTTACTGGCCATCTGTGTATCTTCTTTGTGAAGTATCAGATCAAGTCTTTTGCCCATTGTTTTAATTGGGTAGTCTTTTTATAATTGAGTTGTAAGAATTCTTTATGTATTCTGGATATAAGCCTTTTGTCAGATACCTACTTTGTAAATATTTTCTTTCAGTCTGTGGCTTGCCTTTCATTTTCTTAAATGCTTAACCACCATCTTTAACTCTTAAGATCTTATAATAAATGTGACCACTACAAGGGACGTACACACATACTGACAGGGACAGTATAAAAAACTGCTGTGTCCCTACTATAAAAGCAGTGTTAAAAAATAATGCTAGATTCAATAAACAACAAAAAAAAAGTTATAAAAAGACGTTTCTAAGACAATTGGAGGAACATGAAAATGGACAGGCTGTTACATGATTTACTGTTAGCTTTGTTAGATATGATGATGGTATGGTTATTGTACATATTTAAAAATATCCTTTTAAGTTAGAGATGTGCAATGAAATATTTATGGGCAAAACAACAAGACTTCTTTAAAATGTTTCAGAAAATATAGTAAGGGGATGGATGAACAAGATTGGCAAACTGTTGGTAATTGTTCAAGTTGGGCTGATGGGTATATGGCAGTTTATTATGCTGTCTTCCCACATATATTTGAAAATGTCAATAAGAAAGTTTAAAAAGTAGTACTGTGTTTGCTTTAATCACCATGACATGCTCACAAATTCAGTACGAAACATGCAGCCGTCCGGCGTTCATGCTTTTGAAAGACTGTGTAACTCATCTGTTCTGAAATAAAGGGGGGAAATGATACTTCTGATGGGAGCTTTTAAGGCCACTGCTGTTCCTGGCAGCCACAGGTCTTGTAAGCCACAGCAGCGCATGTAACCAGGCATTCCACACATTCCAGAGGGACATTTTGTAAACCCTGGTTTTAGGAGTTCACAAGAAAAAATACTGATCTCAAAGAAATACTTTCAGGTAAGCAGGGCTACCACCACCTTTCTCTTAAGATGATTACCAGTGAGTTTAGAAGACGCCTCCACAATGCCTCACAAAAGGAAAGATTAAATCTCCCTGCGAGTGATTGGTGGTGTCAGAGGCGATCTTGATCACTGAGGTCCCTCTTTTCTCCCAGTAGATCTAACTGTGCTTCCCGTTCAGTCCATCAACATGAAGTTCTAAGGCCCACGTTGCCAAAACAGGAGGCCTGGACTCCTGCAGCCCAGCCTGAGTTGGTGTCACATTACAGCCACTGTGCAGAGTTGGAAGGACCTATGCAGTGGGTGTCATGCAGTGGGTGTCATACTTGGATCGGCAGCAAACAGGACGCCCCAGAGACCCTGGCTGGGCCAGCAACTTTTTGTCCCTGAACTCGACAGGAATTTCCAAGTCCACACCACGGTTCCACAACCACTGGCTCCTTGTAGCTCCTTGCAGAGAGAGAGAGTGAGGAGGACAAACAGAGCTGCTCTCCTGGCCTGGACACCAAGTCCAGACTTTCCAGGTCCAGGTCCCCACTGGGCCAGGCTGGGCACTGCAGGGGAGGGGAGCTGTCCACTACTGTGTCCAGACACTACCTCAAGGCTGCCACAGTGACCAGTGAAGAAAATGGCCAAGGTATACAATAAAAATCGCTTTAAGATCTTTTTAAAGAAATGGAGGGGAAATAAAAATATATCCAGGCATGGCTGCAGAACCTACTGGGACACACATGACTCCCCTGCGGAGAAAGGAAGCCTGGGCTCTGTCACCTCTGACCGAGCTCCTGGCTGACCACTTCTCACTCTTGCCTCTGCCGACTGGCCACTCACTTCGGGCAGATGTGCCCTTGGAGAAGGCCTGGCAGCCCTGTGGGCCTGGCGAATCCTTCCAGCCACTGCACGTAGGATTCCTGACATGGCAGCTCAAAGAAAAGCCCCCAGACCTGTGTTTAGGTGGAAATCACTCAAACGGAGCTTTCAATGTAACGTAAAGCCAAACAGAAAAGCTAGCTCCTCAAATGGGTAAGTTAGAGACACACGCCTCACAACACGTCATCGCTGTCAGATTGGACTGTCGTGTACTGTGGCTAAGTGTCCGTGTGCTGTCATACATGAGTCTACACCGGCGCCATCCGGCTCAAGAGCTCAGCCTGGGACTCACTCCTGCGTTGTTTGTGGGCCTTACTTTGGGGCCTTTATCCCATGTTTCACACAAGGTGGCTCCTGGCGTTTGTCAGACATGTATGCGAGCTGATCTGCTGAGAAGCTCTGAGGAAACATTGAGCTGTAAAGTTGACCCCCCCAGGAAGTGGCCGTAGGTGTCAGAAAGGGGGCCGTGGACCGTGACCAAGGAGCCACCTCTCCTGGAACCTGAATGCCTCCAGGACACCAGTGCACACGTGCCCCCTCTAAACTGTTTGCCTGTCCTCAGCCAAGTATGGAGAGTATGCATACAGGTGACGGGAAGGAGGGCGGGGGAGGCCCACAAGAAACATGGACATCACGTGTTATTCGTGAGTAATGGCACGTCACTCTTATGACTAAACGCCCAAGGAGGCACAGTCTGCAGTCACTCAAGCCCTGCCTCACCCCACCCCTTGCCCACCCGCCCAAAATTCCAGAGATTTCTTACAAATTCGTTGCCTGAAATCCACTCTAGAAATATGCTGTAGAGGAAAAAGAAATCTCCTGGACTGAGCGTCAGCTATCTAGATTCCGGGTTTAGCTCTCGCTGTGAGACTTGGCTGAGTGTCTGAACTTCTCTGAGATACAGTTTCCCCCCATATACAATGAAGAGACCGACTGAGACAGTTTCTTACAGTTTTAACAGGGCACAGCTTCTCTCTTGGGCAATAAATATAGGCAGAAACTTCCCATTATTTTTAAGTTAGATTTAAAACTAAAGGCTTCAGTCTCAGCTTGTCTGAGGTGGGTAACGGGCACCCCACGTTTGTGCACATCCTGCCAGGGTCCCAGTGAAGACGCCCCAGCCCTCCCGACACCGCAGCGACAATACCTCCGCGGACGCCTCTGAACGGGTAGAAGAAGGCCACGAGCAGGTTCATGAGCACAGCCAGGTTGAACGAGATGCTGCTCCAGAAGGACATGTTGCGGGCACACCAGTACAGCACAGGCTGGGCTGTGGGGACACGGCGAGCGGTGAGGTCCCAGCCGGGGCACCGCCCCACCCCGCTGCCCGCTTGGCACCCACAGGCCCTCGTTCCCGGTTTCCCCCACAATAGCGAAAACGACTGTGTGTTTTGAAGGTGACTCACAGGCTTATAACGACAGCAGATCGGTTTATTTCTGTTCGGAGTACTTACTGGAGCAGAAGACGTATTTAGGGACAAGGAAGAGGAGAGAAGTTGGAACATCGAAAACCCTGCCGGGCCCTGGTCAACGCCCTCAGTTACGGAATCTGGGGGTACCCACCGTTCACGCGCTGAATCCTGAGTTCCCCCCAGGGCTCCAGGACCAGCTGAGATGCCCAGAGACCTGCGACGCCAATGAGCCTATGAGAAGCGTGGGGCACTGGTCGTGGTGGGCGCGTGGCAATCAGACTTGGCCCAGCTGGGCCCCAGACTAGGATGGCCGTCATTTCCACATGCCCCCCCACCCCCCAAAGTTCTCCACTAACTCACGGTGCTAAAAGCAAGACAAGATCCCTTTCCCGACACAGTCATCTGCCGTTTTCCTGAAGTCTGATGACCACTCTGGGGGGCGGGGGGACGAGGAGGGAGAGCTGCCGACCGGGTGGTCACAGCAGAGTCCCCATTCCTCAAAGGCCACAGTGGAGAGAGGATGTGGTACCAATGCCACCACTAAGCGGGTGACAGACACGTTTGCACTGCTGCCACCTTACTCCGCTGTTCACAATTAGTGACACCATGTCACACATTCTCAGTGTTTGAGCCCCCAACCTGTGGCACGATGGGGACCCTGGTGCTTCATTTCCCCCCGAACTCTTCTTGGGGGGCAACTTACACTTAGGTGATGATCAAAAACACACGTGGAAGAATGAGCCCAGTCTCCCTGCCAGAGGCAAACTTCCCAAGAGACAGTCTCATTCAACACCCTCCCCTCCAAAGAAAAGCGTGGACTATGAGGAGGGACCTCTATCTTGTGTTCCTCTTGCCCAGTGACACCATTTAACTTTAGAGACAGCAGCAACGACAAACCCAGTGACCTTGCGACGATGCCACTGCAGCAGCCAAGGC
Organism: Rhinolophus sinicus; assembly: GCF_036562045.2. Classification (NCBI taxonomy): domain Eukaryota; kingdom Metazoa; phylum Chordata; class Mammalia; order Chiroptera; family Rhinolophidae; genus Rhinolophus; species Rhinolophus sinicus. The sequence goes on along the minus strand of NC_133759.1, from coordinate 4,515,556 downwards.
TGTGGAAGCCTCTGCTTAAAATAGAGCACAAGAAAACGGAGCTCGAGTAATTTCATAATTGGTCATTGCACGTTTGCACGTGGTAACAGCCGAAGTTTCCAGGCTGTACTTTCAGAGCTATAAGCACCATCTAGTTAAAAAAAAAAACAAAAAAAAACTCTCATTTTATAAATGAGGGAAACTGAGGCCCAGCAGAGGGCAGACGCTGTGGCGATCTTGTCACCCAGGTCAGTGACCCTCTGGGGGTGACAAGTAGAGAGATAAATGGCTCATGTCACCACTCAGTGGAGGAGCTGACCAGGAGCCTGCCCAGGTCCAGATAATGGGGACGTGTGGTGAGTTAATGGCTGAGGCAGACTGCAGATGAGAAATCACGGCTCTGGAAAAATGGCCACTGGCGTTTCTCTGGGACTGCAGCCCATTTCTGGTCTGGATGGGAAAACCCCGAGGGGAGAGAGGGACGTCGAGAATGGGATCAGGTAGAGGGAATCACTGAACCTGAGTTAGGGGCGCGCGGGAATTCACAACATCCTCTCCACATTTGTGTGGGTGTGAGTGTGTAAAAAGCACGTAAGAAGTCGTCAAAAGAAAAAAACAAAGGATGTGGCAGAGGTCAGCGATGGTCTGTGTAAGCCAGCAGTCTTCAGATGGGGTTCTCCCCAGCAAATGTGGGAGTAGCCCCTGCCGGCTGCTGTAACACAACAGTGACAAATGGCCTGCGACGACGGCAGATCGTTCACAAACTTATTTTTGTAAGGCTAACATTCTACTGAGATGGAGTGTCCCTCTGAATATGAAGTCAGCCCTTCGAATCAACGGGGTGTCTATACAGGTGCAAGCAGACACCTAGAGGCCGTCTGATGTGCACGGTCTGCTATCTCCTGTGACAGGTGGACCCATGTCGTCCCTCCCTTTCCAGACTCTTCTCCCGCTTCCCTACCCCGTACACGCTGCCTTTGCACGCCAGCCTAGAGATGGTCCCTGAAACACCCTGCAGTGTCCAGCCTCCATGTGCACAAATTCTTTGCTACTCCTCCCTTCAAGGGGTGCAGCTTAATTCCATCCCCGCGGAGTGTGGGCTGTAAGTACAAGGTGCTACGTAGCAACTTGCTTCTAAGAAACAGGGCAGAGTGGCAGTGCTGGGCATGCTTCCTGAGGCGGGTCCTAAAAAGCATTGCAGCTGCTTCTTCGCACGTGCGTTCTCTCCCCCCGCCCCCATCAGTCATTTGCTCTGAGGAAGCCAACTGCCCCATTGTGAGGACACTCCAGCAGCCCCACAGAGGTCCATGCAGAGAGGAACTGAGCCAACAGCCATGTGAGTAAGAAGTGGGTCCTTCCGGTCCAGTCCAGCCTTCAGATGACAGTAGCTCTGGCTTCCCCTCAGGAGAGACCCTAAGGCAGAACCACCCAGCTAAGCCACTCCCAAACTCCTGATCTTGAAAAACCGAGAACATATTTACGGCACTAAGTTTTGGGGTAGTTTATTACACAGCAACGGAATGAAACTAACATACCTTGTGTGGTGGGCAAAATAACGGCCCCCAAACACACTCACATCCTAATCCCCAGAACCTGGGACTATTACCTTGTGTCAAAAGGGACTTTGCTGATGTGATGAGGCTACGGATCCTGAGATGGGGGATGACCCTGATTATCTCGGTGGGCCCGGCATCACCTCAGGGTCCTTGTAAGTGGAACAAGGAGGCAAAGTGTCAGTCATAGTGACGCAGCACGAGAAGTCTCTCCTGGTCCCTTGAAGATGGAGGAAGCGGCTAAGAGCTGAGCAACGGCAGCAGCTTCTAGAAGCTGGAAAAGCCTCCAGGAGGCTCCTGGTCCTGCCGACACACTGATTTTAGCCCAGTGAGAAGCTTTTTAGATTTCTAGCTTCCAGAATGTAAGATAATAAATGTATGTTGTTGTAAGACTCCGAGTTTGTGGTGATTTGTCACAGCAGCACCAGGAAATGAACACGCCTTCCCTTCCCCCCACCTCCCAGGCTTGTGTTTATCCTTTGAGGTGCTATTCAGACTTCACCTTTCCTCAGAAGCCTCGGTCTCCCACATGTCCACAATGTGGCAGTGCCTGATTACCGCCCTACTTGTAATCGGCCACTTAAATTATAGCCACTGAAAACATGGTATGTGGTCTGCCCCCACCAGATGGGATGTCCTCTCAGGAAGGGATCAGAGCTGACCCATTATTCAGTTCTGCGCTCTACCTGTTAGCACATTTCTACTTACGAGGGGCTAACAGTTTGGCTGGATCAACACACCTGCTACATCACGGTGGACAGACAGACTGCCACGATCCCAGGTAGGCGGGGCAATTTAAATTACCGCAACGCAGGGTATCCCTTGGTAACAGTCTTTCCTAGTTTTTCATTTGCTTGCTTATAAAGGAAGTGGGCCTTGCTGATGATTTGGACTCCATGTACATACAGCGACAGAATTCTCAGCTCTACCCTGACACGGGCAAACCATCCGCGAGAACCCCAACTGAGAAAGTGTCAGCATATGCACTCTGCCTCCATTCCCTTGTTCACTGTCCTTGAATTTTCTTGGCCTGGAGTTTTCACTTCACTGGGGCGAGGCCTGAGAAGATGTCAGAGGCGTGATCAAGAGGGCATGTGAATGCACAGAAGGGCGTGTGTGTGTGTGTGTGTGTGTGTGTGTGTGTGTGTGTGTGTGAGAGAGAGAGAGAGAGAGACAGACAGACAGACAGAAAGCGGAGCGGGGAAGAGGATTTCTTCTGGAAAGCCTAGGAATTGAGCATTTTAACACTTGCAGGAGAAAATACCAAGCAATGTCACCCTCAGACCTCAGTTTCTGTCTGGCCCCAGCTGCAGACTGGCCAAAGCACAGACGATTCTGTGTGTGTGATACATTCAGGAAAAGGTACAGCAGCCTCACGAATAAGCCAGAAAAATCTTTTCTGCAGATTCATTTGAAGAGAAATAAGCTACTCTTAGAGGGGGAAAACATGTATCTCATTTTAGTTGCACATCTGATATCTCTCCCTTCCCTCAATATGTAAATAATGTTTAATTCGGTTATTTTCGATTTTTCTCTTCCCATCCGAAGCGCTCAAGCCAATTAAAATCATTCAATTGACAACTATAGCTGTGTTTAAGTTTCACTGAAATGAAAACTGATTCTGAAACAAAGAAAGACTAAATACAGTATCAGCTACAATGTAATATACGTCTGGGAACATGAGATGGCCATTCTGCAGTCAATCCATTAGTCAGGTGCTCTTAACTCCCCACTTTGCAGGTGAGGGTCTGGGAGCAGTTATGTAACCTGCAGGGGGTGCAGAGCAGGGTGGGGGTGGCAGAGCAGAATAGAACTCAGAGCCACATCATTCTGAGAAGGGATCTATCAGAACAGCCCAAGTGCACCCCTGCACTGATAAGGGTGAAATCACAGTTTTAGTAACTACCACGCAGGTTCGGATCCATTAATTCAGAATTGTCCCCAACACCTGGAACCACAAACAGCCCAGTGAAGGACAAAAGCAGCAACTAAGAGGAAGTTCTCTTCCATTTAACATCAAAGCTGAAAATAGGAGAGTATGAAATGGGCGGGGTCTGCCTATTTCGGGGTGTCTCTTTTTCTCTTATTGCCCCAGCATGGAACTGTGTAGATGGTCAGCACTATTCACGGTGCTTGGGTTGGAGCAGCTCAAGTGAGGCCCGCAGTGGGTGACAAGGACACGCTGACAGGGGAGAATCTGCCCGAGGCCCGTACCAAGGAGGCACGTGTGCTGTCCTGCGAACGGCCTCCTGACCTCTGTCCGATGCCGGGCACAGGGCTGGGGGAGGAATGGGTTTGGCCCATTTTGGGATGGTTTCAAGTGCTGGACCGTGACATGTCCCTCAGAGGTGAGAGAAAATACGGCGGGGGTGAGACGGGAACGGGCCTTCTGGCCAACTTGCTTGCCCAACCCTCTCTGCCACCAGCCAAATCTTGGGGTGCAGGGACATAGTGAGAAAAGCGGTGACAGAAGCAGCCTGCAGTAAGGGAGGCTGGTCTGTTCCTGCTCAGATCGGTGGGGGGCAGGAAGAGGATGGAAGCTCCCAGAAGCTGACCTCCAACCCAGCTTCCCCTCCCGTGGCCCCACCCCACAGAGGGCGCCCCAAAGATCACAAGTGCAGCTGGAATCCAGGGCTTCCAATGAAATATCCAGCTCCTGACTGACCGACGGAAATAAAGCTCCCGCCTTTCTACGCGGGTCACAGCAGTCGGTGCGCGTGTACTGAAGGGACACATTAAAACGCTAACAAAACCAGGAGCGGGCCCCGTCCCAGTGTTTCTAATGAGCAACTGCCACCGGGATGGCAGCGCTTCATCCGGGACCTGCTGCTGAGCATCGCCTGTGGCCGCGATCCCGCCGCCTGGAAGCGGACACTCGAGTCTAAAACCCGAGCTGCCGTTTGAAAGCGGAAAAGCAGCGTCTGCCGAGCAGGCGCGCGGGCCTGCGGGCCGCCCGGCCAGCTGAGCTCGCTGCTCAGGTGCGCGCCCTCCTGAGCGCTCAGGGCCCGGCCTCCTCTCCCTCCTTCCTGCTCCCTACGTCAAGGTACCCAAAGGGCATTCCAGAATCCCACCGAGTCCGGCCAGCGCAGCCGGAAGGAAGCTTGGCAGGGGAGGCGCCCCCTGAGGCGGGAGCACATTCAGCGCGACACAGGTGTGACCAGAGGTGGGAGCACCGTAAACCACAGCACCTCCGCTCCCACCTGGAGCAGCACACGCCCACCCGCACGCAGCGCCACGCCCACCCGCACGCAGCGCCACGCCCACCCGCACGCAGCGCCACGCCCACCCGCACGCAGCGCCACGCCCACCCGCACGCAGCGCCACGCCCACCCGCACGCAGTGCCACACCCACCTGGAGCAGTACACGCCCACCTGCACGCAGTGCCACGCCCACCCGCACGCAGCGCCACGCCCAGAACCACCTGCGCCGCAGGCGGACCCACCCACCTCGGAGCTTCTTTTGCCAGTTCATCTCATTGAAGAGGTCCTCGGAGCGCAGGAAGAAGTCGTTGATCTTGCTGCCCTGCTCGTCCCTCTCCGTAGTGTAGTATATTCGCAGCTTCGACTCCTTGGTTAGGAATTCACATATGCTGGGCACGGGGAAGACGATCTGCTCCATGGTCCGGTCCAGTCGGACAATCTGGGGGGACACACGGAGGGGCTGACACAGCGGTTCGCACAAACCTCGCTCAGGACTGGCCGACCGGCCACGGCTCAGTGCCCAAGACGGGCGGAATACAGACCTCTGCTCGACCCTTCTCTGCTTGGACGACGCCCACACTGGGCTGCGTCTCAGATTCACAGGGAACAGTTTCGGCAAGTCTGCACGAGTATTTTCTCACCTCATTCTACTATGACTAACTTACCTGGAGCGACATTAGCTGTGCTTTGTGCACACATTCAGCTGGGGCTCCAGGCTGGGCCTTCCAATGGTATGTGCTGCAATGACGGCACAGCTCCGTGGGTGTGTGTGTCCTGTCCAAAAGCACGGCCACTAGTCCCACGTGGCCACCGGGCACTGGCACACGTGGCTCGGGGACAGCAGGGCTGAATGGTTCATTTTCCTTGATTTTAACAGTCACACATGGCTAATGGCTCTTACATTGGCCAGTACACCTCTTCTAAGACCCCTTCTCAGACAGGAAGATTGGGTTGTTTTCCTAGGTAGGAGCTTTACAAACAGATCTTTGGTTTATCCAGTTGTGGTGACGTCCTACCCCTGGTCACAGTGTCTAAAATAAAATGCGTGCTGCAGGAACCAGTGTGCTCACTTAGCACGGGCTTTGTCAGGCCCCAGGGGGACACCTCATGGGCTTTCTCCACACCGTTCCCAGACTGGCTCAGTCCCCAGAGAGGAGGCAGTCTGGTCAGGATTGTTCAAATTCTAAGACACTGTGTTGAGTCACAGTCATGGGGGCTAGAGATTTCCAAAGGGGGCCGGGGTGCAGCACAATAGGGACACGGCCTCTCTTTATTCTTCCTCTCCAGGGCCTGGAGAAGTCAGCGGAGGCCCAGGGCCAACACCCCTACAGGAAGATCTGGTTCTCGCTCTCCTTGCTGCAGCAAGGTCAAGCTGTCGTGGGAAACTCTCTCAGGGGTGAGGCAGGTTCCCACAGCCCTGGCTCCATAAATTCTGGGAGACGTGGTCTTTAGACCAATGGTTCCCAAATCGCGCTGGAGATCAGGTTACAGGAAGCTTCACTATCACACCGATCCTGATCCCTACGCCAACCTCACTGAACCGGAATTGTGAGGTCGGGCTGGTGACAGGAGCCCGCCTGTGATCCAGCTCCCCACGTGACGCTGGTGTGCACACAGGCTCAGGGACCAAGGTTTCAGAGCCTGCCTGCCAGCTTCACAGTCAGGTGGGCTCTGCCTCAGCCCCTCTTCATTCTAGGACCTCAGAAGTGCACCTGGGCTCGGGAGGTAACGGAGGAGGAGACGGGAGGCCTGCTGGCCAGAACTGAGTGCCAGGGTCAGGGCTACCCAGCCTCACTGACCAGACTGAAGGCCCCCATGCTCTGGCGTTGCACAGCTAATGCCCTCGGGAAACTGGAAGAGCTGGCTGGCTGGCCCAGGGCAGGACTGGAGAGCTGGGCAGAGCAGGCCTGGTCATTTCTCCTGATCATTTAAGATCCACCCACACCCCGTTTTCAGCAGACGTACAACTGGGAGTCAGGAGAACACACTGCAGCCTTTCTCCCACCCTAACGGGTGTGTGTGAGACCTTGTTCACACCTCTTAGCCTGACCAAGCTTCAGCGTCTCCCCAGTGAATCGAGGAGCTCCGTGAGGTGATGTCTGAAATTGCACTCCCCTCTGCAAACACCTAAAGCTTGTCCTTTAAGGGCTCCAGAGGAGAGCTGGCCCTCCCATCAGCTTCTACCATAGTTGTTAACAATACGTTAAGAGTATGTGTCCACTTACGTGGTCATGGGCAACTAATCAGGGAGACGATGCACTTTATTAGGACAGCCCAGAGACTGGAGACACGGGTAAGAATCGAGTCTTAACAAGTCTCCGTCCTGAATACTTTATGTGGCCTGAAGGGGTCTTCAGTCCTTCAGAGTCTGTGTTCCAACACTGACAGTGAGTTTGTGCATTTCCTCATCACCCAAACAAGGCCTGTCGCCCCGACTGCCTCGAGCCTGGAGTCAGAAGTCCCTTCCACCTGCACACTGAGACAATGCAGGTAACACAAAGCGCACCCACAGGCCCTGGGCGGGCACACCTGGATTATTATTCCAGCCCTGCCACTGATAACTGGACAAGTGACATATCCTCTCTGCCTCTTATTTCAGAGTTTTCCCGTCTGCAAAATGAAGTGGAGCCTACTGAACTCACAAAGGATTAGTAGGGTTTGGAGTGTGTGTCTTTTTAATGGGGCACCGATCATATCACTCCTCTGTGCAGAAGTGTCCCCAGGTCCCCACTGCTCTCAGGGTAAAGTCCAGCCCTCTCGTGGAGGCTGAGCCGACTCTGCAGGGGCAGGGCCGTCTGTGTCTCCTTTCTGATCAGTACTGCCCGCCCTCTTGCTCACTAAAGTCCAGCCACAAGGCCTTGCGCCAGCATTTCCCGCCTCAGGGCCTCCCCTCGCTGTTACCCCCATGTCTGAGAAGCTCTGCTCTGCACTCTCTGCCGGTTCCACCCTCATTTTCCTTCAGGTCTGTGCTTAGAAGTCACTCTTTAGAACAGGCCTCCCTGACCACAGCCGACCGTGGGTCCCCCTGCTGGACTTTCTTAGAAGGCCTTGCACTTGTCCTCGTGGCCGGGGCAGGATTCATACTGCATGCCACCCCTTGTGCGGGCTTGCTCAGTGCCCGCCTCCTGCACCAGGACTGCCTCGGCCATCACTAGACGTTCAGCCCCGAGTGCAGGACCTGGTACACGGCAGGCGCTCACAACGCCTCACTGTGCAGACGGCGCACGTGTGGGCCCAGCACAGGCCTGAGCCCGGCGCCTGCTCGCGTTACCTCGATCTGGGCCGTGTGCTTGGCGTAGAACTCCAGGGCGGCGTCCCCCTCGGCCTGGCCCCCGGGCTTCAGCATGCTCTGCAGCTCCTTGTTGTGTCGGGCCAGCTAGGACACAAGGGACACAGGAGGGAAGTGCGTGTCTCTCTGCAAGGGCAACGACGCGGGTGGACAGGAGGCAGAAGGACGGGTGGCGGGCTGAGGGCACAGGGGCAGCAGGCAGCCTTCACCCATCAAGGCGCCCGGCAGCTATTCCGGGAGCTGGGCAGGACAGCACGGAAAGCGCACACCCACGCAAGGCCCCACGTCCCCCCGATTTCTTTAGCCAGGCAGGGGGGAGACGGGGTTTCTGTACGGCCCTGGAGCGTCCGTTCACAAGGTTCAGACACCCTCTTGGTGGCCAAGTGCCAGGAACGCAGGAGACAAGGGCGGGAGAAGGCTTTCCCTTCTGCCAGCAGCGTGCTGTCGCAGTGCCTAGCGACCTTCGGCCCAACACTGTCATTGTTTCAGGTCTAATTCCTGGACCTAAGAGGTGACAGGGACAGAAGCACCAGCCTGCAGCGATGGCAGGCTGCTTGCACACTGGCAAGCGAAGGCACGGTGACCTCCAGAAACAGGAAGTGTCTTCAAAAGCCCAGCCCCTTGGGAAGAGAATTACACAACAGGGCGTTTTGATGCCAGGCTAGGAAGGATTACCACATCCCCCAAAAGGCAAACAAAAGGAGGTCACAATGACAAGTCGGCTGCTAAAGATTTCCAAACGCGACAGCCAAGGCAGCTGAGGTTGATTTCTTTAGATGGTTAAGAGACGCATCAATATTTATGAGGAGTCTGAGACTCCTTTCAGTCGTCTCCAGACACAGTCACCAACCAGTACGTGCTGCTGCTCAGTGGGAATGTGTTTAGAAGTGTGTGTGTGGGGGGATTTCCAGGGACGTGACCCACCAGAGTGGTAACACATCGTCCTGGGACTCAGCTCAGCGGGTCAGGCCACCCTGGTACCTGGGAGCCTCGTGGTCATGAGCACAAACGAGCCTCAGTGAGAGCCAGGGGAAAGGCACGTCCTGCTCAGACTTGTGGCATGTGGCAGGGGGCCCGGGCAGAGGTGGTACCTGGTGAGCTAGTATGTAGATGTTGTGCCCCACGTTCCTGGGGGAGGCAGCCCCCTCCTCGCCATTCTCTCCATCCTCAAACCCCACTTCCCCTTGCATGTAGGCTTTCTTGATCACTTCCACCTGCAAGAAGGGCCAAGCGAACAAAACCCCTGCGTCAAGGAGGACCCGTGCAGCCTGGCAAGTACAGCACACACGCCGTCAGCCCCTCCCCCCAGCACTCTTTCCGACTGGTGTGGGCACAGCCCCAGAACCCTTCTCAGCACTGCCACCGGCAGCCACTACCCAGCACCCTCCACTGCCACGAGAAGTGAAACCCACTCGCGCTCCCTTGACCAACAGACACGCTGTGGGTAGCGCATGCCCTTCTACTTGAGCGAGGGATGATGCCACAGGACATTAGGCTACTTCTCAGTATCCGAGACCAAGGGTGTGGGGGGCCCCACACTTCTGTGCTGACACCAGGTCAGGCCCTGGAAATAATTCTGGAGACAGGCTCCTTGCTCTTGGAGCTGGATTTTAGGACAGTCCTCTCTCAAATGGAACAGACAAGTTGCCTAGGATGTGGGGGCTGGAACTCTCACACGCATGCATACACACGTGTGCATACGTTCTGGACATCAGGGCTTCCCTGCTGTGTGTAGATGGAGTCTTAGAACCAGGTTTGTTCCAGAAAGCCCCTGACTCTTGCCCCTTGAGCTGGGATAGTGTCACTCACCCACCGGTGGCACCCACCGCCCTCGGGGCTGCCAGTTCCCCACCAAGATGGGGGCATGCTCTCCATTCATGGGAGTTGGAATGGGGTCTCTGCGAAGCCATCCATCCCTACTCAAGCGTGACAAGCCCTAGCTGCCCCCTCCACCCAGTTACATAAGCTGTTATGTAAATGCGAGAGGATGCCCATCTTAGGCTGAGGACTCCCTCGGGACTCTGAGATCAAAGAGCTGGGCTCCTGTAAACTTCATTTAAAGGGACACGTACAGGGACTTTGGCCTGGGCCCGAGTGCACACTAGGTCACAGGCGGCAGAAACATTTTAGTGCCCTCCGTGAAGTCTGTCAGTTACAGTTTATCTGCATGGGAAAAAGTCCAGATAGAGAGTCCTGTCCTCAGCTCATGTCACTGTCTGTGAGAGCTACAGCACCCCACCTGGCAGGCACAGCCAACTGTGAACGTCACCAGTCAGAAACAAACAAGATGGTGTTTTCTTTAAAACGAAACAAAACAAACAAAAAACCTCAAAACATCAGCACCCAAGAAACACTCTTCTGTTGCCCAGACTATTGGCACCAAGAAGAGGTGTGAATTCTTTAGCTCTGGACGAAGACACGGTGCAAAGAGCAGCTGTGAATGAGGAAGGAGAAGAAAAGGGGCTGCGATTCGAGAAGGCTGGAGGGTGTGCCAGGCCCTGGGCTAGGGCCTGCCCAAGGTGACCCAGCAAAAGGGCACAGCCGTGGACCCAGACTCCCATCTGTGGGCTCCTGGGCCACTGCCTGAGCTGTCTGCCATGAGGGGTGCGGGTGGCAGCCCTGTGGTCGTGCCCGAGGGAAGAGGGCAGGGCACCATTCACCAGGGCAGCGCCTCATCTCCCTTCCCAGTCAGAGGCCTGGGGCCCTCGTGCTCTCCATGCTCCTCATCTGATCTGGGGCATCTTTAAGGAAAGCTCAGGGAAGCCCGTTCCCGCTCGGGAGGCCACAAAGCAAGCTCTGCCGTGACCGGCGCCAGGCCAGGGCCAGCCTCCGACTCACCAGCTCCTTGGGCCGCATGTTATACAGTATCCGCTCGGCGTTCTCACTGTCATGCCTGCTCTCCATGATGGCCAGCAGCAGCTTGGACGCATTGTTCTACGCAGGGAAGCAGAGGGAGGAGGAATGGAGGCAGCCTCACGGGTGGCGGCCGGCATGCACGTGCCCATGACACGGTGCTGCGTCCTGGTCAGACAGACATTTCACCCCACGGGAGAGCCGTGGCGAAGGACACCAGAAACCGCCTGCCCCAGACAGACAGTGCGCCACTTCAGACCCCGAAACACGTCTGCGGGCTCTGATGTGGGTCTTAGAGGTGTACAGTCATTTGGGCACAGTTTCTCCCTAATGTTTCCTGGTACCGGTCCTGGTGGAAACTGGAAATTTAACATGGGTGTTGTGGGTACGCGGGCCCCCCATGGGGACGGTTGTCAGGAGAACCTGCTCTCTAGACCCAGGATGCCTCCCGGGGGGCGTGGTTAGAGACACTGTCATTCAGCCTCGGAGGCCAGAGAATGTGGACAATGAAGGTGACTCTTCCCAAGGTGACCCAGTAAAAGGGCAGAGCTGAGGACCTTCAAATATTGCCATCAGCTCTCAAAAGCCCTCATATTATAATGAGTACAGCTGACAGCAGTTCACAAAAGGGCGAAATGAGCGCCGGGTGCCCTGTGCGTGCCAAAACATGATATCCCGTCGCAGTTTCACGGGTCCACACCCTGCTCTCCTGGCGTGACCTCATTTGAGGGCCTGGCCTATGTCGTCTGTAGGCTTGTGTGTGTTAGGACGTGAAAGCCGTTGTTTTGGGGGACGGGGGCAGTATTTCTTTCCTCCCCAAGTGCAAGTCACAGCAGTGCACTCAGGCTGCTGTGCTATCGAACGGGGGCTTTTCAAAGGGCAGACATTTGTGTACTAATCCACAGATCACGGGATGAGTCGAAACAGTCACTGAAAGGCTGACCAGGTGCACACGGAATGCCCAGTTTATTTCAGGTTCTCATAGAGACTCTGATAAGCGGTGGTCAGGGGTGGGAGCTTGAATGACGTTGGGGTCAAATGTACAACACAAGTTGTAAAAGGAGGTAAAAATAGCCATAAAAGCTTCTATTTCATTCTTACACCCAAATCAACTGTTAGTTTGGACGCTCGCTACTAAATACTTAGGGAACAATAAAAATAACCGTGCAATTCCTATGCCTGTGTGTTCCTAACACCTCTGCAATGACCGTTCTCTCCTGTGATACCGTTTACGCAATAAATACGGGTCCGCTTTGCGGCTAAACCCTGTCGTTCTGGGCGGTTCCGTGACATGAGCACGTGCTCGCTGCTGTGGACGGTGTAGGACAGGACAGACCCCAACGCGCCCCGACCTGGGAATGGTGAAGAAGGCAAAGTGCTCAGTGAGGCTGACATGAGATACACGTTAGACCCCAGGGTGGGCTGCAAGTTCAGTTCTCAGAACTGGTGTTTTGAACTTGTAGAGAAACTCTGGAACCCTGACATAGAAGTGAGGGCTTGTTTTTGGGTTTTTTTGGGCACGCTTAAGAAATCAACCTCAGGAACGGTAACAGCTTCTCGACTAGCCGAGAGGCCGGCCTGCAAACCCGGCGGCTGAGCACCTTGAAGTCACTACTTTTAGGCCTGAAACCATTTCGTGCAACAGAGGCACCGAGTCAGTGGATCTCCCACATCAGGCTTCCAGAGCTCAACATCTGTACGTGATTCCGAGAAGCCTGTCAGAGGCCAGGTCGCTGCGGGCCAGGGAACTATTCTCATTTTAAACCAACATTTACGAGCCACCTTCTGCTAAATCAACAACAGAATCGAAAAAAGTATTCCCTGGCAATGTGAAAATAGCATTTTTGGGGCCTATGTAGGTTTCACTGTATGATCTTCAACAGGCCCTTTTTCCTCAATGGAAAATACTCACACAGGGAATGGTCGCCCCACTGTTTCCTGGCCAGGCCTTTCGGAATCAAGGCTTTGAGGGCTTGCCTGCGGCTCGAATGGGCCTGTCAGCTGGGAGCAATGACTTCTCACTTGCTGTGACCCGAGACATGACGAGCTGCTCTCCTGTCACAAGACCCTTACTTGGAAGCGAAAGACTGAAGTTCTGCGTTTTAGTCAGAACTTGCAACGTGGATCATTCGTTTAGTTGAAAAGATCTGCCTTTAATATTTAGTTTCACAACAATGGCCAGGTCACATGCTCAGGCAAAACGCAAAAGTGACTGTTTCCAAATGCTACTGTGTTTGGCTTTCAGGGCCTACTTGCCTTCAGCTCCAAGACTAGGTCCATCCTCTTCTTTCCCAAAGGATTGATGTCATTGAGGATCAGGGCTGTGATGATGTCAATGCCATTGGACTCGTGGGTGGCGATGCAGTTCTGGGGACACACACACACACACACACACACACACACACACACGCTGGTCATAAATCAGACGTCAGTGCCAACAGGCTGAACTGCTATTTCAACACAATGCTCGCCACTCCCAGCAATGTCTCTAGGGGAGAGCTGCAAATTTTCCGTGAGAAAGTGGTAAAAATAAAAGACAGATGAAAATCTCTAGTTTCAGAATTAACAGTAAACAGTAGGAAAGTCCCCATGCACTGGAACTGATAAATTGGTCGTGTCTAATCCAGACAGTGCAGGGGAGTCGGCTTTTGTTCTTAAGGGAAAATATGGTGTGTGACTGATTCTGGGCTCTGGGCCCCGTTTTCCCCTTTCATGGTGTGTTCCATTCTCTGTACATCACTCAGTGTTCAACTGCGTACTTTTACTTAAGGCTTACGCTTGGAAAGCAAGTTTCCTGTTCAATTCACACATGAAAATTAATCCTCTCCCCCCAGGTAAGATCCCCGTTTGCAGCAGACCTCAGTCCAATGTTCCTTTTAACAGGAACACTGCTTGGCAGAAAAGCAAATGTGAGGTTATAAGGAAATAGACTCAGATGTCAGATAAAGCCTTTTCCCACAAGGCTGTTGTAATTTGTTGGTTCCTATTCATTACATTGGACTACACCCTCTGTCTCATCAGGGAACTGGGCGAGGAAAGCGGACTTAACCAAACGCTAGCCTCATACTCATAGTCAACTAAGACAAGGTTTTTAACACACCGTGAGTTGTCCCTCTTGGAAGCCGTTCTGCTCCTCTGAAGGGAGGTTCTGGCCTTGTTCTCCACTAACCAACCACATCCTACCTTCCCTGGCCACTGGGTTTAGAACTGGCCATTTAAGGCACCGGCCTACCCCTTGCAGCCAGCATAGAGCTGTAATTTGAGTAAAAATCATACTCATCCTTGCACTAACACAGAAACTCATAAAACCTGGGAGAAGCAACGACTCTACTCAAGAAACTATTGGGTTCCACTCTCAAACTACACTTCCTGAGAGGCCAAGGTCAAAACTAACGGATCCTTCTCTTCTCTGAATGTCTGCGGTGCTGAAATCTGGACCATACATTTTCTCACATGACTTTCAAGCTATCTTACATATAGCAAGGTTTCTCTCCAGCTGGGTTTAAACTTCCTTGCATTAAGTAGCCATGTTTTGAGTCTTCCCTAGCATTTAAGATAGAACTCAGTCTTCTGGTCTTAATTTAACTCCAACTTTAATATCTATCCCTGGTCAAGTTCAACTTAGACATTCAAACTAAACCAAGCCGAGCCAAGTGAGGACAAACCAACATCCGTGACTAGGTCAAGTTCTGAAGCATAAAAAGCCCCAGAGCTCCTTCCTGATTGTTGGGAAAATGCCCTTCAGTTCTACTGACCACTGAGGCTGCCAGGCTGGTGCTATGTGACTTCTGAACTAGGAAGTTCCCCGGGAACAACATTTCCGAAAGGACAACCTTCCTCCTTACGCCCCTCCCCCATTCCAAAATAAAAGTGGGCTTACCTGGTTCTCATGGCAAGGTCCTTGACAGTATTCGGTCAGACTTTCCAGGGTTTGGTTGATGAGGGCGACGTTCTTTTCATTGATGTAGAGCCCGAGAAGACCAAGGCCTCCAGTTGTGCTTCCACAAATACAGTCCAGAAACTGCAGGGTCTCACATACCAAATTGTAGTTGGTCTTGTTATTTTGGCAACGCAAGAAGTTCTGCAATCAGGCGGTCCCCAGGTTGGAGAGGAAAGGCAGAGAGAAGAGGGAAAAGGTCATCACCCTGCCATTTTGATAGTATCTAATGGGTTGGTGCCCTGGATGGAACACCAGCTACGCAGAGGAACAGCACTGGGCAGAACGGAAGGGCCAGCCCCCAGGGTGGTCACCATGGACGTGGTCTGTGGTCACGGCCCGACACCGGGCTGGCCCTCGAGGGTGCTTTGATCCGGGATGCGGTGGAGGAGGGCTCTTCTTTGACAAGGCACGTCAGTCTCCTTTTCAAGCTCCCATTTCTCTCTTTCCCCCTCCAGCCCAGCCGTCCTCTCCAGTCTTAAGCTCAGAGGCAGCTGACATTTCCAAGGGCAGTGGTTATGCGGGAACGATGATGGTGTGGTCTGAACGCTGGATCTCAGCGCCTAGCACCGGGATGGTTCACCACAAAATAAGGTGTTAGGCTGGCGCCAGGGTGGAGAACCTGGATTACCTTGCACGGCCATTTCCATTGTTAAAGGAACAGGCACGAGGGAGTACGTGCGTGGGCTTGTGTGCACGTTCCTGGGGAAGGTACATATTCTCCAGGTAAACTTGTAATGTTAACAAGTGACACGAGAGCTGGTACTTCCTCAACAAAATCAAGCAGCCACATCCAAACACCTGAAAGGGCAGAGTCTATTTTGATAAAGAGGAGATTTTTGTCAGAGACTCCATTAATCTCTTCTTAAAAAGAAGCAAAAATTAACTACAAATATTTGTTTGTGCATAGTTACAAAAGTTACACGTGTTTACCGTAGAAAATCGGTTCCACAAAAGCTAGAACCCAACGATCAGATGAATGCGACCTTCGACCTGGCAATTACACGTCTATGAACTACTGACGACTGCTCACTGAGTATGTGCTGGGTGATCACCGCAGCGCTGTCTGCAAGTGAAGGGCTGGAAACCACCTAAATGCCCATCAGCCAGGGAGGAGTTACTGCAGTGTATCAACATCACTTAATGTTGTAAATGAGAAAGACTGAGGCAGGTCTGTATGTGCCAATATGGAAAGACCTCTAGGACATGCTGTTAAGTTACAACAACAACAAGGCCAAGGTGAGTATGTATTCAGTGCTCCCATCCAAATACCTAGAAAAAGGAGAGAATGGTACCGTCCAAACCAACAAGAGCTCTTTCTGGGTAGAAGGGTAGGAATGGGAAGAGGGGCAGTTCTTTTTAACTAAATGCTTACTTTCATTTGAACATTTATAGCGACAATATATTTGTGTATTCCTTGTGTAATTAAAACATTTATAAATGCAGATTAAAAGCTGGCAAACAAGTCTAACATTTGACTCATCATCAAACTACCCCCCATTAACCTCAGTACCTCATGCTCCAGCCTCCTGACTAGTCTAAAAATTGAACCTCATTCAGATCTGGGCGGGGGGTGCAGGAAGGACAGACGATTTGGGACCATGTGGGCTTTTGGAAGGTGACTGTTTTTCAAAGGGCCACAGGAAGCCAGAGGAGGCTTTCGCAGCCATTCCTTGCTCCAGCTCCTCAGGGACGATGCTACCTGTGAGGGTCTGGCTGAGCCGTCCCCATGCAGCATAGGGTTGGGGAATATTCAGGAAGAGGGCAGGAGAGGGCGTGATGACCCAAGGCTGAAATTCACAGCGGCTCTCAAGGCTGACTTGCCTCTCAGACTCCTGTCACCGCTCCCTCCATGCCCCTCTGCCCAGTGATGTCACCGCTCCCTCCATGCCCCTCTCTGCCCAGTGATGTCACCGCTCCCTCCGTGCCCCTCTCTGCCCAGTGATGTCACCGCTCCCTCCGTGCCCCTCTCTGCCCAGTGATGTCACCGCTCCCTCCGTGCCCCTCTCTGCCCAGTGATGTCACCGCTCCCTCCATGCCCCTCTCTGCCCAGTGATGTCACTGCTCCCACCATGCCCCTCTCTGCCCAGTGATGTCACCGCTCCCTCCATGCCCCTCTCTGCCCAGTGATGTCACCGCTCCCTCCATGCCCCTCTCTGCCCAGTGATGTCACTGCTCCCACCATGCCCCTCTCTGCCCAGTGATGTCACCGCTCCCACCATGCCCCTCTCTGCCCAGTGATGTCACCGCTCCCTCCATGCCCCTCTCTGCCCAGTGATGTCACCGCTCCCACCATGCCCCTCTCTGCCCAGTGATGTCACCGCTCCCTCCATGCCCCTCTCTGCCCAGTGATGTCACCGCTCCCTCCATGCCCCTCTCTGCCCAGTGATGTCACCGCTCCCTCCATGCCCCTCTGCCCAGTGATGTCACCGCTCCCTCCATGCCCCTCTGCCTAGCAGCAAAGAACTGCTTCCTGTCTTCCAGCATGCTCCATTCTGTTGCCTCCAGGGCTTCAGCCATGCTGTTCCCTCTGTCACTCTCTCCCTAGCTCCACCCCGATGAACTCCTCTTCCTTCTAGATGGGTCTCCAGTCCCTTCCTTCAGGAATTCCTCCCTGACCCAGTGAGACCAGAGCACGGCACACACCTCTCTCAGCCGTGCTCACACTTCATCGTGTGCTTACAGAGACGTCTGCCGGCTCTGCCCAGGACCATGCTGACAGACAGGTGCCCAGCAGCTGGCACAGAGCTCGTGTGGACCAGGAGCGTCATGAATATGACAGAAATCACCTGAATTAAACGGAATGGATGGAGGAAAGGGGACTTGGGAAGTCACCAAGGTGACATGCTCCAAACCCCATGAAGGCCAGTCGGCTGCCAACATGAAGCCTTCTCCCACCCCCACGGCTCTGCAGAATGTCTAGCCAGAGCCCCTTTTGCCTAACTCAGCTCCACTTCTTGTCCTCTACAAAGCAGAGGCGCGCCACTCACTAGGAGGCCCCCAGGAACGCCTTCTCTGCTCGGGGAACAGAGTCCCCCTCAGCACAGCACCTCCCGGCCTGCTCTGGGCTACCGAAACCCTGTTCATTCTGTGGTCTCCCCTGGAGGGCAGGGACCGAGTCGAGATGGGTGGATTAAGGAAATGAGAGACTAAGTCTGTGCTTATACAGGCTTCAGTGGAGAGACCAGGACCGGCATTCTCTAACCCAGGTGAAAGCAAAGCCGTCTCGGGAAGGATCAAAAGCACCTGCAAAATGGTTCTAGGTCAGTCCTTCCCATCGAGTTTCTCACTACTGTGAACACAGCTCGCTTAAGACAGCAACTGCCCACTTGGCCAAGTCAAACTCGGTGGCTTTATCTGTACTGAACAGTACCAACCGGAAGGTAAGGCGAGAAATATGACAAAAATCTTGGGCAACTTCAAAAGGCCAGTTCTGTCTTTCTCGGAGCTTATCTGCATTTCTTCACACCAGGGAGCAGATCACTCTCTCCTGATGAGAATGTTTTCTCCTCTCTCGACCCACAAGGAGACCCTGACCCAGAGAAACACCATGTGTCTGGAACACCACCCATAGGGCGGCACTCAGAGCTGCGGAGCCCGCTTAAAACCATCATTTTGAAAAAGGATTCCTACTGACAATTTCCTCAGTCCCTCTGTGTCGGGCTGAGTGGGCGTCTTTCAAGAGGATTCTAACCGTGGTCCGTGGGCCCTGCAGAACCCTGGGGGATCACTGGGACGCCCCCATTTCCCTGGGGAGGGAGGAAAGGAAGGTTCCAGGGTCCTGTACTTTCTCCTCTGAGAGCAGCCTTGCTTTACCTGGTCCATTTCTGCAGGAGATGTTCAACACGAGAAAGTCTGAAACCACTGACTCGGGCCGTCCTTACGGTACCTTCAGAGGTCAAACTGCTAAGTCTTTGAAAAACTATATTAAAATATGCGACATACACCCCGCCCCCTCAACACCACTGTTTTCCAGGGAGCAGCGGCTCGGATAGTAGAGTTTTGGAAGGACCCATTCAAAGGTGCTTCTGCCCATGGGACATTAGGTCAAAGGAGAGTTTTGCGAAGAGACAAGGTACACACGTCAAACTGGGACGATCTCCCCATAGGAAATGGCGAGCTGGGCCACTGTACGCTCTCCTCTGCGGAAAGGGGTCAAGCAGGGAGGGAGGCAGAGCAGGTCCAGGAAACCAGAACGGAGCTGGGGAACAGAAACAGCCGTGTGATGTTCACAGAGGGATTCTCTTCGGCAACTCTCAGCTCAGCTCCACTGAGAAGCCCTCCAGGGCCCAGCACACAGGGTTGGTTCTCCTGCTCTGACCCACCTAATCTGACGACAACGCTACCACTGTGTCACTTGTCATACTGCCCCGCGATCTGCAGCTGCCTGTGGTTCCTGCCCTAGACCCTCAGCTCAGTGAGGGGGGTGAGATCTCTGTCACCAGGCCCGGGCCCAGGGCAGGTGCACAGCACAGGCAGGGTCTCAGCGTACTGTCCCTTTGCAGCCATGGTTGGTGAGACCCGTGCACTGCTCCAGGGGGACAGTCCAGGGCACTAACCATAAGCTCAGCCTAGAAAGAGTGCAGGAAGCAGGGTGGTCCTGCCCCCACAAAGCTGGTAGGCCAGCCTGGCTTTCAGGGTGTCATCACACTCCCGTGGCCTGTCTCCTCCTGACAGTGCAGACATGGAAAGTGGAGGGGACACAGCTGGCCTTCAGAGAGACACCAGCCAGTGAGACTGTAAACAAACCCTGGACCTTTGGGTCATGGGTGCTTTGCCCTCCCTGATTGAGCTCGGCAGTCCCAGGTAAGTGGATCTAGGGCTGAAGGTTCCAAGTCTAAAGGAGGAAAGTTTGAACAACAGGCAAGGAAAGAAAACTGACAGCCAAGATCCCAACTCAGATGTCGACAGGCATCAAGCAGATGTCAGCAGAGGCAGCAAAGAGTAGAAAACGCCGGCCCCATGTGGCCAACAGTGGGGTTTTGGTGAATCCTTTCCTTTTAAATATGGGCTAGATTTGTTGGTCAGTGACCTTGGGCCACTTTTTCAAAGCACCGACTCCTGAGACCAATTTGATTACAAATCAAATTTGAAAACCAGTGTAGCAGGTATAGCTCTGCAGACTTCACCCAGTTCCATTGCACTGCTCTGCTTACTGTTCAACAACACAAGTTCTGACTCAGCTTCTCCAGGCATAGATTCTGCGCCACACTGAGCGTTCTGGCCAGTCCTCGTGTGAAAGGCCATCAAACCACCCAGGGGCTTAAGTCAGCAACGCAAACATTTAAAGGCTGTGCGTTCACCCTGCCACGTCTGGACCCGGATCATTCCCTTTTCATACCATCATTATTCAAATAAACTAAACTGCACTGCTGACTTGTTTATTTGAGGAGGAAATAGTCGCTCTCAAGAGGAGTGGTTCAGAGGCCTTTTCTTGTCCCTCCTCATCCTTTCTAGGCAGACTGGGCTTCCCCCCGAGTCAAGCACAGCAGGCACTGGCCAATGCCCGCGTCTCCTTCACAATCGGTGCCCTGTCAGCAGAAAGAGACAGAACTCTGAGTCCACCTGTGGCCTTTCCTAAGTAGCCTTTGCTGGAGGGTGGACACGGGCAAAGGAGTAGACGGTGGTGACAGCACATTCTCTACTGCCAGGCTGCCTGGTTTCAAGTCCAGTTTTGCACTCCCTGCTGTGTCCCCCAAACCTCAGTTCCTTCATCTATAAAATGAGGGTAACAACACAGGCAACACTTAGCATCCAGGAGAGTCTAGGTGCTCCTTGGCCACTGTCATTTGAACAACAACAACAAAATGAACGAAAGATTTCTGGAATAATCAGTTCAACAAATATTTTAAAGTACCTATTTGTGTAAAATTCTAGAAGGCCACTTTGTTCCTTCACCCAACAAATATTTAATTAAAACTTTCTAAGTACCAGATTTTGTAAGTCGAGTATATCACCCATCCACCATCCACCCACCCATCCACCCACCCACCTACCCACCATCCACTCACCGTCCACCCACCCACCACCCATCCCCCACCCACCAACCTACCCACCCACCCACCACCCACCCACCACCCATCCATCCAAGTTCTACCTGTGCACTTATATGCCAAACAGCGGCGCGTTGGCAGACGCAGACACACACACACACACACTCAAGTACATATGGAGAGGGCACCTACACTAGTGAGCAACACATATGGTCCCTGTCCCTGTGGAGATGGGGGGGGGGCACATTGCGAACCATCCCGGGTCCTCAACTCAAGGAACCTGGCCACTGTGGGAGCAGCTGAGACGCCGAGGGAGCCGTGGCGGCCTGAGGCTGACTGACGTCCCTCACCTGCAGGTCCCGGTTGTGGTTTTCGCACAGAAGCTGCAGGAAGCGCAGGATAGGCTGCATGATGGTGATGACCACACTCATCTCCAGGTCGTCCTTGCTCTTGTCGGCAGCGGCCTGCGAGCCCTCCCCAGACTGGTAGTGGTCGTCGGGGTCGGCCTCCCTCCTCAGGGTGCTGAAGGCTTTCCTGGTGGCAGCAGAGGCCTCCAGGAGCTGATCCCGGGTCTCTTCCGTTATCTGCGTCGAGGGCTCTTTGGCTGGAATGCAAACAGGAGACCATCAGTGCCGTGGAATGTTCCGAGAGCTATTCGCCACACCAAAGGCGACCTTCAGAAACATAAGCTCTTGTGTTTAGCAGGATCCTCACAGCTGTCCATCCGACGGATGGATGGATGGACAGCAGGACAGCTCCCAGAAGTCACCCTTTCTCTCAGTCCTGAGGCAGGACTCACACTGAGCCAGGCCCCGCCAGCCTGCTTGTGGCTCTGACAGCTCATCTGTGCTTTGGAGGAAAAGCCTTAGAATAGGCTCTGTCAACCCCACAAATTAATGGCTCTGGGACTCGGCTTCCTCATCTGTAAAATGGGAGCGCACTGGTGAATCCCACCCAGAGAAGGTTCCTGAGAGTGCCATCATAATGTGAACCATGACAGTAATGACTGTTCCTCGAGTGACAACTCATTGAGCCCTTCAGGAGGTGCCAAGGCAATGTGAGGAGGCAGTGGATGTATTAGCCCATCTAATCCTCAGGCAGTCCCATCAGGTAACCGGCATTATTAGGAGTGTTAGACCTGTAGCCAGACTGCTTGTGTCCAAATCCAGGCCCTAGTGCCCGCTAGCTGCATGTCTTTAACAAGGGCAAGTTAATTACTCGCTCTGTGCCTCAGTTTCCTCATCTGTAAAATGGAGACGGCAGTTTACAGGGTTAATTTACCTTCTAAGTGAAGCAGCACATGTAAGAGACTGAACAGTGCCTGGTTCCTAGGAAGTGCTTAGAAAACGTTAGCCATTCTTTTTCTTTTTTCTCCCCATTCTAGACCAATGGTTAGCAACTAGAGGTGATTTTATCCTCAACCCCTTCCAGGGGACAATTAGCAATATCTGGAAACATTTTTGGTTGGGGTCGGGGGTGGGCTCCTGGCATCTTAAATATCCTTCAATGCATAGTTCAGCCTCTACAGCCATGAATTCTCCAGACGTCAGATGCGCTGTGGCCGAGACACCCAACCTAGCCTTAAAAAAACGAGTGGTTCACTAAGCTGCTCAAGGTCATTTGACTTGACACTGGTGGGTCTACCCACTCTCAAGTATTACTTCTCTTCCACTGAGATGATGCATAAAAAACTTCATACACTTTCACATATTTTAGAAAATAAGGGAGAATTAGCTGACAAACGATGGACACCCAGTTCTAAAGTGCGTATCTTCCTCAACTTTCTCTAACATTTAATGGAAAATCACAGCAGAGAATTATTAATAGATTTCCTACCAATAAAACCTGGAGTTTGACCAAGGAGAATGTATACTAATTTGTTAAACAAGAAGAACCTCCAAAGCAGCAGGAATTCAGCTCAGGTTACGCAGGAAGAATTGTATCATAAATAAGACTGGTTTTCTTCTTCTGAAAGCCCCAGTCAGAATACAGTTTGCAGCCCAGAAGCAATGAAAGGACGAGAGGAAAGCCAGCGACTCCTCTAGGCCCACACACCAGACGATGGAAGAGCTGCTTGCCAGGGGTACTTACCTTTTTTCCGTGATGGGGCATCCCTGTCTGTCTCATCGTCTTTCTTTTTATTTCCCAAGTCACTGGTATTCACTGTCACCGTCGCCTTGATTTCTTGCTGGGCCACCTTCATTCTGTCATAGAAGACCTTGAAGAATTTCTCCGACTTCTTATCTTCTGTCAACCGGCAGAAAAAGGAGTGCTGCCAAGGGAAACCCACAGCGTGTCAACACTGTGACAGACCAGTGACTGAATCCCACTCACGACACCAAAACCTCAGGGAGCTCAGAGCCAGCCACAAAACTTCACAAACGGTCTGAGTTTGGACTGAAGTCAAACACCACTGTATGCACTACTGTTCTTTGGATTCTCTGGCCTGAGGTTTTCTCCAGAGCCTTTAGAGCAAACTGCCACAGGCTGTCTTTGCTGGAGCAGTCATCTAGGCCTGGGAGGCATGCTGCGGGGTGTGGGCAGATTTCAGCCGGCTAGGAGCAGCCCCCTGCACACACCCAAAACAACTCCATTAACGATGGAAACAATGTATTTTTGGTGATTATCTCAGGGCCGGTCATTTGTTTAATGACTTCTGTGAACCCCATCCACGTGCTGCCTGTCTCTGTAGGGCTCCCTGCCAGGTTAGGATGACACGGCCACAAGTGAGACTAAAACGTGTGAGTAAAAAGTGCCCCAGAAGCTACAAAGACGATTATATTATAGAAGCTCAGAGCTGGCAAGCTGGGCACTGAGGCAAAATCTTCATGGAGAAGGTGATTTTCAAATCAGGAATT